>NC_141075.1:26863573-27463573 GCF_041138505.1 Cibotium barometz | reverse complement strand
TGTACAGAGCCACCGCTATGGTTAGCTCCTATTACTACAGGTCACGTAGCAGGGATTATGATTGATGCTTATAGGGATGGGTAAGTATAAGTATAATTGTTAGGCATTGTATAAATATTTTTTGAACCTATATATAAATAATTGTATAACCTATTTGTTATGCTTTGATTTTAGGATATTGCATGACATTGATACGTTTATGGTAAGAGTTGTCGAGACGAAGGCATCGAGATGTACGGGATCTGTGTTCCTGATGAGGAGTGGGGTGTCTATTTATTTTGGAGAGAGATGGACATGCTTTGCAGCATTTGAGGGGTATTCAGTACCCGATGATTGGTTGTTTCTTACATCCATCATGACCATTGGTATTCGTTATGGGTTTTATACTAGAGCTCCTCATATACCATACACTCGATGTTCTATTGTACAAGGTAATTTTGATTATGTTTTTCTATTATAAGATTTTTTTGAGATTTTATGTGTCGTTATGTGGAGATCCTTTTGAGATTTGATTTATCGTTGTTTCGTTTGTGCAGGTCCTTTGCATTCATCGATAGTAGAGCATGTGCGGGATGGATCACCACTTTACAATAGAGAGCGTATTGTGATGAGGAGACAAATGAATGATCCTTCTCACAAGAGAAGAATTCAATTTGTTGATTCTGACATTATTGACTGAGAATACGTATTTTGTGGTGCATTTTGAGAATATGTAATATTGGTCCTTTTTTGCATCTTCGTATGCTACATTACTATGATATTTTTGTTTTCGCTATAAATCTACGAAACATGGATGTTATTTTGAGATATGTATATATGAAATCACTTGAAATAATGTATTGTGTTTACTTAAAACATGACCTAAATTGGAAAAACTGAGCCTATTTTTTCTGGAACTCTACTTGCCCCGTCGCAGCAACGCGCGAGTCCAATACTAGTATTATATTAGTGTGTGAGGACTCGTCACACGTTTACACGATTGAGGGCAATGGATTATGGAACATTAGCCACCTGTGTTCTAAAAGTATATTTGGATGTGATACGATGTGCCATAAGCGTGTGCTGGCAAAACCTCTCCTATTAATTTCTACTCTCGATTACGAGGGCTATCATTTGACATTAGGTCCACCATCGTTAATGACAGTGGTGTGATGCGAGAACTGAAAGCAATGAAAGCTCGGGAGGCAGGACTATCTCACACGCAGCACTCAAGGCTCCGTGTTACTTAGTGATGAGGGGGAGCCCTACAGTGAACAGAATATATTAATACTACCGAAGAGGACGGGATTGGGAAAGCGAAGGGTTCGAAGTGGCTCCAACGAAAGATTCCATGAACGGTAAGGTGGTCTCGGGAGTCGGCAATGCCTCTTTCTTCTTCTTCTTCTCCCCCCCTGCCCCCCCCCTCTCTCTCTCTCTCTCTCTCTCATTATTCATATCTGGGCAGGACGGGCTCAGGTCCTGTTCCCTTTTTCAAACGGAATACGCCGGGCGGAGGCCTGTGTGGGTGTGTTGTAGACTCCATGTGGAGACTCGTGGAGTGTGAACGGGTGGTACGAGACAGACCACCCCGGATTGGGTCGTACACTTCGACCACACCAATTTAAGTGGTGACCTGCGCGGCCCGAGGGCACGGAGTCACGGACACAGTAAACACATTTTATGATGATCGACGGGTCAAACGTAGTATACTGTTGATAATGAGATAGACGTGCCACTGCACCTTGCGAATTTCCGTGCATAAACTAGCTTTCTGCATTTGCATCATATGTGGTAGCCATAAAACTACAGTCATACCCCTACTTTCCACCCCTCATGATCCAGCTTTACCTTACTTTCCAAACGCTTCATACTCCTACCGTTCAGGTAGCTTTTAGTGTTTCATTACATGCTTGCTGAAGGTCCAAGCTTAGGGCACGTCCTACCTCAAAGCCGGCATTTAGGGCTTCGATACCTCCTTTTTCGTGAAGGCTTATGGCTTAAGCTTCCACCTCCAGGCTCGTTTTTAAGGTTTCAACTCACCTACGGGACTGTCCGTCTGCTCTGATTTGATCGTAGCGACCGCATATCCAATTACATGGACTACGGAAACTTTAGCACATCCGGTTCTATGCAGCCGCCCTTTTGTGATACAACAAATTATTCCGACAGCTCCTTCATGCCTCTCACGACGGAGCTAGTGCAAGGGACAGATTACCTCAATGCCGCTGTAACCTTTCACGGGCCTTTGATCGCATATTGCAACAGCATTAAGGAGGCTTCTCCTCTTCTTAGTCCTCGCAGCACTGCGTCAGGTACTCCTCTCGATCATGCTGAGACTCAAACTCACTTCTCTGTGAAACAGTTAGATGAGCATGACTATGTAATGATGCCTGCCAACGGCCAGCACAAAGCCCAGCAGATGGTGAAAGTGGAAGAAACATTGGGCTTGCCAATGTCGGTTAGACCGCGTATTTCTTCATCCCATGAGCCAGATTCGGATTTGGATAAGAAAAAAGCACAGATAATTGCGCATCCTTACTACCCTCGGCTAGTATTGGCGTACATCAATTGCCGCAAGGTGAGCTAATCTTTCATCCATCTCTACTGTAGCTTGTTAAATCGCCAATTTCACTGCTGAATCTCCCCCAATAGATATTTGAGGCTAATCAAGTGTTTATCTCCACAACGGGTTCTAGTTTGGTGCTCCGCCAGAGGTGCTGAACACGCTGGATGGACTCAGTAACAAATTCCGACAGTTACAGTCAGAAACGCCTAGTGCTATTGGAACGATGCCAGAGTTGGATAAATTCATGGTTTATTCTGACTTGACACCTATATCTAAATTAATATTTTCTTCGATAGTGTTTAGGAGAACCGATCCTGACGTCAAACCTGTATTTCAGGACACGTACTCTGATCTGCTACAAAGATACCACTATGAACTCGTACACCCGTTCAAAGAAGCTATGACCTTCTTCCAGAGTATTGAGATACAACTGAATAAAATTAGCCAAGGCAGCATTGGAGTTCCTCAAACAGGTGCGTACGAGAGAGAGAGAGAGAGAGAGAGAGAGAGAGAGAGAGAGAGAGAGAGAGTAGTAGCATTGCAATAAATATTCATCTAGATCTAAATACTAGATTACAGAATGTGAGAAGCGTCCATCACATATACATCTTGTTTGGTTCAACTATGGCTTGTGTGAATGAGATTGTATTCACGCGCATAGAACTTCCTTGTCTCGTCTTTAGATGTCTGTTACAAGGTTACTTTCTCTTGTTTACAAGTCATTGTCCTAGGATCGTTTAGTAAGATAGCTCTGTTCAATGCATTAGGACATGGTGGGTTTTTGGTACTACATTTGTTAACTTTGTACATACTTATTATGCAAGGGGAACAAACATGAAACATAGTACTTAAACCTTAAATGAAATCCCAAAGAGAGGAGGGGTCCGTGGAACATAAATCGAGTCATTTAAATGTATTAGTTCATTATAAATATTCACTCCACCATAGTCGAAATTTGAGATTTTCATAAAATCACCATAATTTGATAATATATTCCAAAATTTTGAGTTATAATTTGGTAATTTTCTAGATCTTAAAGTGAACAAAGATCTCTTCATTTCTTTCATACATGCTAGATGTTGTATGAGTTTCAAAAAATTATAGCTATTTCTATCATTTATTGAAAGAACTTGGAAAAAATAGCAAGATATTATAGTGTTTCTACTTGGTGCTACTTGGTGAGTCTGAAGTCATGAATATGAGCCTTGTTAAGCATGTGTCATATAGACTTATAGAAAAACCCTAGTGGTAATTTTTTCTTATAAGGCAAGTTATCATTTGGTAATTTTTTTACTAGTACAAAGTTACAGAATGGTAATCATCAATCTAAATTAGATTACAATTTTTAACTTTTTAGTCATCTGGTTCAAGATGGTTACCAAATTTTGACTGGGCACTCCACCTATTGACACGAGGAACCTCTTGGCTATATTTAAAAAACGAGTTGTATTGAGTTTGACCAACCTTCAACAGTTTAAATATTGAATAGTCTAAATCGTTGTTCACATGTGTTGGTATCTATGACACATGTACATGCACATAGGACATGGGTCTGGTCCACTCTTAAAAGGAAAAATGTATGAATATAATTATTTTTTTATTTTCAACACATTATGCTATATAAACACAATTGTCATATAAACATCATGTTATTTTATCACATCATATTTTATATGAACACAATTGTTTTTTCCTTTTTATCACACTAAATTCTATCATCAAACTTTGTTTATGTTGTAGTGTGTATGTATGTATGCATGCCTAATCTTTTACGACGAACTTGAAGGTTTCTTTCTCTTGGGGTACATCAACGTATTTGAAAATCTTAAAAAAATAAACAAAAACAAAATAATATTCATTTTCATCGATTAGTCTCGATCTACTCTTGAAGGTGTGAACCTTGTGTGTGTATATATATATATATATATGTATGTATGTATACGTATATGTATGTATGTATGTATGTATACATACATATATTAATCTCTTGATTAGTCTTGATTTACTCTTGGAGGTATCAAATCTTTATATGTATACATATACATATAGATAAAATAAACAAAAAGTGATGTAATAAAAGTAATTTCAAAAATAGTTGGAGTACTGTTATTTGGAGACGTGGATGAGTCTAAAAATTGATTGTTTTTGGATTAAACAAGAAAAGTACGTAGCACACGAAAATATTGAAAATTTATCACACGAGATACAAGTTGCATGCTTTCTTATTTTAAGTGTTGTTTATTTGAAATGACATCTAATAAAAATATCAGATTGATAAACCAATTGACTCTATAGAATGCTTGTGACGTGCACACGTTATTGATTTTAGTATCAATTGTGTTTTTATAATATAATTTTAATTGGGATAAGATAGAGTCGTCCAAATCGACCATCCAAGGACTTGTATAAACTTGTTAACAGGGATTGATCACTGAAATTTTCCTAAACATGAATAAGAGATTGAATGAAACAAAGAATATGTACATGAATGGAACTAACACTTACTTTTTTTATTCTCTCTTCACAATAGCAATATCGATGATGTTTTAATATTATATTAGAAATACATGAACACGAAGAGAGGGACATAGTGACTCAGAGAAAGGAGGAGGAAGAGAGTCACTATACGTTTTTAAAATACTAGTTCATATTTATTATGAGTTTGTATATGTATATGAGATCTAGGTCAAGTTAGGGTGTGATAGTTTGAACATTTTTAAAATTTTTAATTTGGTCTTACATGTTAACTATACGTTTTTAAATTACTAGTTCATATCGATTATGAGTTTGTAACATTTTTAAAATCTGATCTTAAATGTTGATTATGGGTTGTTGCAAGATCAAGGTGTCCAATTTTGTGTAGTTTATGTTGGACTGAAACAATGCTTTTTATAATTTAAATTAATATAAATTAGTTTAATTAATAAAAAATATGATGAAATGATAAAAAAAATTATATTTTTATACTTAAGAGTGATTTAATTTTTTTTTATAGATGTATCATTATAATTACACTAAGTCTTTATATGTTTTAGGCGATTTTAGGCGATTTAATTTAAAAATGTAATTTGATTAATTAGATTATTAATATTTACAGGTCTTATGAGAATCTGAGAAATTTTTGAACAAAGATTATTAAAAATCTAACCATTGGATTTGTTGTTTGGTTAAAAAAGTGGTATATATTATAACATTTTAAAGACTTTGAAATATTTAAGGCCTTGAAATTTTTAAAGAAAATAGATAAATAGTTTAATTTTTTTTCAAAAATCAAGTGAAGCTTTATAGTATGTGAAAATCTAAGGTTCAAAGTGAGTATTATATGAGTTTACATGTAAAAGATATTAGTATTTTATGAAATGCGTTAAAATTTGACGCAAAGTGTATACATTGACTTTGTACTATCTAATGCTTAATCAAATTATGTAATTATATTTTTAACTTTTCTTATAATACAACAAAAGAACTTGAAATGAAATTCTTTCGTTAGGTAGAAGAGATTAGCCACTACAGGTTTAAAAAATGTTTGTTTTTTTATTGTTTATACGGTGCATGAGTCGATAAAATTAGACACCTTGATCTTGTAACCGTCTTAATAATCATACAATGTCTTGTCATTTGATGTATTTGAGATGAAAGAACTCACTTTTGCTTCACTTAAATATTACTCATAAATGAGTAATAATGTTCAAAAAAAATTAATATTATTAATGGAAGTCTAAAAAGTGTGTTGACTATTTTATTCTCTACAAATTAATATCTAATCACATTAATGAGCTTTTTATATTTGTCATTTTTCATGTCGGAAGCACTCGTCGCTTTTCATGAGGTTTACTTATGTATATCTTCATCATCATTAAGTAATATCTAATCTAATCATCTCTCTGTCAGATAGTGGATATTGTGTTTAGAAAGATTTGTAACTTTTGTTTTAGAGGTGGTGAGTAATAGGTGAATAAAATAACCCAATCTTAATAATTTGTAATAATTGATCTATGTATGGGTTTCATCTTGAACTTATCAAGATGGCCATGTTCTTTATACGTCTCGTTTTATCTTAAAATTTCTATGTCAAGTTAGAAAACAAAATCGTGTTTATACGTCTTGTTTTGTCTTGAAATGGCCAGACCAAGCTAGAAAACAAAACCTTGTTTTGGTTACAGATTTTGTTGAGTAGATTAAGTTTGATTAGTGTTATAATTAGTGATATTATTAATTAACTTCTATGTATATTTACTCATATATCTTGCACGCAAGTTATTCAAGCTCTAAATATAACTATGATTTCATGCATTTTGTAGAGAATTTTAGCTACATAAAAAAACTTAACTCATTTTATGAGCTAAAGTCTTTTTATTAATGTCGTTAATTACCATTACATAATGAGTTGAGAATGTGTTTGTGAGCCAACTTTTTGTTACTTTGGAATTACTCCAAAACCTTTTGTCGGACCTTTTGGTTACTCAATGGGACTCCTCTTTTGCCTTGAGGAGACTAAATTCGAACCCAAACTCAATGTACCATGGGAAACATACAATGCATTAGTGAGGTAACTCACTTACCTCTATTGTGCTTGAATTGGGAGCTCTTTGTGGTAGCTATATCAATGAAAGCATGTCTAAGTAGCTCAACGAAGTTGTCACTATTACGTCTAATCATTGTTCTCTCTTTTTCCACACGCAGTCACACAAGAATTAAAGACAAGAGATAGGCAAGGTTTGAGAAAAGAATATAGTACTATCTTCACTTGAGAGCATACAAGAGTGCATACAAGAATGAGAATTTAGAGTTACAATTTGATCTTTATACTTGTTTCATAGTGTTCATACTTGGTCGGTCAATGTTAAAAATGAGATTCTAGTGCATTTATGACTATCTACACTAGTGCAAACACCTTGTCTTAGCTAGTTACTCTAACCTTGCTATTTCATGGCACACCTTTTATATACAAGCAGTGATCGCTTATGTAAAATAATCTATTAAAAGAGAAATATGAATTCTGTAGTGTCTAGGTTAATGAATGTCAAAATATGTGGTGGTCGATCGCGGTGTCATGTAAGTCTTTGAGAGAATAAGAGATTCCATTCTTGAAGAATGTGGTTGAAGAAGATTTGAGGTCACAAGAGAAAATCAATGCAAGGCTTGGGATGATTTGCATGGTAACAATGATAACAAGTAAGATGTTTGTTGAGCAACAAACAAAAGTTAACAAGGAAATAGTTAAATAAGCACTTATGAAATCCGGGATAAGATTGGTTAAGCCTCCTAAAGATGCTATAAAGATGAAGATTAATACGCATCTAATTTAGAAATAGGTACAAGTGTATGATTTATGAACTGCGTTAAAAAAATATACTTATGATTATGATCACAATTTTAAACGTAATGTCGCACATACAAACCATCTATAAACAATGTTGCGGACAAAATAGGTAATATTTCATGAAAAGAGGAAACATTTGGTATCTTTCAAAGATTTCAAAAAAAAAAGTTTAATTTTTTACCTCTTTGTAAAAAGTGGTCTACGCATGCTTATAACATTGTCAAAAAATAATAATATTATGGGTACTTTACACGTTTATTACAAAAATTGACTTGAAAAAAAAGATATCGTTTTGTTTACTTTTTGAGATTATAATTGAAAATTTAACAATAAGTTTTTAAATATATGCCAAAATAGAGAATTTTTACTATTTTTATCTTCAATTTATTAAATAAATAATACAATTGTAAAACGATATTATTTTTTAAACATATAGTTTATGACAAAGTTAGGGTTTTTCATAATCATTGTTACATCATCGCTAGTTGATATGCGTTTTTTTAGAAGGTAGACGAGGCATCCTCTTTCTCGCTATCTATAGTACATTTTTTTAAAATGTGTATACTTGAAGTTTAGACTCCTTAGGTCATCTGTCATGTTAGCATGATTGAGGATGTGCTACAGAGTGCAACTATAAAAAAATTATTTATATGATTATATTATAAAAGCGTTATCTTGATACAATTATTATCTTAATTATAAAATCTTATCTTGGCTCTTGATGAGAGTAGTATTAAAATCTATTTTGAAGTTCTTGAGTATCATAATTTTTTAATTGATAATATATACTTTTTTAAAAAGAGTTTATTACATATAGATGAATTTTAAAATATCATGAATAAGTTATTTCAAAGTTATCTAATTTAAAAAAATAATTATACTTATTTTTAAAGAAGATGTATTCTTAATGTGATAAAAAGGGATTCAATTATAATTTTAGTTATTAAATAAGTTTAGAAAGCATGAAAAATCTCGTTTTAAGAAACAAAAGTTTATACTTTCTAAAATATTTTTTTGTAAAATATTAGGTAAGAACTTAGGTTTGAATTCTACTGGTTATTATACATGGTAAGGATGTTTTAGCTATAATATTTGCGGTCAGCTTAATGCTGAGTAAGAACTTTTTAATTAAGAGTTGATGTTTTTCATTTACTTGATACAAAACATCAACTTTTATGAAAATTTGATATTTTAAATTAAGTTGATGTAAAACATCAACTTTATATGCAAAACATCAACTTTTTTTTAATACTTTATTATTTCTATTAATGTTATACAAAAAATTAACTTTTCATAAAACTTAATGTTTGTATCAACTTTGATGTAAAACATCAAGTTTTATAAAAAAGTTGATGTTTTGTATTAACTCAATGCAAAATATCCAGCTGTGTAAAAAAGTTGATGCTTTGTATCAACTTGATACAAAACATGGAGTTGTGAAAAAGTTGATGTTTTTCATCAACTCGATGCAAAACATCAGCTTTTAGGCTAAAAGTTGATGTTCTGCATAGAGTTGAGACAAAACATCAACTTTTTCACGTAACTTGATGTATCAATTCTATCACAAAACGTGATGTTTTGTATCAAGTTTTAGATGCTCCGGAGAAGAAAGTTGGAGAATCTGAGGTCAATTTTCATAAACGGTCTGTTTTAACGATTCTGTCTACGTTGGCGTGCTCAGACGACTTGTTTCACAAAATTTGAGTATCAACACGATCAATGTTTTGTGACGTATCAAAACTTAATTGCGTTGGTACTCCAAATTTGTAGAATAGGTTGTCTGAGCATGTCAACGTGGATGGACTTGCTAAGACAGGCCGTTTGTGAAAATTGATCTCCAATCTTTCAACTTTCTTTATCGGAGCATCTAAAACTTGATACAAAATATAAAACTTTATAGTAGAGTTGATGTTTTACATCAATTTTAATGCAAAACATCGAGTTTTGTGAAAAAATTGATGTTTTGCATTAACTTTGATGTAAAACATTAGCTTTTTGGGAGGTTATTTTTTTTGAACTTTGAAATATTTTAATATTTTTTATGAGAATTGTTTTTATTTTTATCACCAATAAATCTGTAAAAGCTGACTCTAAATAGTAGATAGTAGACAATAAAATCTCAAAAATTTAAAAAAAAATCTTATAAATCTTATGTCTAGAATAAGGTGATATAGGTAAAACATAGGTTTAGGACTAAGGAGTTGAAAGACATATATGGTCGCAATCTTTGACTATAAATTTGAGAGGAAGGTATTAAAGAAAAAAGATTTTTTATTTAAACATGGAACGTTTATATCATAAATAATATCGCTATATAGTAGATGTCAAAAATTCATGATAACAGAAGAGCTAGATGAGATAATCCATGATAACTTGTAATCAATTGATTTCAATCAAGATGCGTAAGGCTTCATTGATTTGGAAAACTACGAGTCGATTGATTCGCCAATCTTGATTTTTGTTTTATAATTCAATTTTGAAGATGAGGAACTATAAGCAAATACATGTCGAGGAGGGGGATGCATGTGAGCCTGGACTCTACCATGCTTATGTGCAGTAGTATGCTCTACAACATAGGGGGACCTTGAATCTACCGTTATTTTTGGAAGCTCTAGTTCTTCTCTACCACCATTCTAGAAGTCCTAAGTTCCTCTCTTTTCTCTTTGTACACAAAGACAATGTCGCGAGTGAAGATTGCATCTCTCAGCATCCTTCGCATGTGTTTTAAATAATTATAACCAGAGCTCATTCTACACTATCCTTAGACATATCATCTCTTAACATCCTTTATATGCATTTTAAATAATTATAACTAGAGCTCATTTGTACACTATTAGATATATCATCACTTACGTTCGTGATAATGGTTATCTGGGTCAAACCTCAACATATGCATACTATGAATTTTTGTCACCACCACACACATATATATATATATATATAATATCGGCTACAATTTCTTTCCGCCACCGTTATCCATATTGCATAACAAAAATTTCCTTCATGAAAACAAATGCCTGTGTGGGTCCAAATTTATACCCAAAGGTTATATGATGTATGTCTCTAAGATTGTTCTATTGAAAAAATATTTTAATTTTCTACTCTTTTAATATGCTTAGGTTTACTAAGAGCCTCCATCGTTACCATCTTCTACATATATATATGAATAGAAGTCTACCTTTGCACACTTATAAGTTGACCTCTTTATACTCTTAGCATTGGTTATATATCATGCCCACTATAATTATGTCATGCAAACTGTCAAGGTAAGTATATACTAAAGGCTTTGTTATTTGAGTTTAGAAAGAGATTCAAGGAAGTTTATAGATTTTTTCATAAATTATGGACCTTATATTGTTATGTATTCTAATATTTTTTAAGTGCTTATCAAATAGTGTGCATATTTATGTATATTGGTAGAATTTGTCCTAATAAAGTTCATTAAAAAAATTCTTACATTCATGAAATTTATAAAATAAATGTTTATTTGAAAAAGATTGATATTTCTTTAAGTTATGTAGACTCTTATGTCAATTTGAAAGTCAAGTTTATATTTATGTCACAAACAACAACAGTTTATAAATCTAGGAAGGTCACACATGTTCTCAATCTTGAAAAAATAGCAAAATTCATGTAATTTTTAAATTTATACATGGAATTCTAGATGCATTTTCAAAAAACTATGTTTTTAAGCCATTTTTGAGATTTCACATATTTTGGGAGAGAAACTTTTTAGGTAACCTTCGTCAGTTACCTACTTTGCTTGCAACAATATTTACAGCTATATGTTAGCTCTAGAAGTAAAATTTCATGTGATTAAATAATTACTTACGCAACAAAAGTGTTTTTTGAAATGAAGAGTGATAAACTACTATCCCGTGGAGACCAAAGAAATGGTTCAGTGACTCCTTCTAAGGATAGCAAGAACCGCTAAGAGTCATTGACGATAATCGTTTATTAGTGAAGCACAGACAAAAGGTTCCATTCTATGAGGAACCAAGACATCGCTTTTATGGTACCATTGCTAGTTTTTCAAAGACGCTGCCACTAGGATTCCATATGGTGATAGTTATCTTCTTGGTCATTTTTTTGATATTTTTATTTATTTAAAAAAATAATTTTGGTGCTTTTTTGTAATGTCCGAGCTAGTGACCCATACGTTCCTAGGCATGACCACCTCTTTGAGAAATTACTATAGTATTGTCACATCTTAACACTCTAATTACACGAATGAGATTATTCCAAAAGTTGCTACTTAATGTGTTAAAGAACGTGTGATTTTATCTAAAACAGCTCTACAATTAAAAGAAAATGCATTTACTGGCTAGCCCCAATGGAAAGCTTTTATTTAGTGCTTTGATTGATAGAAAAACCGTACACAACTTAATCTCTTCCATGCACAACTTAATCTCTTTTGCTACTTGGTGCCAACTAGGAAAACCAGAGCTTGATCAAAATGAAGCTAGAGTGAAGAGTAGCAAGAAGAAAAATACAAAAGTTCTTGGTTTGTTAAAAACTAACATCTATTGTGATGATGAGCAACCTATTAGGGACTTCCTAGTCTTTCCTAAAGGTAACTTCAAAGGACCAATCACTCTTGGTTACAATTGGTTGACAAGTGAAAAAGGTAAGAGTGATTGGAAAAAAACTTGAACATATGATAAAACATTCCAATTGTAAAACTCTGGTCTTTTATTTTAAATTATCTTACTCTTACAATTCTGTATCTAAAGGTAAAGTATGCCAAAGGAGTATACCAAGTCCTCCATTTTACATTTATTAAACCATCTTTAGCTATATTCTAGCTCTCTACGTAATGACCAAGATGATTGTTACATTACAAAAAAGCACCAAAATTATTTTTTTTGTAATCTTGGTCACCACATAAAACCACACCGAATCTTACCAGGTATTATTAGGAAGGCCTTGATTGAGACATGGTAAGGTAAAGCAGGATTGGGATAGGAATAGAATCACCATTAGAAGAGAAATACAAAAGGTTCATGTGGATCTCACCGATGCACAAATAAGCCAGTAAAACTTGCTCAGAGACCAGTCCATGCTGAAACTTTGAACATGTTAGAAGGCTTTGATGATGATGAAGAGAGAAAAATACTCTATAAACATCCAGACTTGGTGCCCTTGTACATGATAAATGTGGATAAAGCAATAAGGCAACATACAAAAACAAAGGCCAAAAACTCAAAAGTAGTAAATGGTCAAATAAAGAATGTAGAAGTAGATTCTGGAAAAGGAGAAGGGTCAAAGTTAAGCAAAACCTTGCATGAGAAAGTCATGGAAGAAATTAAGTTGGCCCGAAATCTGGAGTAAGAAGGAGAGATTCAAGAGATCTAGGACTGGGTGCAAAAGAAAAAGGAAGAACTAGGAGAACAATGCAACTAAGGTTAGCTTGGACAACAAATTACGGAAAGTGAATCAAGGGGAGGGAAAAGAAGAAAAGAATGTAAAGATCAGCCTAGAACTAGAAGATGAATTCAAATAGGAGTTAGTATCCCTTCTGAAGGACATTAGGAAGTGAATGGGGTCTTCTTGGGTCCTTTAATTTACCCAAGTCTAATCAAGGTGATTAAGGAATAGCCAAATGGGGGGTTGCCATGTGGACTGAAATGTTGGGTTTTTAAGAGGTGTAAGAGTGATCAAAGGGTGCACTTTTTTTCCCAAAAAGGGGGGGGCAATTTTACAATTTTCGGACCTCCATAACTTCTACATACAAGCTCCGATTTAAGCAGAGATTACAGATCCGTGATCTACGCATCAAGAGCTTTCCATAGATATGTTACATGATATAGTTTTTTCCGTTAGATTTTAAATTTCATTTTTTTCTCAAAATTCAAATTCGAATAAAGTAGCCGTTTTGAAGCTTCTAATTAGAAAATGTTTTTTCTTAAGAGAAAAGGTTTGACTCCCTTAAACTGCCAAATAAAAGGGCCCAAGAAGCCTTCCATTGAGGTCCTAATGAATACCAGGATGTCTTTGCTTGGTCACATGAAGATAGGGAGGGCATCGACCCTAAGTTCTTTTAGCACAATGTCAACTTGAAAGGAGGAGTTATACGTGTCAGGAAACAAAGGTACAGAATGAACCTGAATCATGTAAAACAAGTGAATGAAGAAATTGACAAATTGAGGGTAGGTTTTATCGTACTAGTAGAAAACGCTACCTGGATATCTCCTATTGTAGTACTCCCCAGAAAGAACATGAAGATCAGAATATGTGTGGATTATCGCAAGCTGAATGCAGCAACCAACCCAGATTCTTTTTTGCTCCCTTTCAGGGGCTCCCTATTGGATGAGGTAGCCGAAAAAGAGATATACTCCTTCCTAGATGGCTTTAGCGGATCCAACCAAGTGAAGATGGCTCAGGAAGACTTGGAAAAGATTGCTTATGTCACTGAATGGGGTGTCTTTGTGGCAACTATCATGATGTTTGGCTTGAAGAATGCACCAACTACTTTCCAGAGAATGGTGCAGGAAATCTTTTATGACTACTTGATAGATTTCATGAAAGATTTTGTGGATGATTTCAGTGTGTCCAGGGACAAAGCTAAATACATTTCCACATCACTAGCCTATCTACTATACCAAAGTATTTATCAAGCATACCTGTGGCATTTACAATGTGTGCACCCTAAATCAAGTAAAACCATTATATTTGAAGATAGAATGCTATTATTAAGGTAGCCGCCAAGTCGTCGCATCACCACGCCGTTATTCCATTGTGGGCGCCACAATCTTCTTGGACAAGCTTCCACCTTATTACCATTGAGAAACCATCAAAATATGTACAAAATTGAAAATGAAAGATATCAATTTTTCATGTCACACTACTTCATGACGTGAATTGTCCTATATGGTTTCATGGTGTAAACTAACAGTTATGGGACTAATTCATGAACTAAGAGTTGTCAGAATAAACTTAGGAAAGTATCTTAATCATATAATTGGAGTCTATCCAACTCAGATCAAGACAATTCATACCTAAAAATCTGAAGTAAATACTTAGCACATGAAAGTGCAATAAACAGTTCGTGATGTGAATAGTTTACGCTTTCTGCTAGTTCACGACGTGAACCATTTTAGGTTTCACGGCATGAGCCATTCCTTATTTCACGGTGTGAATCACATACTACAGTTTCACGACCCAAAAACTCAATTCGATAGAAACTTATGAAAATCTAATTGGGATAGTAATTTAGCTTGTAAAATTGCATTCTCATGCACTTGAGGTCTGGTAAACTCATTGGAGACAATCTTACGTCTGACGATAGTGCATCCATCACCTAGGCTATTCCTATCAAAAGAGTGTTGGTTCACGCTACTCAGTAAGCACTCAATTGAGTGTTTCAACTCACAGGAATCTGACCACCGTTGATATAAGTAGTTAAGAGTCCGTGGAAGAAGGGATATGACTCTGGTTTTGGAGAGGAAGAAAAACCATCTTTTCCTAGAAGATCTAGTGGAATCTTTGATATAGCTAGGGGATTTTTGGTCTCCAACATAGCACAGAAGATGACATGCAATTTGCGGGCACGGGTCTGTCAACCAGCGCTGGATACGATCAAAGATCAGAATTATCAACCCAATCTTTGGATTCCAAGCGGACTAACACTATAAGGATCAGTGGAATAATCCCAAGGGTTAGGAGGGATAAGGAAATTGCAGCTAGGACAGGTCAAGTCCTTTTTCCCACATCGAAGGAAATAGAAATGGACTTGAAGAGGTTTCAATCGGAGCAACAATTGCGATTATTGAGCTTAAGAAAACAAGAGCTTGATACTCGATGAACAAGGGCAAAACAAAGGAAAATGGAGAATGTAAATTCATTTCAATCACGTGGTGGCAAGGAGCCATAAACATCTAGAAATGCCATGGATAGTATGTGGATAGACATGAGTGAAGGAAAAATACCGACTCTAGAATCCATCAATGAAGAGTCAAGGATAGAGGAAGACCTTGATAAGCAAAATGAGGAGGACAATTGACATAGGGAATCTGCAGAGGATGAGGATTGCCTTTATAAAAGGGAAGACATACAAGAAATGATCAATGATTCCACATTCTTGCAATGCATGGAGCACTTAATCCAACAGAGACGGGTTGAGGCCGCTAATAATGAGCTAGGCTATGAGGAGTTGGTCAGACCTAGCCATAGACCGGAACTGTCTAGAAGAATAAATCCAGGAAGAGGATGAGGTCTAGTTAGGGGGATAGTAGCTCCTTAAAGACCAATGGTGGATGCAAATCTTAACGCGGTCAGAAGAGTAGTTTTCTAAATATGGCTACGAAAATGGGCTGAGGAATGGTTAGGGTGTTAGCCATCGCTCTAGAATCCAGATCATCCTAAATGAAGCCATATATCATTTTCAATCTTGTACAAAAGTTCTCGGGGGACGGGGACCTGATCGAAAATATTGAGATCTTTGAGTCAACCTGCAAAACCTGGGGGCTAGTGAGTGATGTGACCATGATCCATGCTTTCTCGCTGACCCTAGATGGAAAAGCTCATCAATGGTATCGAACCCTAAAGCTAGAGGATAAAGTCAACTTCACTAGGCTTAAGAATGTGTTTGTACCAAGATTTTCTCGAAGTCATGATAAATGGACTCTTGTGGCTTAGCTCCATAATATTAAGCAAAAAGAAAATGAGTCCATGCGAGATTATGTGTCTCGACTCAAGCACTTGAATGCAAGATGCAAGTTATGGGAGAGGCCAATGAATGATCAGTTATTTCCGTGCCTTCGGAGAGGAGTTTGAGACCAGAAAATGCATGATTATTTAGCATTAGATCGATCGGCTATCTTCAATGCATGCTGTAAGTTGGCAATAGAATATGAAGACAATATGCTTGAATTGCTACAACTTGAAGATGCCAAGGTAGCTTCTGTGGCATCAACATCGCGAGTCTCAAGTCACCAAGGGACAGAGGAGCTCGGAACAAGCAAGTTAGAAATATGACTGTGGATGAGCTTAATAATGCCATACTAGATAAATTAAAAGTCAAGGATAGGAGAGAAGCATCAGGGCATGCTCATCTATACCCCCACATAGATCTGGTTTGGTGCTCCCTTTGTAGAATGAATCACACCACTATCGAATGCCCTCAATTAAGAGTAAGGTAGTTACTCTATTGTGCTCATTGTGTGAGATTAGGGAACCATGACACTTCCATGTGAAGGTATCCAAGGCTCTAGCATGTAGCACAACTATCAACACCCAGAGTGCAACTAGGCTTACCAGCATCACCAGTGCAAACCACTACGGCTGCAGGGTAGCAAAATCCGTCCTACTTACTAAGAGGGATATTTCGGATACAGGATACGTCATCTTTGTCGCCACCTGTTCTACCGCTACAACTTCCCTAGGCTACAATCAACCAGGTATTGATTGAGGAATCCTTGAACGAGGGGGAAGTCCTGCATGAGGTAGAACCCAATAATGATTACTATGAGGAGGTCGTAGAGATTCTGCTGGAGTTTTATGTCTTACAGAATAACACGGTAGTGCCAGTGTTCCAAACCACGGTACAATGGAAAGGTAAAGACATAAACTCAACTATGAGAAAGAGCCACTACAATGTTTTGGTTGTGGTGGGTCCCTCATGGAATAGTAGACTGTTCTAATAAGAATGTGGTTCATGCGCACCAAGCTTAAACAATGGTAGCACAGCCTAATGACATGCCAACACCACTTACTTGTGTGAAGTGTGGGGTTGATCATTTGATCAAAGACTGTCCATATTGCATTAGTGGATTTGCTTCCACTTCTAACCATGCTACTATCAGGACCTTAAGTGTGTAACCTGGGAATAGCATGCTACTAAATGTCCTGACACAAGCACAAGCAAAACAAGTGGGCAAAGGAAAAAACCATGTCGTTGTTACAACCTCTAAAGTGGGAGAAGGAGAAGAGTGAAAAAAGTGGGCAAGGGTAACACCATGGTTACAATCTAGGATGAGTTTGAAGAAGATACCATTGACATAGGATCCACCCACTCCAAGGAAGGGAGTGACCAATTGCCTAAGCCAGATGAGCATACCCAAGAAACACAAAGAGAGAGACTAGTAACTTGTAAGGGGATTGGTGAATATTCCAACGCAAAAGAAGAGATAAGGAAGCTTGAAGAAGTTAAAGCCCTGGTTGAGGAGTGCCAACAATTTCATGAAGCCAAACTAAGGGCTAATAGGGTCTTGGAGACAATGTATCCAAGACATAAGCTGATAAAGGAAAGGAAATTGGATGTGCTTACTCCAATTTCAGAAGAGTCTAAGGGAGGTACTCACAGTGAATTCATGGCAAGATTGTTTGAGGAAGAAGAGCAAGACTTATCCTCTCATTCATTTCCTAGGGGTGAATATGAGACAAACACATGGAAGGAGCCCTCATTTGTCAGGGAGCCAAGGGACATAGGCAGTCTCACAGCCATACTGTCCACTACCTTCCAAATGCCATTGGGACCATTGTTACGTAATACACCGGCATTCTGGGCAGATATAAAGAATTAGGTAGAGGAAAGATTAAATCCAATGCCCACTGCGGAGGAGAGCCAGTTACCTCTACCAAAGAAAAACCCAGGGCATGTTGAGGTGAGAACGTCGGGATGTGTCAAAATACCTGTCAATCAATTGGGCCTGTATTCTGAGAGCGATGACACAAATGCCACAGTCCCAATCCATCATAATGGGTATCAAGCATTGATTGTCCTAGATGGAGGAGCTGGGGTGAGCATTATTACAGAACGTTGTTGGGAGAACTGGGATACACTTGGTTTGGAAAGAGTGGATCTAATTGTTAAAATGGAAGACGGAACATCTTCAAGACCTATGGGGTTGTTAAAAAATGTAAGACTTAAGCTCTTTTCGTTCTGCTACCATCATACATTTGTTGTAATGGACTTTCTGTGTCAATCGGTTTCATACGACATCATCTTGGGTAGATCTTTCATGAGGGAGGCCAAATTCGTGCATGATTGGGCATTAAATCACGTGTATGTTTGAAAAGATTCTCAAATTCTAAAGATTTATCCACAAACATGGAAGGCACACCCAATGGAAGGGAGATTGTTTGGAAACGATTCGGTCACCACTGAACAAATTGAGTCCCTACAAGTTTACCAACTAATGGTAGAGAATTCACGGGAAGAGGAAGAGTCTGCAATGTATGTGTCTCTTCTACCTCTAGATTTCCATGAAAACTAGATGCTTGTGCTTGCCACTATAGATGTGTTGCAGTCCAGAGGAAACCGATATGTTGAATTAGGGAACGTTCCTGCCACCTCAGTGTGCCTGGTAAATGTGTAATCAAAAGAAGATACAAAGGATGAAACCTCCAGCACAGGAGGGTTTGGATCACAAAACTGCACCAGTACCCAATGCCTCAAAAAATGGCAAAAACAGAAGAGGTATATCGCTCGACAAAATGCCCTGTTATGAAGTAAACCCACAGACGCCTAGTGGCTAAGATATCTTAAAGTCACCAAGGTGCACGAGGAGGTTTTCTAAGAATTGGGATGAAGAGTTGAGTAACATATCCTTAGAAGAAAAACGAGAGGAGAAAATTATACCTCAACAGTCAGAAATGCCTAAACTAACGAAAGTCACATGTCAAAAACAAAACAAAGTTGTGGCAAAAGCTAAACGCGAGGCTAAGAAGGTGATGGCTCTGATAAAAAAAGAGGATGAAGATAAACCACACCTACTCTCAGTGCTGGACCACTTCAAAACATACACAATTGACAAATGAAAAGTGGTCCGAATATTGACGGCTAAAAGAGTAAAGGAAGATGGTCTATTCACGTCATACAATAGTCCAACCAAAGTTAAGCAAATTGATATTGTAGAGCCAGGGAAGGAACCCAAACCTTTCTATATTGCTAAGGACTTCATTGTAGCTGAGGAAGAAAAACTCATAGCTCTTGTCAAGGAATTCAAGGATTGCTTTGCCTAGAAATACACAGAGATGAAGGGTGTACCGCCTGAAGTGGTACAACACACGATTCCGATCATGGAAGGATTAAGACCATCCAGGAAGAAGTCGTATCAAATGAATCTGAAATATGCAGCGATTGTAAAGAAGGAAAATGAAAAACTCATCGTTGCGGATTTCATCTATGAGATCAAGCACATAGACTGGCTCTCACCAATTGTGATTGTGCTGAAGAAGAATGGGAAATTGAGAGTCTCCGTTGATCTCAAAAAGGTTAATGCAGCCACCAGGAAAGATCACCACCCACCGCCATATACCGAATTATGTTGGAATGGGTAGCACGTGAAGAAGCTGACAGCTTCTTAGATGGATTTTCAAGCTTTAATCAGGTGTCCATAGCACCAGACAACCAGCACAAAACAATGTTCAATACGATGTGGAGAACATATGCTTATAAATTTATGCCTTTTTTCCTTAGCAATGTCTCATCAATCTTCCAACGGTTGATGTGATTAGCCTTCAAGGACTACTTGCAAATGTGGCTGGAGGTATTCATTGATGATCTGTGTGCACGCTCTCATTGGACTAAACATTTGGCTTGTTTGAGAAAGGTGTTTGAGCGATGCCGATTGTATCGTGCATCCTTGAACCCTTTGAAATGTCAATTCTCGATCAAACATGGTGTAATCTTAGGACACATTGTATCTAAAAACGGTATTTCCATGGATGAGAGCAAGGTAAAATTGATCTTGGAATTACTCCTATCCACCATTTACAAGGGTGAATAGAGGCTTATGGGCCCTGTTGGATATAATCATCGCTTCATTATATTCTATGCTGAAATCACTAGACCATTATATAGATTGCTCAATGTCTTTGAATTGACCAAGGAATGCCAAGAAGCATATGATAATTTGAAGAAAGCACTGGTCCCAGTGCACCTATCTTGAGACCACCCAACTTGGATCTTATATTCCACATGCACATCAATGCAATGAACGTCACAATAGGTTGTGTATTAGCATCACCTCGAAAATTCAAATTGGATTTACTCAGTTTGCTTTGCTAGTTCTCAACTAAATGATCTAGAGATAAATTACACCACCACGGAGCGTGCAAAGTTTGGCCATGGTCTATGGTGTAAAGAAATATTGACATTACTTATTGGCCAATAAAGTTTTATTCTTTGTGGACCATCAGGCCCTATTATATTTAGTGAACAAACCTTTCACCATGGGGAGAATCACACGTTGATTACTTTTCATCTTGGAATTTGTCTTTACGGTCACATTAAGAAAAGGGACACAACATGTGTTGGCAGACCACATGTCTAGAATTATGAATGGAGAACTTACAAGTGTTGCTGATGACCTCCCAGATGCTTGTCTGTTCAAACTGAACATGGTGCTTGAGTGCAGTGAGGAAATATCTGACTATCTAGTTCATTTTTTTTTCGCAAGAATGACCCTTGAACAAGGATAAAATGTGTTGGCTTAATAAGATGGCCGCACATTATGAGTTGATTGCTGGAGAATTATATAAACTAGTAGGCAAGGATGATATCCTAAGAAGATCTATGCAAGAAGATGAATTTGTCACAATACTAGAAGAAGCACACTTAGGAATAGCTGGAGGACATTTCGTTGGAGAAGTTACAGCTCGCAAAGTGCTTTAAGCGAGAATAGGGTGGCCTACGTTATTCAGGGATGCCATAGAGTTTGTGAAAAGATGCGAGGAGTGTCAAAGATTTGCTACTCCACAACAAAGAGATAGGATGCCACTCACCCTCATGATTATAAGACAACCCTTTGAGAAGTGGGGAATTGAGTTTGTTGGATCCATTAGTCTAGCAGCGCATTCGTTGCAAGCACGATATGTGATTCTGGCCACAAACTATTTCACAAAATGAGCAGAGGCAAGAGCCTCTAAGCGAGTTGATGCACGAACTATGGCCAAGTTCTTATATGAAGATATCATTTCTAGATTTGGCTCCCTGCTTGAGTTAGTCAGTGATCGGGGTTCACATTTCATTAATGATGTGATTGAACACTTACTAGTTGGATTCCTTGTAGTTCATCGAAAGTCATCACCTTATTATCCACAAGAAAATGGTCAAGCAGAGAGCACAAATAAGATTATATGTGCTATCTTGACTAAAACATTAGAATCCGCTCGTACGGATTGGGAACATAAGCTGACTGCAACTCTATGGGCGTATCATACATCATGTAAGGTGGCTATGGGGTATACTCCCTTTTGTCTAGCTTATGGCATTGACGCGGTAATGCCTACGGAGTACTTAGTTCCAAGCATGCGAATTGTCATATAGGAAAGGCTTACCAAAAATGCATTAGTTGAGAGATTGGTTGAATTAGGGAAACTTGATGAAACCCGGATAGTTACATCACATGCATTTATAGTTGAGAAAATGTGGAGAAGCCGTTGGTTTGACCATAACCTGAAACAAAAGGAGCTGGAAATGGGGGACCTCATTCTCATAAATGGTGTTGGAAGCAACAATAAAAAGAATTTTAAATACAGAGGGTTAGAACCTTTTAGAGTGTCCGAAATTACCCCAAGGGTCAGTCTGTATTGAAACCATAGAGAGAATACAAATGAAAGGATACATCAATGGGAGAAAACTCCAGAAAACTCCAGAAGTATTACGGACCATTGACCTAGGAGATGCTCACACATGAACATTTATTGAAATAAAAGAAAGAGCTGGCCAAAGAAAAAATCAAACAAGCTCAAGAAGAAGCCAAGGCAAGGGAAGCCAAGGCCAAATAGAGACTTCATGAGAGAATATTGCATGTGAAAATGGCTTCACTCACACTTCTTCATGAGGATGACTTGGACAGTGACTGGGCATGTCTCAATGTAAAAGTCTTTATGAAAGAGATTTATGCAAAGAGCATTGCATTATTTGATATGGGATCGAGTCATAATTTAATCTCTTATGAAACATGGGTAGTTCTAGACAAATCTCACCTCGAAGCCACAAATGCACAAGTGTGAAGTGTGCATTTATCAACTACAAGAGCCATCAGATTTTTAAATGTTAATATTTCAATAAGAAATAATCCCTTGGTGAAAAAAGTGTTTGTCATGCATGTAGGATCCATGGAAGAAGAGATGATTCTTGGACGATCTTGGATTTGTGCCAATAATTGTCATATCCAATGCAAAGAAAGAGTAGCAGAGCTGAATGATGGCAAGGATACCATTACTGTGCCATTATGGAGTCCCTTAGACAAAGGAAAACAAGCAATGATAGGTGACATGGAACCACCAACGCCACAGAAAGCAGCAGTCATACCAGAGAAGGCATCCATGTCACAACCTCACCCTCATATGAGAAAACCACACAAACAGCAGCAAAACACAAACAACAGTCATACCAGAGAAGGCATCTAGTCCATCAACAGTAGGTTTCCAAAGCCCAACTTTAAACACAAGGATACTATGATACAAACAATGTCTCATGGGGATCAAAGTAAAAAAATCATACTATAGGCATGTGACCAAGAAAGCTAATAAAAGACAGAAAGAAGTATTCCAATCAGAAACTCCATCCTGAAAGTATTCAAAAGTAGTGGGTTCAAAAGGATTTACTACTTGCACAAAATTATTATCAAGGCAATACAATAGTATGGGTACCCAAGTTCAACCCAAGATCCAATACTGTGTGTACCTTTAGAAGAATTGGGAATAACCATCAACGCAAACATAACCACTTTCTTGTAAAATCAAGTGATAAAAAGGCACAAAAGTTGGTCTGGTAATAACAGAAGCCCGTTCAACCAAGTGAACAAAAGAGTGCGACATTGACAACTTAATCCGCCAAGGAGGATAGGCTAAATAAAGTTGTGGAGAAAGGAAAGGAAGGCGTGCACGTACATGCATATGCACAAAAAACAAAACAGGTTTCACAAGATTCAGTGGTTTTACTCTTCATTTGGATGGAGGGAAAAATCAGAAGCTCCCACTCTGAACTGAAGCAGTTGAGATAATAGATTCCCACAAGTTCCAAAGTACCACATTGGGTTCCATGGCAAAAAAAATTTAAAAAACTACAAGAGGTATCCATTCCCTAGTAAATGGGTATGAGGTAAAAGAGTGAATTTTATGCCATGAAACATGTTCATTCATTTCATGTGTACTCAATCTTTCTTTGAATGCATAACTTGTGGCTTGGGGTGTTAGCATATAGGCAATCATAAGGTCTCAAAACTTGCACGCATTAAGGATCAAATAGTATCACATCATGAACAACCTTAGCACTTCACGCCATAAAATGCGTTGAAATGGTTCACGGTGTGAAATGGTTCACGTCTTGAACCACCCTACCGCTTCATGCCATGAAACAGTCACAAATCGTGGACCAACCATGCGCTGACATGTGGATTTTTCATTTATGTTAGCCGTCGTGGCTAGAACATAAAAGCTTCTTTTTTCTTTTTTGTGCATTTTCCTTTGTTGTGCTCGCCTGCTTCTGATTCTTCATCGCTTGCACTTGTGTTTGTCGTCGACGGTATTGCTCTCAGAGGTCCACCATTTATCATTGTTTCTGATCTTCGCTCCCAGGTAGGAGCTTGTCCCCTAACTTGGATTGTTTCCTTTCTTTTCTTGTTTCCTAACATGAAAACAATCGAATGCATTATTATCCCACTACTTTGCATATGATCATCATTATGTTTTTGAGTTACCATAACTTGTATATATTCTACTTGCATGCTATGTGTATCATCACTCTTAATCGCATGACAAGGGGAAGGGTTTCCTAAACCAGTGAAGTAGCAGTCTGCTATTTCATAGAATTCAAACCAAACCTTGGGTAGCACTAGCCACTGCACTTAATCGCACTTTGATGCTTATGATATGTTATAAATACACACACACACACACAGATTTTTACTCAAAAACATCATACATAAAACTCTGATAGCTCATGGATTTATATCTTGAACTTTCACGGGTTAAAGCCCCGCACCTGGACATTTGCGACTTAGGCCCCACACCTGAACTTTCATGACTTAAGGCCCGCACCTGAACTTTCACGCGTTAAGTGATTTTCATGGCTGAGGCCCTGCACCTTAACTTTCACGACTTAAGCTCTCATGTCTTAACATGTTCCCGACCAGCACTCATGTATCTGTTATTGATCACCCCACTAACATACTTCTCATCAAGCACACCGACACACCCACACAAAAAAAGAAAAAAAGAAAAAAATAAGAAGGGGAGGACCATGAGCTCTTACCAGTCATTATGACTGACGTTCTTTCCAATGTTACAGATGGCTTCCTCAATTACACCAAAACTTGAAGTCGAAGAGACTCCGGCCGTGACCCAAACTAGTACCACAGGGTCACCTGTGGAACAAAGGAAGAGAGGACCTTATGGCACTAAGCTCAGGTATTTTGGTCCATATGCACAGAGTTTCTAGGGTTCTATTATAAACAAGGACATCCAGAAAATACATGGGAAAATCACGCTCTAGTACCAGAGTGCCGAATGTTTACAAATATTGGAGGATACAAAGGTCAAGGGTAAGCTGGAGCAAGTGGGACTTGGCAGAATGGTCAAAATCCTCCCCTGCACCATTAACACCAATTTATGTGCAGAGTATCTCAAGTCATATGACAAAGCCACCAAGTGGGGAACGGTAACAAAGGTAGATGGAACAACAAAATAGGTCCTGCTCTCAGAAGAACTAATACGCGAGGCTCTGCAACTGCCACTGCCAATGCAAATACATATTCACAATATTGGGAAGGTACCCATGGAAGATATGCTCAAAAGGTTTTTCCATAACTCTAATGGAGAAGAGTATGAAAACATATGGGATAAAGTAACTGAGAAAGTGTGTAGATCAATGTCTATGATGATGGAGGTAAAGCCAGTTGACAGATATAACAAGGTCCCTCGTAATCGTGTAGCTAAAGTACATGAAGAAAAAGAGGAGGGTTGGGCATGGTATATTCATCAAGAGATGGAAAACTACGTAAAGTCACACCAATCAAAGGTGTGCAATCCCTACTTATTAACCAAGGTACTTAGTCATGCAGTTGACCTTCCAATTTTTGAAAGCATGCTAGAAGCATAGGTATTGCAAGCTGCAATGCCTCTAGAGCCTCCAACCATCACTCTTGAAGAGCTACAGGAAGGACAAGCCCTCTTAAAAGAAACAAAGGAGATAATGTAGGAGACGAAGAAGGGGAAGCAAAAAAAGAAGGACAACAAGATGAGGGGCATAACACCAGCAGTTGCTGAGAAGTACTAGTGCTTGGAAGAAAAACTAACCAAAGACATTGCATCATATCAACAGGTGATGGAGCAACAAGAGGCAAGGGGAATAAGACTTTCTGATATACTAGTAAGTGCAGCTTTGAAATTGTTTCTTCAAACACTCCCTCCAAGCTCGACACATATGGCATTCAAGAACCTCTTCTCACTCCGCGATTCTATTCTCTCAAATCCGCCAACTTCAACAGAGGTTGGTGCAGAGAAGGTTCAAGAAGAAGTTGTGCCACAGAAAGTTGTTAACAAAACGAATGAAGAAGCTACATCTCTACATCCAGAGACTACAAAGCAAGGCCAAGAAGCTGAGAAATGAAAGAGAGCAAAAGAACTTGCAAGCCCAAACAAGCGACAATGACTGGAAGGTAAAGGCGCAATCGATGACACTTCTTTCTTGCATAACTTAGAGCTAGATCGCTTCTTGTAAGAGAAAATGGAGGGCCTAGATAGCTTGCTACAGTTACCATTTTGTGAAACAGAAGGCACAGCCTCCACAAGCGTGTCTATTTGAGAACAAGAGTAGAGGGTTTGGTGATGTCACCTACTTACTACGCACATGCTCTATGATAGGAATACCACCCTCTAGAAGCAAGTGCAGGAAACTTTAGATCAAGTACAAATGCTCAAAGATCAAATGATAACAGGTGACGCTACACAGAGAGACATCATCCTCAGAATTTTGAAGGCCACAAAAGAACAAGTGGCAAGATACAGGTGTTGGAAGGAAACAACCAAATGCTCGGCAAAATAGTAGTGCAAAGGATCAAAGAAAACACAAAGCTACAAGCACCAGTCGAACAAGCTAAAGAGAAGCTTTAAAAGGAGATGTCAAATGCTCGAGAAAAAGAAGAACAACATATAAAATAGCTCAACGAGGCTCATCCAATGTTCCAGGTCAAAAAAGAAGGGTTAACAAATCAAATCCCTACCCTCACAGAATCTGTCACTACAGTTGAACAGAAAGTGGTCAATCTTCAAGCTGGAAAGGGAACATTTAAACAAAGCCAATGTTGACAAGATTAAAGCTTTGAATGAGGTAATCACTGCCAAATCTTTGGAAATAGATCAGATGTTGGCTAGCCACAAACAAGTGCTTGATCATGTCAATCAACAGCTAATAAGAAGCCAGGTATTAGCCAAAGAGACACTAAAGAGGATTGTAGATGCTAATGCATTGGAAGCATCAGGAAGATATGAAGAGTTGGATGCTGCACGAATGGTACGTGATGTTACAATATCTAATCTTTTGTCAACAAAAGACTCAAGGATACAAGAATTTGAGTGCCAGCTGGAAATAAGGTAAAGGATTGAAAGAACGGAGCCTATAGATGAATTGAGACTACTCATTGAATGAGCCTCTCAGATAGATTTGTTTTCGATAAGCCCTCGGGTCCCTTCTCAAATCTTAACCTTGTTTTGGTCTACACTAACCCTCTCCCTTCTTCAATATTAGATTAACTTAACTGACGACCTCAATTTAAGAGATTTAACACTTAACTCGCCAAAATAGAGAGAGAGAGAGAGAGAGAGAGAGAGAGAGAGAGAGAGAGAGAGATGCCAATCCAACTATCATTATGGGTATCTTGAAGGGTGACTTCATACTAAATGGATCAACTTGATATATTTTTCTATCCCTTACATCCAATTGTGCTTAACCTTCGTAATTGGTGTTGGGTGTTGCAACAATTTGACATCTTGGATAACAGTGTCGCCAAAGTTGACCTATTTATGTCGGATGATATATCCACAACACCGGCCAACTAGGAGGTGGTTGCACGTAGTTATCAGTGGATCATTAGTCACGGGTGGTTAGAGGTTTATAATACACACCAACATTTAAATATCTTAGAGTCCACCCTCTATTATACATTTTGTATTATAAAGATTTTCACAATAAATATTTGGAAGCCATGATGACTAATGTGGTATATAACTTTGAAAAAGTACATATATAATATTTTAATATTACCACATATGATCTTATAGAATTCCAAGAGTTCATGAAAATTAACAAGCCCACCCATCCACCCCCTAGTTCAGGTGAAGACCAAGAAGAAACACAAGGCTCATCCATTCGTACTACCTATCCTATGTTCTCTTCTATGGCAAGTAAATTACTACACCCCTTTTTGAGTGTTACTCTTACTAACAAAACTAAGGCTGATTGTATTTTCTCTGGACTACCTTCTATACCTAAGGATCTCCCCACTAATACTATTGTCCCCGAGGAGATCTCGGCACCCCACTCATCTCCACTAAGGCCACTACAAGAGGTACGTCCCATTCAACCATTACATGGAATTGAGCCTTTTACTGATAGCAATATTCTTGAGTCCTTGTCATGTTCACAATATGAAGGGCTTATCAAGGCAGGAAACTCCTTACTGAAGCCAAAACTAATGTTCAAGGTGTTGATTCAAATCACAACGTTTGAACCAAACAAAAGGATCTTGCTCGACGCTTATTCTACAGTGACATCAACATGGCAACCTTATGTACCCTATCCTCTGCACCAGCCCCAGATTGGGAGAAGATCTTACGAATTGTAAGAGAAGGTACCTTATGGAAAAATGTGGCAAAGCATACAAAGCTAGAAAATCCCCAATTAGCGAACTTGCTTGAGATCAAAATTGTTACATTCATGATTAGTTACTATTTCCACAGGTAGCGTAGGCCAAATCCTACTCACCCAAGAGGGTGTTATACCACCATCATAAGAGATGATACTAATCTCCACATTGAGTATTTTGGTATAGAGCCAGAGTGGCGTATTGAATACTTGACAATTCTTGATTGACAATTCCTGAGTATAGCCAGTAGTACTAGTGCTCACCACTAACCCAAAAGGATTGATCTGTTATACATGCCTCTTAAGTGGATGCTCACCCCATTACAGTTCCATGATGCCAGGCAAAGGGATTATCATGTGTACTATAATTTTTCACAATTTGTACTAGCAATATTTTCAGATATAGCACAACAAAGGCAATGAATGATGACCTAGATACAAGCGGAGTGTTGTATTCCACATCTCGGTATCGTGGGGAAACAGTCAAGTTTTTGAAGTTGATCGTTGTGCTTCTCGATCAAAACCAAAGGAGCGATATGATGGCTTTGATGGAGAGAAACTCCTCTTCAACATGAACACGGGGCCAAATGAAAGAGGCATGATAATGTACTATCATCGCCTAAGATGTCTTTCAGGGTACATGCATATAACCTTTGAAGATATGTTCGACATAGGGTTCTAGACATTTCACTCAAAATTTAGAAGCAGCTTAAAAAATCCTTAATCATGCCGCAACTTCTACAAATATGAGTTTGGCAACCAAGCCTTTTGACCTCGGTAGCAGGTTCTGAGGATGGAACCTACATCAAGTAGAGGGGACGTTAATCCCATTTTTGATTAACAAATATGCTCCTCCATTTGAGGACATTAATAAGTGTCATGCAAAGGCACTATAAAAGTTGTATATTATGAGACTTTTTCCACCCAAGTCCTTAGTAAGTTTTGGGCGCCCAAGTGTGAAAAAGGGCTAGTTGTACATAAGGCATTTTCTCATAATAAAAGGACACAATTTTCCATTGTGCTATGAGAGCTCTTGCTTTGTCTTGTGAGAGGGAGAGAGAGAGAGAGAGAGAGAGAGTAAGAGTGTACTCTAGTGCATGTTCCTTTTCTATGCTTCTATGTGTGGAAGAGTGAGAGGTGGTTTCCTTGTATACGTGGTGTGAGCGACTTCGTAGTGACAACGTGGAGGTGGTGTTCAGAGGAGTGGAGTTTCCA
Organism: Cibotium barometz; assembly: GCF_041138505.1. Lineage (NCBI taxonomy): Eukaryota > Viridiplantae > Streptophyta > Polypodiopsida > Cyatheales > Cibotiaceae > Cibotium > Cibotium barometz. Next base: position 27,433,675 of record NC_141075.1, on the reverse strand, counting down.
AAGTGAGCTTGATGAGCCTCAAGGGATACGAGCTCGAAGCATTGGTAAGTACCCAACGATTGTTATGTCTATTTCTTCTCCCATTGGTGTTTGTGTGGAGTTTGTTCTTAGTAGGTACGATAGCCCATAACATTATGGTTTATGGATAATCAACATCGAAGCATCCTAATATATGACCAAACAAAAAGGTTGGTATACTTTCCTCAAGACTGTGGGGGATTCCATCCTGGTAGCGATTAAAAATAATGCTAAATGCCTAGCTATGGCTTACGGTACGTTTTTTTATTTCTAGCAATCATGATGCTAAGAAGGTGTCTAATGTCCTTTATGTGTCAAAAATCAAGAGGAACATCATGTTGATTGTATCCGTAGTTGATCATGACTTGAAGGTTTCCTTCAATAGGACTGGTGCACTCATGCCAAATAATACCAGTGGAAATGTTGTTGGGAGAGGAATCTAGTCTAACAGCTTGTATGAGCTATTGGCTTTTATATCCAGGGCAATCAAGGCATGGCATGAGACATTCAGGCACTTCATCTGGGCATCTAAGCTTTGTATTTTTTAAAGAGATGTAAAGATTTGGGATTGCGGTGCATTAACTAGTATTTTTAGATATGTGATATGTTTGTGAAGCTTGTAAGATGAGCAAGTAGTATCGCCATGAATTCTCACAAAAAGAAAGACATTAGGACTTGTTTGGGGTCTTCTTGGGCCCTTTAATTTGCCCCAAGCCTAATGACAGTCATTAAGGAGTGGTGCAATGGGAGAAGGCCATGTGGAGAAAAATGTTGGGTTTCCCTGCCCCTAATATGTAGGGGTCAAACTTGAATCATACCATTTTTTTTAAAGAAATTGGGCTGAAAAATTCAAAATCTTTCAATAAAATCAAATTTCCCACCTTCTCTTAATAAAGACAGCTCAAACTAGCATAAATGACCCCACCTCAAAAAGTGGGCTAGGACCAAAAACGCCCCCCCATCATTATCCCTCATTTAAAGCTACTTTTCCCTCTCCCCACTCGCTCTTCCTCTCTCTAAAACTAGCAATTCGGTTTGAGTCTCTCTCTAACTAAAAGAGTCTTTTTTTGGCCTCCTCCCTCCCCATTCTGCCTTCCCCTTCCCTCCTAAAGTTAGATCTATCTTTCTGTGCCTTCTTGGCTATGGAACGCTTGGAAAATAGTCCACTTTTTCCCCCATTCTTCACTCTCCTCTTGGCTATGGAAAGCTTGGAAAACATTCCACTTTTTTTCCCATCAAGTCCATCCTCTCTTGCTTGCACACATTCTTCACTCTCCTCTTGCTAGCTTATACACATTCTTGACTCCTCTTGCCAGCTTATATGCTCTGCTAGCATTAGGTTGTAGAGATCTTCTTGGCTATGGAAAGCTTGGAAAACAGTGCACTTTTTTTCCCATCAAGTCCATCCTCTGTTGCTTGCACACATTCTTCACTCTCCTCTTGCTAGCTTATACACATTCTTGACTCCTCTTGCCAGCTTATATGCTCTGCTAGCATTAGGTTGCAGAGATCTTCTCACACACCTACAACTTCATAGCATTTAGCTTAATCGGTTAGCCAAGCACAATGAGTCGCCGACCTCGTTCAAGGGTGGAGTCCTTTAGCAGCAGCAACGAACAAGACGACACTAGCTTGTGGGTTACAAGCACCTTTGCAAAAGGAATGTGGGTGACGATGCCCCCAAGCACAAGGGGAGTCCACAAAGTCTCTCGCAGATACATAGGGTTAAAGTCACACCATTGGAAGGGTCGCATAGTGGATCTCAAGCAGGGGGCTGACGGAAGCAAGCAGGTGATGATCCAACACGTGTACAAGGCATCGCAACTCCGTGTTGACAATGCCAATCCCAAACGCATTCCTGCAAATTGTAAGTTTTATTTGTGCTTCTTGTTTTATGGGCTGCACTGAGACATGCTAATATCATTTCATGTTACTACGGAAGCTTGATTTTTTCAAGTGTGTTCTTGTAATGTTCTGTGGAGACATCTTTCCGTCGACATTTGTGGAATGGGAGCCTTTAGAGACCCTTTCTGGAACCTTTGACGCGCACCACTTTGAAATCGGCAAGCTACTATATACTGGTTGTTCGGAATCAGAGCTTTTAGAGCGCTCAGTTTTCTTCTTTTATGCAGAGTATATTGTACCCACGTCAAGAGATGGTTCTGGGACTCTACGGAGGCTCCCTACACCAAGTCTCACGGACCATGATTGGCCAAAGCCCGACAATACTTTGGTTGCACTAACCAGACGTCGGATTGAGATTGATGTGTGCAATGCAATGAAGTGCACCTATGGGTCACATCGTGCGACTCTCACGTTCTCCATGCCTTAACATTTGTTTGTGTTTTTGTTCAAGGAGGCTGATGTTCACCGGACTCCTACAATGTGGATTGCAAAGGGAGGCACAGTAATGAGTGCCTTTTTGCCACCTTCGTGGGATTTGAAGGTTATTCAACATCAGGGTGACAAGATAAAGTGCATGGTGGTGTCGGAGAAGATGGTCGTTCGGTACCAACTTGGAAAGCAACAACTCTCTATTATCTTTCCTTACAGACGTTGGAAGTTGACTGGAGGCGAATGGCAAGCACTCGATTCGGACATCAACGATGCAGAACAGCTTGATGTACATGTTAGCACGCAAGCTGATGTGTGGGATATCATAGTATGGCGAACCTAAGGGAGTACTTAGGCCTTAGGTTTGCACTGAAAGGTGACTTTTCATTTGTGATTGATAACACACCTCTACGTAAGAGGAAAGAGGCATCTTACTTTTGTAAAAGCATTCCCTTCCCTAGATGTATCCATATCAAGCAAGCTATGTAACAGATTTTGAGAGATTAATTCAAAACAATTTTGGCTACTCGCAATTTGCGTTCAATTTTGTGCACTTTTAAGTTATGTCGCGTGTTTTTATTTTTTCGGAGGTTTTAAGTGAATTTTTAAACATAAAAAAAGTTTTAAAGACCTCTTTATAAGTCACTTTTGGCCACTTTGAGTTCATCTCCTCACTCTCGGCATCTTTGCGGTCCCCTCGCCTTCTTCGCTACTCAAGCATGGCCACCCCCACCCAAGCTCTCCTATCTCAATTGCACAAGCTTGACCTCGGTCACTTGATCGAGAAGCTTGCACCCATCTTTCAGACATCTATTGACATGGAAGGCACCGCCAAACTCCATAATGACGTGTTTGGGGCGTTCACTAGCTACGTGGACACATACATGGCTGAATATTGTGTCAACTTTGAAGACGAGGAGGGGACTTGGGTGCCTGTGGATCTTATCAAGCATACCTACAAAGCAGACAAAAATTTCAGGTTTAGGCTTGCAAGATTCCTCAAAGGCCTTAGTAGCACATATCTAAGGGAGGAGGAAGAAGATAACCTGGTAGGTCTTGGAATGGGCAACATCGGCACAAGTTTTTTGAGGTGGGACATGACTCTTGCCCTCCTGATCTTGGAGGGAACACAGAAAAGCAAGGGAAAGAGGAAGGCCACTCCTCCAAAGAAAGCCACACCTTATCTCTTGATCAAGGAAGCTGACCCAAAGGAGGAGATTGTCACCCCAGTGCAAGAAGCATCTCTTGCACTTGTGACTCTGGCGGAAGAGCTGCAAGCTGAGGCTATGAAACGGGACATCGAAGGAGAGGATGTCATGGATGAAGTTCCAGAGCTCGAAGTGCGAACTCTACACCCCATCATAGTAGAAGGTGTAGAGTTCTTATTTTTGGATGACATCGCCCATGTCCTTGGGCTGCACCAAGATGAAACTCTCTCAGTCATTGCTATGTACGCGGGCATGCGAGACACACAACAGCCATCCAAAGATGATGACATCCGCATTGACTTCAGTTCCGCAGATGTCACAAAGGTGCTTGCACTCCCGGAAAATCATGCCTCAATAGAGTCCCTTGTGGCAGAGACTCTTGTACGAATATCCCAGTGCAAGGATTTCTACGAGAGTGTGCCAGAAACTAGCTTTGCCCCTCACAAGCCGCTTGCCATTTCGGATTCCGTCAGCCTCGGGAGCATCAATATTAGTGATGCAGACCTTGCGGATCATGATGATGCCACTGAGGTAGTACACCCAATTTCTTCCCTTCTTAATTTGTAATTTTTTGAAGTCAACTCATTCTTCTATCTACTTTGTAGACCGCAAGAGAAATGGACTGGTTCGCAAGCCGAAAGGGTGGAGCACGAAAGGAGGTGGAGGGGAAAGATGCTGCGCTATGGCACTACATCCCGAGCTTCAATGCCGAGATGCTTCGCGTGATTCACAACGACTTTTCAAATGATGCGCAAGCTGAATTTTTGAAGTGTAGAGCCCTAAGCGCCATCCTGTCTGAAGCCCCTATAGCCCAAAATGCCTATAAATGTATTCTTCTAAATAGGGAAGCGGCTATCTATAGCTTTGGTGATAAAAGTGCAGAGTCTTTCCTAGGATTTTGTGGCCTTAGTCTTGGACAAGGCATCACTGATGCCAAAGAGATAGCCGAACGCATTGGTGACAAACCATCAGTAAAGACTCTCACCCACGAGGCTTTCGCCAAGCTCATCAAGCGAGTTGGCTAGATCCAATGTACTCATTTGCCTTTTGTGAAAATCAAACAATTAATGACATCAAGATGTTTTTCGAGCTGATTTTAAGTTTTATCTTCTTGATGTGTTTATATGTTGTTGTCGTGTCCTGTCATGATGTTTCAATCAAATTTTGTGAACGCTCGTCTGCCACCACCCGTCCGACTTTGGCTCGACTCGACGGGCCGATTTCTCCTGCGTATGGCCCCAAAAGGGTAGATCAGATGTGCGGGGTGCGCCGGGGCCGATGGGGGGGGCGGGTGGTCGCGTCGTGGAACCTGTGTGCCACGGAGCGACTTTTGCCTGTTTGACCTGCGCGATTGATCTCTCTCGGCTAATTTCCGAATCAACTAGGAATTTATACCAAGGAAATTTATGCAGTAAATAGATGGGCGGAAGAGGGTTGGGGGTTGATGGCCGAGGAGTCCTTTTTATCGGTCCTGCCCCGCATGAAGCAACCTGGTGGAGGTTGCTAAGGACCTATCCGCGAAATATCTGTTATAGGAGGCAAACCACCTATGGGTGATCTATCTCGTTCGATTCCCGTTATCCGCTCACCCGCCCTGCCGAGAGCTCCCACGGAAGGGAGGGTCTCCTTAGTAATTACGTGAGGGGGCCTCCTTTCCCATCTCTTGAGCTAGAATAAACCAGTTGTTACTGATGATAGAGAACTGGCAATTCTTTAGCAGAACGTAGCCGGATTTTTCTATACCTCTTCACTCAATAGCTTTTACTCCTTGATACCCTCAAGTATGTGTGGTTTGATTTTGTCAAGGAGTTCCTCTTCATATTAAGCGATCTGTGTCAAAGGGATCTAGTCCGGGAACCCATTGACCGCCGCGGGGATGACCACAATCTGTCATTCGATAGGGATCGGGGAATATTATGGTTATTTAGGTACCTCGATAAGCCTAGCGCCGCGATGTGGCGAATACTAAGTCACACAGGTTCCACGGCGCGACCATCGGTCCTCCCCCCGTCGGCCCCGGTGCACCCCGCACATCTGATCTACCCTTTTGGGGCCATACGCAGGAGAAATCAGCCCGTCGAGTCGAGCCAAAGTCGGACGGGTAGTGGCAGACGAGCGTTCACATGAGGTCGAATGTACGTAGCGACAACAATTACATGCAAAAGACTACAATTACCTTGACAAGACGACAATCTCTTGCAATAGAAAATAACTTTTTTGAAAATAGACATGGTTTTTCATTAATCAAATTGAGATTACAAAACACGGATTTGTTGCATTACAAAGGCTTCCCCTATCTAGTGAAAGAGAGCGTCCTCTCCACGGATACGCCTAGCTAGACGAAGATCAGATGGCTTCAAAGTGACACGTTTTGCATGCACCATGCACAAAACCGCGTCTTGGAAAAGCGAAACCAAAATATCCTCGGCACCTTGTTGCAGAGCGCCTAGTGCCGTCGCTTGCACACGATTGACATCCTGGCGCTGGTCGTGGATAATCTCTTTGACGAGACGCCCAAAAGGTACCTTCGGAATAATTGGTGTGCAGGTCTTCTGATATTTGCGAATTTCTCTAAGGGCAGCTGTCCCTGGTCTCCACCTTTGCTTCTTCTGCGTTGTTGGGGGCAGTGGTGCTTGCGCGTGGCGAGTCCAAGCTGGCGTGTCATTTTTGAACTTTTGTCGCTGCTCTTGGAAGTTATCGGAAGGGGGTTCTGTGCGTTTAGGAATGGTTTTCCCCTTCTTAGCCTTTGCAGGTGTTGGAGTTTTCTTTGCCTTTGCAGATGGAGTCTTCTGAGCTGCTCTCTGCTCTGCCTCCTTCCTTACTCGCTCCTCTTCATCTTTCCTTTCTTTTTCCTCACGAAGCCTCCGTGTGTTTGCTGCCCTGGCTTCTCGTTCAAGCTTCTGTCTCTTATTTTCTACTTCCTCAGCTGAGAGTTTTCTCTTTCCTTTACCAAGTGCACGAGCCAAGACTCTGTCTAGCATTGCATTGAGAATCCTATTACTCGGCAGGTGCTCCCTTTCTACTGTGTCTTCATTTCTCCTCTTTGTATATTGTGCTTGAAGACTTTGTATAGCCGCTTCCAAAATTGTGTCATCTTCGTATCCGGCCATTCGTAGGTCAGCAACAAATCCGTGAGCTTTTTTGTTAAGCCAATACTCCTCCGCAGCAAAGAATGCTAATCTTCTCTCGTTGCTTGCGGCGGCTTGAGCTTCTTCTACAGCCTTCTTTTCTGCCCCCGCCTTCCTAACTGCCTCGTCTTCTTCCACCTTCTTGGCAGCCTCATCGTCCTGTGCTTTCTTTGCTGCCTCGTCCTCCTCCTGTGTTCTGACGGTCTCTTCGGCTTCTTTTCTTGCTCTCTCAGCTGCCTCCATGTCCTCTGCTTCTTTCTGTAATCTCTCCGCTTCTTGGCGTTCTTGGGCTTCTTGGGCCTCTCGCTCAAGCCTCACACGCTCAGCTTCCAGATCCATTTGGGCTTGTGGGTAGTTCTATGTGCCACCGGTAAGGGCCCAAGGTCTTTGAAAGTATCATCCTGCGTATTGGAGGGAGGATCATTTGGGGGCTCCATGTGCGTGAGATATTAGTGCACGAGCAAGAGAGAGAGAGAGAGAGAGAGAGAGAGAGAGAGAGAGAGAGCGCACGAGAGAGTCAAGGAGAGAGGAAGAGAGAGAGCTCACAAGTTAAGACTTTTAAAAATGACTATAAAACTCACTGATATTTATAGGGGGCCAAAATTACAAAAAAGTCAATTTACAATGAACGCGCCAAAAAGTGGCGAACAAGAATTATTGGGTGGGTAACCACACGCGGCCATTTCTTAGTCGACCATTGTGCCATTGCCTCGCTCTTTCACGTGCCATTGATGCATTGCACCCTTCTCTTTCGCCTTGCACCTACCACCTTCATGATTTTACGCCTCAAAGATAAATTTCCGGCTCGCTTTTGGGCCTTTCTCCCGGTAAGTGTACGGTAAAACCAATTGAACATTTCCTGAAACGCATTGTTGCAAACCTTGCCACCGCCATGACCCGTGTTTTTAAAATAGGCCGCCTTGGCTTGGTAATGTGATCGTTCCATGCCTTGGTTGCTCCAGAGTGCAAGAGACCCATATTCATCTAGAAAGAAGGAACTGTGCGCATAGAGAATATGCATGTAGTGTGTTATATGAGTTTCCCCCCAAGCATCGATCATTTCTTCTGTGAATCTGTCAATCGAAGTCTTGAATGTAGCTATCTCTGCTTCATCAAGATACGAGCGCTCAAGAAGCCTCATCATCTCATCACAAGCTTCCCACACATGTGCACGCTTCAATCCTAGTGCCGCCTCATTGCCTCGATAGGTTGTTACATCACAAATCTGCTTCCATAATTCAAAATGTGTATGGCTTTGAGCCTCACCATAGTTTGAGAGCAGGTGTCTTGCTTTTGCACCACCCATAGACCTTTTGCGCCTCAAAGATAAATTTTGCGTTTTATCATCCGTGGGGCTTCACGCAGGTGCTGTCACCCTCTCTAAGGATCGCAAAAACCCATCAAGTACCCAAGATAACCCTAATAAGATATGTATGGGTGGTGCAAAAGCAAGACACCTGCTCTCAAACTATGGTGAGGCTCAAAGCCATACACATTTTGAATTATGGAAGCAGATTTGTGATGTAACAACCTATCGAGGCAATGAGGCAGCGCTAGGATTGAAGCGTGCACATGTGTGGGAAGCTTGTGATGAGATGATGAGGCTTCTTGAGCGCCCGTATCTTGATGAAGCAGAGATAGCTACATTCAAGACTTCGATTGACAGATTCACAGAAGAAATGATCGATGCTTGGAGGGAAACTCATATAACACACTACATGCATATTCTCTATGCGCATAGTTCCTTCTTTCTAGATGAATATGGGTCTCTTGCACTCTGGAGCAACCAAGGCATGGAACGATCACATTACCAAGCCAAGGCGGCCTATTTTAAGAACACGAGTCATGGCGGTGGCAAGGTTTGCAACAATGCGTTTCAGGAAATGTTCAATTGGTTTTACCGTACACTTACTGGGAGAAAGGTCCAAAAGCGAGCCGGAAATTTATCTTTGACGCGCAAAATCATGAAGGTGGTAGGTGCAAGGCGAAAGAGAAGGGTGCAATGCATCAATGGCACGTGAAAGAGCGAGGCAACGGCACAATGGTCGACTAAGAAATGGCCGCGTGTGGTTATCCACCCAATAATTCTTGTTCGCCACTTTTTGGCGCGTTCATTGTAAATTGACTTTTTTGTAATTTTGGCCCCCTATAAATATCAGTGAGTTTTATAGTCATTTTTAAAAGTCTTGACTTGTGAGCTCTCTCTCTTCCTCTCTTCTTGACTCTCTCGTGCGCTCTCTCTCTCTCTCTCTCTCTCTCTCTCTCTCTCTCTCTCTCTCTCTCTTGCTCGTGCACTAATATCTCACGCACATGGAGCCCCCAAATGATCCTCCCTCCAATACGCAGGATGATATTTTCAAAGACCTTGGGCCCTTACCGGTGGCACATAGAACTGAAATCCCAAACATTTACCCACAAGCCGAAATGGATCTGGAAGCTGAGCATGTGAGGCTTGAGCGAGAGGCCCAAGAAGCCCAAGAACGCCAAGAAGCGGAGAGATTACAGAAAGAAGCAGAGGACATGGAGGCAGCTGAGAGAGCAAGAAAAGAAGCCGAAGAGACCGTCAGAACACAGGAGGAGGACGAGGCAGCAAAGAAAGCACAGGACGATGAGGCTGCCAAGAAGGCGGAAGAAGACGAGGTAGTTAGGAAGGCGGAGGCAGATAAGAAGGCTGTAGAAGAAGCTCAGGCCGCCGCAAGCAACGAGAGAAGATTAGCATTCTTTGCTGCGGAGGAGGATTGGCTTAACAAAAAAGCTCGCGGATTTGTTGCTGACCTGCGAATGGCCGGATACGAAGATGACACAATTTTGGAAGCGGCAATACAAAGTCTTCGAGCAGAATATACAAAGAGGAGAAATAAAGACACAGTAGAAAGGGAGCACCTGCCGAGTAATAGGATTCTCAATGCAATGCTAGACAGAGTCTTGGCTCATGCACTTGGTGAAGGAAAGAGAAAACTCTCAGCTGAGGAAGTAGAAAATAAGAGACAGAAGCTTGAACGAGAAGTTAGGGCAGCAAACACACGGAGGCTTCGTGAGGAAAAAGAAAGGAAAGATGAAGAGGAGCGAGTAAGGAAGGAGGCAGAGCAGAGAGCAGCTCAGAAGACTCCATCTGCAAAGGCAAAGAAAACTCCAACACCTGCAAAGGCTAAGAAGGGGAAAACCATTCCTAAACGCACAGAACCCCCTTCCGATAACTTCCAAGAGCAGCGACAAAAGTTCAAAAATGACACGCCAGCTTGGACTCGCCACGCGCAAGCACCACCGCCCCCAACAACGCAGAAGAAGCAAAGGTGGAGACCAGGGACAGCTGCCCTTAGAGAAATTCGCAAATATCAGAAGACCTACACACCAATTATTCCGAAGGCACCTTTTGGGCGTCTCGTCAAAGAGATTATCCACGACCAGTGCCGGGATGTCAATCGTGTGCAGGCGGCGGCACTAGGCGCTCTGCAACAAGGTGCCGAGGATATTTTGGTTTCGCTTTTCCAAGATGCGGTTTTATGCATGGTGCATGCAAAACGTGTCACTTTGAAGCCATCTGATCTTCGTCTAGCTAGGCGTATCCGTGGAGAGGACGCTCTCTTTCACTAGATAGGGGAAGCCTTTGTAATGCAACAAATCCGTGTTTTGTAATCTCAATTTGATTAATGAAAAACCATGTCTATTTTCAAAAAAGTTATTTTCTATTGCAAGTGATTGTCGTCTTGTCAAGGTAATTGTAGTCTTTTGCATGTAATTGTTGTCGCTACGTACATTCGATCTCATGTGAACAAAACAAGCAAAAGTCGCTCTGTGGCACACAGGTTCCACGGCGCGACCCACCCCCCCCCCCCCGTCGGCCCCGGCGCACCCCGCACATCTGATCTACCCTTTTGGGGCCATACGCAGGAGAAATCGGCCCGTCGAGTCGAGCCAAAGTCGGACGGGTGGTGGCAGACGAGCGTTCACAAAATTTGATTTAAACATGAATGACAGGACACGACAACAACATATAAACACATCAAGAAGATAAAACTTAAAATCAGCTCGAAAAACATCTTGATGTCATTAATTGTTTGATTTTCACAAAAGGCAAATGACTACATTGGATCTAGCCAACTCGCTTGATGAGCTTGGTGAAAGCCTCGTGGGTGAGAGTCTTTACTGATGGTTTGTCACCAATGCGTTCGGCTATATCTTTGGCATCAGTGATGCCTTGTCCAAGGCTAAGGCCACAAAATCCTAGGAAAGACCCTGCACTTTTATCACCAAAGCTATAGATAGCTGCTTCCCTATTTACAAGAATACATTTATGGGCATTTTGGGCTATAGGGGCTTCAGACAAGATGGCGCTTAGGGCTCTGCACTTCAAAAATTCAGCTTGCGCATCATTTGAAAAGTCGTTGTGAATCACGCGAAGCATCTCGGCATTGAAGCTCGGGATGTAGTGCCATAGCGCAGCATCTTTCCCCTCCACCTCCTTTCGTGCTCCACCCTTTCGGCTTGCGAACCAGTCCATTTCTCTTGCGGTCTACAAAGTAGATAGAAGAATGAGTTGACTTCAAAAAATTACAAATTAAGAAGGGAAGAAATTGGGTGTACTACCTCAGTGGCATCATCATGATCCGCAAGGTCTGCATCACTAATATTGATGCTCCCGAGGCTGACGGAATCCGAAATGGCAAGCGGCTTGTGAGGGGCAAAGCTAGTTTCTGGCACACTCTCGTAGAAATCCTTGCACTGGGATATTCGTACAAGAGTCTCTGCCACAAGGGACTCTATTGAGGCATGATTTTCCGGGAGTGCAAGCACCTTTGTGACATCTGCGGAACTGAAGTCAATGCGGATGTCATCATCTTTGGACGGCTGTTGTGTGTCTCGCATGCCCGCGTACATAGCAATGACTGAGAGAGTTTCATCTTGGTGCAGCGCAAGGACATGGGCGATGTCATCCAAAAATAAGAACTCTACACCTTCTACTATGATGGGGTGTAGAGTTCGCACTTCGAGCTCTGGAACTTCATCCATGACATCCTCTCCTTCGATGTCCCGTTTCATAGCCTCAGCTTGCAGCTCTTCCGCCAGAGTCACAAGTGCAAGAGATGCTTCTTGCACTGGGGTGACAATCTCCTCCTTTGGGTCAGCTTCCTTGATCAAGAGATAAGGTGTGGCTTTCTTTGGAGGAGTGGCCTTCCTCTTTCCCTTGCTTTTCTGTGTTCCCTCCAAGATCAGGAGGGCAAGAGTCATGTCCCACCTCAAAAAACTTGTGCCGATGTTGCCCATTCCAAGACCTACCAGGTTATCTTCTTCCTCCTCCCTTAGATATGTGCTACTAAGGCCTTTGAGGAATCTTGCAAGCCTAAACCTGAAATTTTTGTCTGCTTTGTAGGTATGCTTGATAAGATCCACAGGCACCCAAGTCCCCTCCTCGTCTTCAAAGTTGACACAATATTCAGCCATGTATGTGTCCACGTAGCTAGTGAACGCCCCAAACACGTCATTATGGAGTTCGGCGGTGCCTTCCATGTCAATAGATGTCTGAAAGATGGGTGCAAGCTTCTCGATCAAGTGACCGAGGTCAAGCTTGTGCAATTGAGATAGGAGAGCTTGGGTGGGGGTGGCCATGCTTGAGTAGCGAAGAAGGCGAGGGGACCGCAAAGATGCCGAGAGTGAGGAGATGAACTATGATGTGTGCAAGCAAGAGAGGATGGACTTGATGGGGGAAAAAGTGGACTGTTTTCCAAGCTTTCCATAGCCAAGAGGAGAGTGAAGAATGGGGGAAAAAGTGGACTGTTTTCCAAGCTTTCCACAGCCAAGAAGGCACAGAAAGATAGATCTAACTTTAGGAGGGAAGGGGAAGGCAGAATGGGGAGGGAGGAGGCCAAAAAAAGACTCTTTTTGTTAGAGAGAGACTCAAACCGAATTGCTAGTTTTAGAGAGAGGAAGAGGGAGTGGGGAGAGGGAAAAGTAGCTTTAAATGAGGGATAATGATGGGGGGGCGTTTTTGGCCCTAGCCCACTTTTTGAGGTGGGGTCATTTATGCCAGTTTGAGCTGTCTTTATTAAAAAAAGGTGGGAAATTTGATTTTATTGAAAGATTTTGCATTTTTCTTCCCAATTTCTTTAAAAAAAATGGTATGATTCAAGTTTGACCCCTACATATTAGGGGCAGGGAAACCCAACATTTTTCTCCACATGGCCTTCTCCCATTTCACCACTCCTTAATGACTGTCATTAGGCTTGGGGCAAATCAAAGGGCCCAAGAAGACCCCAAACAAGTCCTAATGTCTTTCTTTTTGTGAGAATTCATGGCGATACTACTTGCCCATCTTACAAGCTTCACAAACATATCACATACCTAAAAATACTAGTTAATGCACCGCAATCCCAAATCTTTACATCTCTTTTAAAAATACAAAGCTTAGATGCCCAGATGAAGTGCCTGAATGTCTCATGCCATGCCTTGATTGCCCTGGATATAAAAGCCAATAGCTCATACAAGCTGTTAGACTAGATTCCTCTCCCAACAACATGTCCACTGGTATTATTTGGCATGAGTGCACCAGTCCTATTGAAGAAAACCTTCAAGTCATGATCAACTACGGATACAATCAACATGATGTTCCTCTTGATTTTTGACACATAAAGGACATTAGACACCTTCTTAGCATCATGATTGCTAGAAATAAAAAAAGGTACCGTAACCCATAGCTAGGCATTTAGCATTATTTTTAATCGCTACCAGGATGGAATCTCCCATAGTCTTGAGGAAAGTATACCAACCCTTTTGTTTGGTCATATGTTAGGATGCTTCGATGTTGATTATCCATAAACCATAATGTTATGGGCTATCGTACCTACTAAGAACAAACTCCACACAAACACCAATGGGAGAAGAAATAGACATAACAATCGTTGGGTACTTACCAATGCTTCGAGCTCGTATCCCTTGAGGCTCATCAAGCTCACTTTGGAAACTCCACTCCTCTGAACACCACCTCCACGTTGTCACTACGAAGTCGCTCACACCACGTATGCAAGGAAACCACCTCTCACTCTTCCGCACATACAAGCATAGAAAAGGAACATGCACTAGAGTACACTCTCTCTCTCTCTCTCTCTCTCTCTCTCTCTCTCTCACAAGACAAAGCAAGAGCTCTCATAGCACAATGGAAAATTGTGTCCTTTTATTATGAGAAAATGCCTTATGTACAACTAGCCCTTTTTCACACTTGGGTGCCCAAAACTTACTAAGGACTTGGGTGGCAAAAGTCTCATAATATACAACTTTTATAGTGCCTTTGCATGACACTTATTAATGTCCTCAAATGGAGGAGCATATTTGTTAATCAAAAATGGGATTAACGTCCCCTCTACTTGATGTAGGTTCCATCCTCAGAACCTGCTACCGAGGTCAAAAGGCTTGGTTGCCAAACTCATATTTGTAGAAGTTGCGGCATGATTAAGGATTTTTTAAGCTGCTTCTAAATTTTGAGTGAGATGTCTAGAACCCTATGTCGAACATATCTTCAAAGGTTATATGCATGTACCCTGAAACACATCTTAGGCGATGATAGTACATTATCATGCCTCTTTCATTTGGCCCCGTGTTCATGTTGAAGAGGAGTTGCTCTCCATCGAAGCCATCATATCGCTCCTTTGGTTTTGATCGAGAAGCACAAGGATCAACTTCAAAAACTTGACTGTTTTCCCACGATACCGAGATGTGGAATACAACACTCTGCTTGTATCTAGGTCATCATTCATTGCCTTTGTTGTGCTATATCTGAAAATATTGCTAGTACAAATTGTGGAAAATTATAGTACACATGATAATCCCTTTGCCTGCCATCATGGAACTGTAATGGGGTGAGCATCCACTTAAGAGGCATGTATAACAGATCAATCCTTTTGGGTTAGTGGTGAGCACTAGTACTACTGGCTATACTCAGGAATTGTTAATCAAGAATTGTCAAGTATTCAATACGCCACTCTGGCTCTATACCAAAATACTCAATGTGGAGATTAGTATCATCTCTTATGATGGTGGTATAACACCCTCTTGGGTGAGTAGGATTTGGCCTACGCTACCTGTGGAAATAGTAACTAATCATGAATGTAACAATTTTGATCTCAAGCAAGTCCGCTAATTGGGGATTTTCTAGCTTTGTATGCTTTGCCACATTTTTCCATAAGGTACCTTCTCTTACAATTCGTAAGATCTTCTCCCAATCTGGGGCTGGTGCAGAGGATAGGGTACATAAGGTTGCCATGTTGATGTCACTGTAGAATAAGCGTCGAGCAAGATCCTTTCGTTTGGTTCAAACGTTGTGATTTGAATCGACACCTTGAACATTAGTTTTGGCTTCAGTAAGGAGTTTCCTGCCTTGATAAGCCCTTCATATTGTGAACATGACAAGGACTCAAGAATATTGCTATCAGTAAAAGGCTCAATTCCATGTAATGGTTGAATGGGACGTACCTCTTGTAGTGGCCTTAGTGGAGATGAGTGGGGTGCGGAGATCTCCTCGGGGACAATAGTATTAGTGGGGAGATCCTTAGGTATAGAAGGTAGTCCAGAGAAAATACAATCAGCCTTAGTTTTGTTAGTAAGAGTAGGGGTGTAGTAATTTACTTGCCATAGAAGAGAACATAGGATAGGTAGTACGAATGGATGAACCTTGTGTTTCTTCTTGATCTTCACCTGAACTAGGGGGTGGATGGGTGGGCTTGTTAATTTTCATGAACTCTTGGAATTCTATAAGATCATATGTGGTAATATTAAAATATTCTATATGTACTTTTTCAAAGTTATATACCACATTAGTCATCATGGCTTCCAAATATTTATTGTGAAAATCTTTATAATACAAAATGTATAATAGAGGGTGGACTCTAAGATATTTAAATGTTGGTGTGTATTATAAACCTCTAACCACCCGTGACTAATGATCCACTGATAACTACGTGCAACCACCTCCTAGTTGGCCGGTGTTGTGGATATATCATCCGACATAAATAGGTCAACTTTGGCGACACTGTTATCCAAGATGTCAAATTGTTGCAACACCCAACACCAATTACGAAGGTTAAGCACAATTGGATGTAAGGGATAGAAAAATATATCAAGTGGATCCATTTAGTATGAAGTCACCCTTCAAGATACCCATAATGATAGTTGGATCGGCCTCTCTCTCTCTCTCTCTCTCTCTCTCTCTCTCTCTCTCTATTTTGGCGAGTTAAGTGTTAAATCTCTTAAATTGAGGTCGTCAGTTAAGTTAATCTAATATTGAAGAAGGGAGAGGGTTAGTGTAGACCAAAACAAGGTTAAGATTTGAGAAGGGGCCCGAGGGCTTATTGAAAACAAATCTATCTGAGAGGCTCATTCAATGAGTAGTCTCAATTCATCTATAGGCTCCGTTCTTTCAATCCTTTACCTTATTTCCAGCTGGCACTCAAATTCTTGTATCCTTGAGTCTTTTGTTGACAAAAGGTTAGATATTGTAACCTCACGTACCATTCGTGCAGCATCCAACTATCTGATTTGACCATGCTTTGAGTGTGTACTTCAAGTTACACAAGGCTTTGTGTAACATGCACACAAAATCTAGGTGTACATCACTCTCATAACTAGGTGGTTGCATCATGTATACTTTTTCTTGCAAATCACAATCATGCAAGAAAGAATTACTTATATCCATTTGATGTAAAGATCAATTTTTTGTTGTCTGCAATTCCATAAGTATGTGTATACTGCTAATACATGCTCATTGATGTATCTAAGCTACGCTTGATTAAATTGTCTTCTTTTCTTTAGGCAAAGGTACTAACTCCTATGTTACATTTGAATATACTACTACCACCTTCTCATCCATGGAATATTTTGGTTTTTAATTTCCAAGTTCATGCTCAAACTAAGTGGGATCCAACTCTTATATTTCTTTAACGATGTAAGCATAATGATGGGTTATATTTTCTTCAAACCTCAACCTCTTAATAGGGTATTTAACCCTTGTACACGTGTATCAATGACAAGTCTTCTCAAAACAGGCTTGGGTGTCCTTGTGATAGAAGTAACTATTACAATGAGGTGCATAGTACCATCACCGATTTTTAGATATCCAAGTTTTTTGAGTTTTTGCATATCTTTAAACAACTCACACATGACTTGTCATGTGGTTAGAGTTGTTAGAATATCTCATGATCTTGACATGTCTCTTGTTGTGGAACTGAGCAACTACTTGTGTCACAAATAGCTACTCATTTCTATCATCATATTTATTTGATTCTACAGAGTTGCCTTGCTACAACTTTATACTTTTAATATTATTATTCTTTTCATAGCAGTCCTTTGCCATAGCGTTTGTTTCCACAGTAATAGAACTCTATGCTATTTGTATTTTGATTTCTTTGCCAACCACTAGGGTCTCTTTGGTTCCCTCTGTCTCCACAGTTTACTCTTCTCCTTGTTTATATATAAGATTCTTGTTGTTGTTGTCCATGATTATTGTTTTCAAAATGGCTTCACCTCGGCCTCTTGATGATGGTCAACCTCTACCCCTACCTCTATGTGCATGTGAGTAGAAATCTTGATCATGTTAAGTTCTATAGCACGAATCTCTCCTAATATCCATCTCCTCATGTCTAAAAATTAGAAAAGTTCTCTTGAACTCCAATGGAGATCTTACATTGGTTGTATTCATTGCCAAGATCATTCACGGTCACCAACACTATGTTATCGTCATCTATTGGTGATCTAGTAGAAGTAATGGCATCTACAAGCCCTTCAACCTTCATTGAGTAATCACTTATACTCAGCTTTCCTCTATTCACATCATGCAGCTTCTATTGTAGCTGCATCTTCCAAGCTTGAGTATTTATATTGTACATATTCACCAAGGTTTTCCAAGCCTCCTTAGGCATTTATGCATCTTGTATATACACAATCATAGAATTTGTCCAACAAACAAACAAATAGAAAATCAATATAGCACCTTTTGGCTCTTTCATGCCTTACTTTATATGCTGCACTTGTTGTGGGATCGTATTTTATTCAGCAATATCTAGCTCCTTTTCATTACGTGTGATGAACTTGTAATATCCTTTTTCCATAAGTAAATTGGTCATCCTCAACTGTGATGCTTAGAAGTTATTATTGTTTAGCTTCTTGCTCACAATATGTGATAAGATATCAGACATCTTTACTTGCAACAACTTACAAATTAGTGCTTGCAAAAAGTTACGCACTTACATCTTATCGTACATGTGCTAAATTGTAACTGTATATAAAATCGTCATAATGGAGATGGCACATTGTATGGTTAAAGGCAAGAGACTACCTCATGAAGATTGGATGGAGATAATCATGTGTGTAGCTTATGTTTTAAGTAGATGTCCCACTAACGCTTTGAAAATTATGCTATTGTATGGTGCTTAGAATGGAGTGGTGAATCATATGTGTGTATGTGGTTGTTTAGCGTATGCTCTTGTGCCTTCACAACACTAACACAAGCTTTAGGACAAGGCCATAAAATGCCTATTTGTGGGATATAGTTTCAAAAGCAAAGGTTACTGTTTGTATTAGCCTATGATGGGGAAAATAAGAATCAATCGAGATGTGGTATTCATTGAATACTCAACATAGCCCTTGTTGGAATGCAAATCACAGCTCACTTTGTTGATGTGTTTGATTTTTTTTTGCCTTTGTTCCAAAGTGGTGCATTGGATTCTCACAATGTGAATCATTGAGGATCCAAAATTGTTAGCTTGAACTTCAGTCCATTGATTATGTAGATGTGATGATGTAGTGGTCAAAGAATAAGCGGCAATCAAGGAGGCCAACACAACACCCCAAAATTGATGTTAGACACTTTGTGGGACAATAAATTGACCTCTTCTTTTGTAACACAAGATTAGCTACTTGTTAGGCACAAGGCTATTTTGTGATCAAGCGCTCATAGTTGTAACATACAATGAGGAGCGTGTTTCGTAAAAAGATGCTTCAGAAAGTGAGCATTGGATGGCTTCCATATAATTAAAAATCAATTCCATCCAAAAAATGGCACTTGGGAGTGAGTTATGCAACGTGCCCGCAGGCAAGCGCATTACACTAACAATTGGAGTGCAGTGGCAATGGCAATTGCAAAAAATCTAGTTTTACATGCATTCACAAAACACATTGAGGTTCATTATCATTATGTTAGGAAAAGGCTCCATGTTGGAGAGATCGGTAGATATGTTTATGAAAGCTCTTTTGAGAGAGAAGTTTAAATTCTTCCATAAGGCTTTAGTCTTACTAGCATTTGGGGATTGATCTTCTATTCCCTGTATACATTCACATTATTCGCTCTAGGGGGTTTATAATGCGTAATATATATACTCTCGTGGTCGTTCTAGAGTGAACATAATGTTATACATGGATGCTTTTTATCTTCTTCTTGGTAAGGGTTTCATCCCCCTCAACCCAACAATGAAAACTGTATGCTTATTGCAAAATATTTTTATTGTTTGTGAGAATGTATGTAGGCCTAAACCATAGAGTTATTAAAACATTGCTCTTTTTCAGTTTTCCTTTTTTAAATGTAGAAATAGATTTAGAAATAATTTAAAACATAAAAATTCCTAGGCCTTTTACTTTGATTTACATGTAGACAACTTAGAACTGGTGGATTTGATAATGATTGTAAATGTTGCATAAAAATCTACATGCTGCCACAAATATAGGCCTTTCAAATGATATTTCTTAATTATATTTAAGATATAAGATTATATGTTAACTATAAAGTTCAAAAAGGAATTTAGAAGGTGGAGAAATTATCTAGAGAGCTCTTATTGTGTTCTATGCTTCAGGAAATACTCAACTAAGAAGAAAATGTTTCTTTTATGGATTTCTTCTAGAGATATACTTTTATTTGTATTTGAAACCATGTAGTAAATGACATAAAAAGTGTTAATTCTGAATTTATCTTGTTGTTTACTATGTGTAATAGATGCAGAGGTGCTAGAAAATGAAGGGATTGTGGAGGAAGATGAAACTTGCAGTGAGCTAGACTATGATATGATAGACCCACTACTGGAGGACCGGAAGCTTAAGGAGCACTTACTACGGAAGTATAGTGGGTATATACATACCCTAAAGCATCAATTTCTCAAGAAAACAAAGAAAGGAAAGCTACCAGTGCAGGCAAAACAAAAGCTTCTTGATTGGTGGAATCAACATAACAAATGGCCATATCCAACTGTAAGAGAAATTGAAGCTTGTCATGTCTTTTTATTCTTAATTTTGATAAGAAATGATTAAATGTTGATTGCACCAGCTGAGACAAACCCATCTGTCTGAAATAGAGTAGACCGATCCAAAAGACTCAACTGAAACAGAAACTTCCACACCTGTGTCCTTTGATCTTCCCCAACCCTCAAGCTACCTCAAACCCAAAAGATATCATACTTAGGACTTACAACTGATTGCACTTGACCCTATTCTGATCCAAATTTGATTGTGCTTGACCAAACTAACCCAAATGTGTTATAATTCCTTTTCATTGTGTTCACAAACACCTCTAAACCCTCAAACCTGTCAAACCAGACCAAGAACCACCATAGTAAACCTTTTGCTGACACCAACTCACTCACAGCTGCTACAGAAACACCTTATGCACACTAGCCTTTTTGCCTGTTGGCAATTGATTTCTGACAGTCTTCAAACAGCCAGGTTGTGACTCACAAACACTTCACCCAAGCTCACACAAGCCAAAGAAAACCATCTACACTATCAATTGACTGTCTTGTCAATGTTCAGCTGACACAAAACTAACCATGTATCCTTACTCAGAATCAGTTCCCTAGCTGTCAGACTGGCACACAAAGAGGTTCAACCTTCATGAACTCTATGAAAAGAACACCTTTACCAAAACAAAACATCAAACAAGAGTCTGAGTATCTACTCACAACAGATACAATCCAAAACCTTTTATCTTCATCAGATAAACCAAAAAGCTTCTTTGTCTCAACAGCCCTGAGACTGGGCACTAAAATAAGAAAGAAAAGCCCCAACGATTCCCTACAGGTAAACCCTAGTGACAACAACTTCAAGGCATTGGCTTCGACAACTACAGTGAAGGAGAAATCAAAATGCAACAAGTCTCTAGCAAAGGCGCTTCTCAGATGTCCTAGGGAACACACATTCTGGCTAGCTTAAATCCCTGGCTCTTCGTATGCTCTGATCTAAACAAGTCTAAAGGGTGGTCTATAGACATTGTGCAAGTTTTTGATATAGGTGGTTGGTTTAGTGCATTGGAATGGTTGTGGAGAACATTTCTGTGCCCATTTGATCGAGGCGAGAGATGAGTTGTTGGGTCATGATGTTCATGATGTATATAATGTCATAAAGTGGTTTGTACAGAAGGAGGATTTGAAACACAAAGACAGTGAAAACACTAGGGGGTGGCCTATATGTGAGGCGAATCCCAAGCCTCTCCCAAATATGATGCATAGATGAATAGAATGTACATAAGCCGGTATGCAATGGATGCCAGGTGTCAAGAGACGCATGGCAGCCACGTAAACCCGTAGGTGCGGGAATGAAAATAGAAAGAGTATGGAATACCCAAGGAAATGGGTGGCACATCTATCTAGAAGAAACAAAGGCTGAGACGGGGTTCAAGAAGCGCGATTGAGATCTTTTGATGGAAATCTCCAAGACGTGGTGGCTAGGGATCACCAAAGGAAAAGGAGAGCACGGACTGTAGTGGAGTGGACTCCTGCGGTTCTATTTTCATGATTACAATTTGCAGGCTAGAGAACTTGCAGTTTGTGAAGATTGCGAAGGATGAGGAGCAGAACACTATGAGAGATATGATTTGGATTAGAGAAGAGAAAGAGTAGTAGTCCAGCGGACTTGCTAGGAGGTGATTTCATTAGGGTCTCTGTGTTTCTCCTCTGTATTGTCTTCTCCACTTTTGACTTAAAAATACTAAAGGTATTCTAGCCTACAACCCTCGTGAAGAAAATGAAACTTCCGAAGACACTCTTCACTGTAGTCTTCCTCTTACACTCCCCCCTCTGGTGGGATCTCTAGCCACCCCACGTCGCCGCCTTCTCTTCTTCCATACTACTACGTAGCCCAATTCTTACGATTGCACATACACTTTCTGTGTTTGTTTCGTGCACGCACCATTTTGCCACTGCGGATTGACACCACACCATCATTTATATATTTCTTTCATCTACACACATGTTTGTGATGGGCTTGATACTCACCTCACATATAGCCCACCCCCTTGGATGAAACACTTTTAAGTGTTTCATATCACTCTTTTAGCTTCCAACTCTTTTCTTCTACAAACCACTCTGTACAGTCATGTATAGAGAAACAAAGGCACCATCTAGTTTTCCAATACCCTCTTGGATCAAAAGGGTAGAAAATAATCCTCTAAAACCTTTCAATTGAATTGATCTAGCCTCCGGGATCAAAACCTACAGCCAGTTTACAAACCCTCTCAATACTTTGCCCCAATCAAAGGGTACAACCTGGCGAGATCTCTTGCTAGCCCTCCTCCCAGCAACATTCTTTATAGACACCCAGGTGCCTTCATACAACCCACATCCTCTTCCCAACCTATGCTCCTCCATCAGACATTTATCCCATCTCTCAAAAGCATCTGTACCTATAGGAGAAACATTCTTCTCTTCGCCAAACACATCCTTCTCATTACAAAGCCTCCCCTCTAGAGCACCACCAAAAGCATTCACATGAACAAAATGATCTAATCCCGGAGTGAAGTCACAATTCCTCTTACAACATTGTTTTCCTTGTGAAAATGTAGTTGCATTGATGCCATCATATTCCTGCTCACTCTCCACGACACCCAAGTTTGGGCTCTTCTTCAGACAGTCTCCCTTATGTAGGCAGTAGCACCCCTTAGACATAATGCCACAATCACTTGACTGCATACCCATATATCCTACATGTAAAAGCTCGTTAACCTCTGTAGAAATTTCCCCATCATCTATTTCAAAACAGGTAATATCAATATCATTCAAAAAAGTATCAACAAAACACCAAGGAGCATTTTGAAGCTCAGTCCTTTCGCATTCAGCATTCACAACATCCCTGGAATCCTTTGCAACTTCCAATACACACTCAAATGTCTGGTTCGCAATATCATCTTCCTCCAAACCCTTTTTGTAAGCATATGGCCTGCATCCTTCAGGCTTGTTTTTGCTTTCTGTGTAAGCATATCAACAATCATCCCAAAGACTCCATGCGCATCAATGCATGTATTCTCTGCTCTGTTGACTCTATCCAACTCTAATCCAAGTCTATTTCCTCATCTGATCCATCAGAAGACTTTGCCACTTCCACAGCTCTAGCCATATTCACATCATCAAATTGGCTTTGGAGTTTTATTTGATCCCAATCCACTCCGAGCATCTTCAACACTACAAGATTCTGATTTCCTACTTGATTAGCCAACTTTTGAACCTCTTGATGCAAACCCTCTTGCCTTCTACATGACTCCATAAAACTCAGAGTTTCCATCCAACTTTCCCTATGTACATGCGTACCCATGGGCAAGGTTGTCACCTTAGACTTGTCTACTTCCATTTCTTGCCTAGCTAGTTCTTGATTCCTCAACTTCTTTCTACATTGTCGAGTTGCTACTCTCACACCTTCAGCAAAGGTTCTTGGATCTTTCAACTCCACCTTTTCACTCTGATGCTTTCATGCAACACTAATGAACTTGTCTTTTTTTAGAGAATGAGGTGGCATCTCATTCTCACCCCAAGCTTTGAGAAGATTCCTCCAAATAGCTACAAATCTTTCAACAAAAATATATATCTCTTCACTCTCTCCCTGATTCACCCTACGAATATATGTCAAACAGATTTAATGTCACATACAAAATGTAACATGCTGCCACTCATGCTTATTTGAAGAATTCCACAAAGGTCTTGAATAGGAGCATGTTGACACTCATTCTATCTTCAAAAAAACACCACAAATAAGCCACAAAGAAGTCACCAAGTTGATGTAGACATCACCAAGGTAGTCATCATGAATGAAGTCCCATCTAGCATATAGGAATGAAACCACCATCAAGATTTGATTGAAAAGATGCAGGGGAGAAGAGAGCTTGAGCTCTTGCAAGCACACACACACTCACAAAACCCTAAAAGAGAACACACAAGGTGAGAGGTTGAAAATCTTCTTCTTCTTCACTCAACACTCAACACATCATATACAAAGATAAGAGTATACATACTATAAAAGGGTACTCAACCAAATACATACTAGGGTGCTCTATAGTGTGAACCCAACTAAATGAGCTGGTGCTATAACTATACCAGTCTCTAGAATGGCTGCCACACAGCTTGTCATCTCACTGGTCGCATATTACCCATGATCTCACCAACCATGCCAGTGGTGTAAGTGAGGTGAGCTCGATATCTCAACACTCCTCGAGATCATGTACACCAAGCGAAGCCCTGAATCTGCGGAGCTTCTCTGTACCCAATGCTTTGGTGAAGATGTCAGCTACCTGATCCTGTGTGTTGATATGAACAAGGTCAATGTCTCCTGCCAAAATCTTCTCTCTGACAAAGTGGTAGTGGACCTCTATATGCTTTGTGCGAGCATGAAAAATTGGGTTCCTGGCCACTTGTATATACTGCTAATGTTGTCACAGAAAATGACAACTTGTCTATCCACTGATAGACCCAAATTTGCAAGTAGCTTTCTCAACCAAGCTACCTCACATGCTGCCATAGCAGCACCTCTCTACTCGGCCTCTGTACTGGATAGAGCAACCGTAGGTTGCTTCTTGCTGCTCCAAGTCCACAGCAGCACTCTCCAAAGAAAACATGAAGCCGCTAGTAGATCTTCTATCTGAGATACTACCAGCTCAATCAGCATCTGTGTACCCATGTACACATATTTCTGTGCCAGTTTTATAAAATAGTCTACAATGCAAAGTATACCTCACAAAACTGACTCACCAGTCCAACAGCATAGCTCAAATGTGGCCTGGTGATCGTCATGTAGATCAAGCTTCCTACTATGCGCCTATACATAGTAGGATCCTCCAAAATCTCTCCTGAATCTGCACTCAACTTGCCATTTTGATCCAATGGTACTGAGATAGGCTTACATCTTGTCATACCATACTTGGACAACGTGTCCAAGCCATACTGTCTCTACAGTAATCCAATACCATGTGGTGACCTGATCACCTCAATGCCCAAGAAATATCTGAGCTTCCCTAGATCCTTCAGCTCAAACTTCTATCTAAGAAAGATCTTTACATCAAAGATCTTTGCATCATGGTCTCCCATAATGATCAGGTCATCTACATAGATGACAACAAGCACAACCCCTCTATCACTGTGTCTCACATACAATGAGAAATCTACATTGGCTACATGAAAGCCAATAGTGACAAGATATTCAGAAATCTTGTCAGACCATGCTCTTGGTGCTTGTTTTAAGCCATACAAGGCCTTCTTCAACCTGCAAACATGCTCGGGGTGACTCACATCCTCATAACCAGGTGGCTGTAACGTATACACCTCTTTCTACAAATCTCCATGCAAGAATGCATTCTTTATATCCATCTGATGTAAAGACCATTGCTTTGACGTAGCCACTGCTATCATAACTCTCACTGTTGCCATCTTGGCAACTGGGCTGAAAGTTTTCTCATAATCAATGCCATATGTCTGCGCATATCTTGTTGGTCTTCACCCAAGCTCTTCTCTTCTATAATCAACATAGACACCAAATCTGTGAAATTGGGAATGTTTTTCCGAGTCTGAATAGACGTCTTGAATGCCTTGTATTGTGGTCCGAGACCACGTAGACAGACTTCCACCTTATCATCATTATCTACTGAAACGCCAATAGATGCAAGGGATTCCACAATATCCTTGATCTTCAATGCATAGTAATTCACAGACAAACTCTCTTTCTCCACAATATGAGGTTCATTCTTCAACTGTATCTTTCGTGTCTTGGTATTGGTTTTATAGAGTTTTACCAAGGTGTCCCACGCCTCCTTAGGGGACTTCGCATCGTGAATGTGCCCAATCATGGTGTCCTGTATACTAATAGAGAACCAATACATAACTTTTCTGGCTCCTTGGTTCCAATCCTTGAACTCTTTCACATCTACAGTAGTCGGATTGATCTCTGGTATCTCCGCTGCCTCTTCATGCTCACCTTCTATGTAGTCTCAATAACCCTTTCCCATCAGGAAATTTGTCAACCTGAACCTCCAAGCATGGAAGTTGTTCTTATCAAGCTTCTCAACAACAATCTGGTTTATGCCATCATTTGACATCTTGTAAGACACAGAAATTTACCAGAAACAACACTCTGGTTTGTCCTGCACAAACTGCTGTATTTTCTGCAACGGTACTGTAGTACACTCAAATGTCACAACCAGTGACCTCAATGTGCATACATACACCCAATGGCAACGTTGACCTTCTTTTGCAGCACACACAATGTCTGCACAACCAATATGTCTTCTTGCAGTTCTTAAAACAGAGTTCTGCAGAGAATCGATTACTTACCCGCAATGCTCGAAATCGCTTGCTTTCTGAAAAACGGAGGTCGTAACGCGCCCGAAACACGTTTTTGGTCCAAAAAACTTTGTCCGATAGGACTCTATAGTCACCATGTAGCTTTACTCCCGCGAAGAAAGCTCCTCAATCAGGGATCGTTTGCCGGTGTCTCCCGTAGAGCTCCCGACAAGGGTGTAGTCGCCAACACAAGTAGGAAAGAGTAGTTGAAGCTCTTACCCTCGTACCACTTCCTGTGCTTCTCTTGCTTGCAGCTCAGTCCTTAGTATAAACCAAGCTCTGATACCATGAAAAGATGTAGGGGAGAAGAGAGCTTGAGCTCTTGCAAGCACACACACACTCACAAAACCCTAAAAGAGAACACACAAGGTGAGAGGTTGAAAATCTTCTTCTTCTTCACACCATATACAAAGATAAGAGTACACATACTATGAAAGGGTACTCAACCAAATACATACTAGGGTTCTCTATAGTGTGAACCCAACTAAATGAGCTGGTGCTATAACTATGTCAGTCTCTAGAATGGCTGTCACATAGCCTGTCATCTCACTGGTCGCATATCACCCATGATCTCATCAACCATGCCAGTGGTGTAAGTGTAGGGCCTATCCCCCAGGCGGGTCATCAGTGTCCACCACCTCACTAGATGAGCTCGATATCTCAACATTGATCCCCATCAAGAAGTCGATGAGGTTTACCACCGCAAAGTATCCTGATCTCACATAGACACCATAAACGAGTATCACCAAGGATCTCAACAAAGGAGATGTGCACAATATATGTGCTCACATAAAGAATGTGCCACAAAGGTAACATAGAAATAACCACAAAGTAGAACTCAGAGGGTGTGTAAGTGACCTATATTTCACACATGGAGAGTATCACATGTATTATCACAAAGGTTGATCCAAGTTCTTTATAACATGAGGACATTACAAGGTTTCGTAAAAGGAGTTCATGTGATGATGTAAAAATCACTTCCTTCTCACAAAAGACATGTCTAGAGTCACCAAGATACACACTAAGTAGATGAGAAGGTTATCATGTTGCTTTCATCTCACACATGGAAAGAATGAGGTCACCATGTCTTTCAAAAAGATAAGAACCACCAAGGAGTATGTGTTCCCATCCCTCACACATGGGATGCACATTACGTATCATGTGTGCTCATACTAGAGCTCTGTACATCTCAATGATGTGATTTCACTCAGAAAGATGGAATATGCTCTTTATAGTGTGAGAGCATGTTACAAGGTAATGATGTCACAAAGACATGCAATGTCCACTTAGAGTTGTGTCACTAAGATCAAGGAAATAATGCTCACAAAGAGGTTGTGTAAAAATACCTTTTACACCTTGGATTTTATCAAATGTTAATCACAAAGATAATTTTGAACTTTTAAACTTTCCCTCCTATAAACAAGGGGTAGGTGAGCAGATTGGGGAGGGCTAACCACCACACAGAGGAGCCATCATAGATTTCTCACCAATTACACCTAATTATCACTTAGTTGTTGTACAAGTTCTTGCAGAACCTATTTGAATAAGACAATGGAATACGCGCTCTATACGTGCTGTTTTTACTATTGCTTGGGCTCAGCAAAATTTCCACAAAGTGGGCTACAATGACCTGTAAAGGAGCCACCTAATATGTTGTTGTTTCAAGCAATTGAAGGCTTCAAATTGTCTGTTTGTTATCTACACAGTACTGAGTTAGTACCCTTTCCTTTTGAATGAGTTGAAGGTGTGGGTATTAGGAGGTTTCTTATTGGCAAAGCCCTAAGAAGAACCTTGAAGAAGATGCATACACAGGTGCAATGGAGAACTCCAAAAAGACTGATTTTTATCTATTTTCACCTAGAAAAAGTCAGCACGTAATACCTTGATGCTTCCATCAATTAATTTGAGTTTGATGTTGACTTTGTTGAATTAGTTCTTCTCTTTCCAATGCTTGAGAAGATCCAATGATCCACTTCACCTTGCAATCTTCTCTCGAATGAATCACTCTCTCTCTCTCGCAAGAGTTTACTGACACTCACAATGGTGTGGGCCTAGGTGATGAATCATAACAATGCCACCTTGTTAAGCTAGATAACGATGGAATTAATCTTACACAAAGCAATAAACACTACTAGGACCAACTATGGTTGCAATAGACATCAGATTCTTCTTGATGTCTCGCACATAAAGGGCACTAGAAAACTTCTTAGTATTGTAAACTTTTGCTATAAATGAAAAAATACCTGAACCGATGGTTAGGCATTTGGCATCGGTTTTTTATTGTTACCATGATGGACTTCCCCACATGCTTTAGGGAGGTAGACCATCAATTTTGTTTGATCATTTTATCAAGATGCTCCACAGTCGATGATCCATGAACCATTAGATGATGAGGAATATTTTATCTTTACACCGATTTCTTCTATTGCTACAAACATCTTGAATTCCACTTAAGAAGTCTTCTGAGTCTTCTTCTCTAAAGTCTTCAAAGTGTCATTCTGCTCATTTTTCTCCTTCAGTCTATATGATTTGACCATATGACCAGGCTTGTCATAGTAGACACACTTTGCCTTTGATTTCTTCTTCTCAAAAGAAGTCGGTTTACAAGAGCTCTTTCCCTTGTCTTTCTTTGCATTTGCGGAGAATGCAACATCACTAGGTGGAAGAAAATGAGCCTAAATCAATGTGAGCACCCAATAGGGACATTGCATACTCAAGCAGTATAGACATATCGGCCAACCCTTGGATGAGATTGAATAACTATGATCTTTGGTATTAAAACACATCTCCTTCTCCACTAGCATTGTACAAAACTCCTTAAAAGTAAGAGCGAGATCGCACACTTGGGTGTTCAATGAGGTCATCAAATAGTCAGGTCATCAAATAGTCATACTTTGGGGGACACAATCTCATGCATCTTGGTGCGAATTCTTCTCTTATCTTAGTGATCTCCACCATAGCCATCTAATCTTGCAAATTCTTTATCTGCGATAAGAAGTGCTCTGTTGCTTCTCCTTTAAAATACCTTTTTGGTGCAAGATGATTCTCAAGGTTTTGAATCCATATCTGATTTCTCGTCTCATACTAGTTCTTTAGAAATTACCATGCCTCAGAAGTTGCGGCAGAATGTTAAATGATGGTTATCACACAATGATCTCGATGATCAACTAAGGTTGCCAAACAACACACTATATAGTGTGTAGGGTGAGCATGGAAATGGGTTGGCCATGTTGGCCAACCCACAACTTGGTCAAAAATTACCAACTGACCATATCATCCGACTAGGATCATATTAGACTATTACTTAGCTCCACGACTATTTGAGATTGTCTGACCCCCAAATGTGTTGTGTAACCTGAGAACAATGTGTCCTCGATTTGTTGTCTAGCACTCATTACTCTGGTCATTTAGCTCACAAAAGCTTACAACCTACTTGGTAGAGTGCTAAGTCTACATAAAGCCATCTGCTAACCATTTAGCCACACTTCGGCACCATCCAGTGTCTAAACTGGGAACTCTTGGGTGTTCGAGTGCCTTTACTCCTGATAAAGGGGGCCTTACAAAATAGAGCACATCCATAACTGACATAAACAACACGAGGGTGGACCATTAAGCAAATGCTTTTCCAATAAAAAATCCTCAAATTGGTCCAAACAGTAAAAAAAGTTACGTTTAAAAAATATAGGTTATGGGGTTTTTCAATTCCTTTGAATGCATGCAATAGCCCAATGGTGCAAGTAACCTGTATTGTTGATGATACTTCAAGGATACTACAGGGAATGTTGATATTCACAACAAAGCTCTTAATGATACATATTTCACAAGTGTGGCAATTCTTTTTGTTTCGTTAGAATGGAAAATTGTTGTTGTTTGCTATAATAATGTAATTTGGAGGGCACACAAGTCTCCTTCCTATATATTTAGGAGCCGAAAGACTCATAGAAATAGCTTTTACATCTCTTTTGGAAAGGTTTTGGCTTGTTTTTTTTTTGTTTTTTGGGTAAAATAAGAGCATAATATATATCATGAGGGGTTCAGTGGAAGATGGGACTCAAGAGATTTTAAGTCCTTTATGATGATTGACATTCTTGCAAGTCTAGAGTTAAGTGATTGTGAATCAGGGTGCTTGGTCAAGTAGCCTAGGACGGAGCTCCCACTTCCTTATCTCCTATGATGTATATTTTGAGTGCTTTCAGCAGCGTTTTGTTGTATTCAGCCAAACGGCAAGTTTTTGGTTTATAACTAATAGAAGGATCTTTTTTTATGGTGTTTGGTCAAGGTGTAAGAGGAAAAGGTACTTCATACCATAAGTAGCATATATGGTGCCCTTATAGCAAAAGGGTAAGAGAGAATTATGGTTCTTTGTGGATAAGAGAGAATTATGGTTCACTAGCTAGTACTCAAACCGCGTGTTGTTCCGGTATTTAAAAGACATTAAGAAGTGAAACCCAAGAATGAGAGCCGGAATAGAAAAGGTCAATGGAAATACAAAGGGTCAATCGAATACAAAGGTTCAAACGGAATACAAAGGGTCGATCGAAAGGATTTTTTACTCTTATGTTTTAAAAATCCAAGATTTCTTTTTTCTCTCCTCTGCTTGTGCCTTGGCTGTCCATGGCTAATATGTAATAGATTCCTTGTGCCTTGGTTGTCCATGGTTAATATGTAATAGATATATGGAGCCCTTATAATAGCAAAGGGATAAGAGCATATATGGTAGGTCCTATGCCCTACCTTCTTCTGCATCACTAATCAGCCATGTGTT
Organism: Cibotium barometz; assembly: GCF_041138505.1. Lineage (NCBI taxonomy): Eukaryota > Viridiplantae > Streptophyta > Polypodiopsida > Cyatheales > Cibotiaceae > Cibotium > Cibotium barometz. The sequence continues at coordinate 27,402,660 of NC_141075.1, read as the reverse complement.
TTGCATCGTAGGTATGGGGGGGTGTATATGAAATCAAACACGTCATGGTGTTGCCTCTAGAGCGTTGCAGAAATATGTGCACAAGTGCGTAGCTTGGAATTCTGCCCAACTGTTAGCCTTCTTGAATGCAGCACACAGAGAGGCTTCCCTAATACCTTTAGAAATGTAGTAATGTGCATTTGCTTGTGCCTCCTTGCTTGCACATTTATTTCATGTACATTCTAGATATATGTCATGGTGGATATGAATACTTGAACGTGTACATGTGTTGAAGATAGGTGTGAAATTTCTCGCCATCAGGCCTGCAATTGGAGGGTCAAGGACTTCAGCCAGTCAAAAACTCTCCAGCTCAGGATGCCATCTTCTGGAGCGAGCACACCATGGCTTCCCTCCCAAGTAGAGGATCGAAAGGTTTGCTATGACTGTGGCAGATTTTTGCCAGCCTCGCATTCAAGTGCCTCAAATTAAATCTCGTCCAATTCCTGGTAGATTGAAGTACAAATATACCAGTATTTCCTGCTCCATGCCCGGCTCAATCCATTGCTCTTGAGCTCTGGTTCTTTCTGGGGACGGTGAGATTGGGGGGATTGATTGTACAAGTGAGGCAGCGCTAATCGGAGAGGCAGCTCGTCTATGATATCGATCTTATGGGGAGGCTCTCGTGTGAGGGTGTAGGCCTAAGGTGGGCATTAGGGCTAGTAGAGAGTTTGTGACGTTCCACATGAATGCAACAACATGATCTGCAGAGTCGTTCTCCTTTGTGAATGATGGTTAGCACAAGTGTAGAGCCTACCTTTTGCAGAGGTATTGACAGATTTAGACGTGCACATACATTTATTGGTGGCTAGAATATCGTTTGTATGTATTATTTTCTCGGGATTGAGGCAAAAGCTAGATAACTCTCAGCAAAAATAACGAGGTGAGATACTCAAGGCATTCGGCATGACCAAATGCAAGGCAATTGGTATCCTAATGGAGGTTGATCTGAAGTGGTCTGTCGAAGACACCTCATACCTTGTGGATGAGACCTTATATAAGAAACTGGTTGGTATTGCTATCTTCTTGTGTAATACTAGACCATGCATTAGTTTTGATGTTGGTGCTTTGAACAGATTGCCCCAACAGAATCATTGGAAAGCAAGTTATTATGGATTACTTTTACTCTTTCAAGAATTCTCCCATCCTAGCAAACACTGAAATAAACTACAATCGTCATATGTTACTTCTGGCTTACGATTTCTTTGAACTCCAAGCACCACCAGTGGTTGCTAGCTCTAATCTTCCCAATCTCTTTTTTGTTATCACCTCCAAGAAGTGAGCTTTCACACGTGAGACATAGAGTGATTATGGGATATATTATCTCAGAAAATGGTTCATTTCACTCTTGCTACAAAAAAAGAAATGCACATGTACTAAGAATCATACACTCTACTCTTAACTCTCTCTCCCACACAAGCTAGAGTACAAGAAAACAATTAGATAAGCTAGATTCAATTGGCTCAAAGGGGGATTGTGTCATTACATATTATGAAAAATTCACTTATGTAGGATTGGTCCTTATTCACTTGAGATGATGATAATACAAAATCAGTTGCTCCTTTGGACCCTTGTTGATGTTAAAACATAGTACCTCCTTGTCAAAAATTTCAATTGCTTTATTTTTTTGTTAAAGTAATACTACAATAAGATTTATAAAATGAGAGGAGGTTCCTTTGGTCAGATCTAGTATCCTTCTCCAAGTTGTGGTCCACAAAATAACAGCTTTTCTTTGATTGTTGATACTATCAAATTGAGCTAGATGAAATGAAATAAAGGAGGGTGAACCTTAATTTGATTGGAACAAAGAGAGGATCCATCCATTGTTACGTTGGAAAAGTCCATGTATAATTGTGGCCATACTAAGAAACTCCTTTGTGTTATTTGGATTATATGCAAAAATCTTCAATCCTTGGGTTGTCTTTATTGTGTTTACATGGGGTGCTTCTTTCTCCATCGCCTCTAACTATATGCAATCATATATGTGACAAGTCGAATTTCAAGAAAATCCTATGATTGAGGATCTGCGAGCTTTGTATTGACGGATTCTCCCATAAAGCTCCTTCCTTTTCCATTGACATGATTTCATCTCACTCCAATATAGGTGTTCTCATTAGGTTTGGAATATATAAAAGGCTATAGAGGTTTCAAGGAGTTGTACCTACATCAACATCTCAAAAAAAGGTTGGGTCAAAACATTGGGTTTCCAATCTTGATAAGATCTTCATATTCTATAACAGTGAGTTGTTCCAAAACATCTTGATTAGTAGGTTGTGGTGTTACCTCAGGGAAGCTGACCATAGGAGGCAGTCGTGCCAGTGAGTCGTCGTGAGCGAGATTGCCAATAGGAAATTCAAAGTGTAGAGAAGAAGCAGCCACGCTGGTAGAGGGTTCAGTGTTAGTGGTGGTAGGTGTAGGCTCATGAGAAGGGAGGAGTTTGGAGGTGAGGTTTATGAATTGGATAAGTGTAGTAAATTCTCTCTCTCCCTATCCCCTTCAGATAATGGGGGTGGTGGGGGCTAAGTGCTTTTTATGAAGATATCTGAATCAAATCAATACTCGTGTTATTACAGTAGGGTACTCAATATGCTCAATGGAAAAATCATGGAGAACAAATACTAAGATCTGCTTTAGATATAGCCATAATCATGCCAGGATTGGCATCCATATCAGAGTTATGTTGTTCTAGTGCAATATCTTTCCTATTTAGATCGTCACTTATATCTATTTCATATTGTATAAATGAGAGGGCAATTGTGAAAAAGCAAGGGTTAAGAGTCTCAGAAGGAATCCTTGGAGTCATCGGAAATGAAGCTAGTTACAAGGCATGTTCCACAAACTACTTTGTTTTGTTGGTTTGCTCTAGTTCCTATGGCTTTAGCTACTGTTTCAACTGCTACTCTAAATTGGCAATATGTACATCCTTGTGTATGAAAAAATACATAATGGTTATTTCTTGTGTTTTCCTTGCTTGGAGGAGTTGGACATAATTGGTATTTCACCTCTCATGCCTCTCCTTTGTCTTGTCTTTGAGCTGTTTTACGGTCTTTTGAAGTAGCTTCTTATTTGCTTGCACTTTTTCTTTGACATCTTGGATGGGGTCTATTAAGTGTGCCACCACCTGTTGGAGGCTATTTATAGTCAACTCCATCTACTCCTTGCTTGACTCGATATTTACATGTAGTGAATGGATGGATTGGACATGACATGTTCTATTTAGCTTCTCTCTTTCCATTTTTAGATGCTCTATTCTTCAAAAGATCTTCCTGGAGAACCCATTTCTCTTGCAGTACATCATCCGTCTCTAAACCTCTTCCTTTTATATGGGTTACCCTATATTGGTTGTTCTTCTTGTGGTAAGGAGGTGACGTAGGACTCTTCGAGGATTATGGGCTACATTGGTTCTTATAGTGCCTTCTTTGGAACATCCACTATGGGTTGGGACAAATTCTATATGATGTTATACCTATTGCAAAGCTTTGATAGGAGATGAGGCCTTAGGTTTAGTGAAAGTTACACATGCAATTTGTGGGCCTCTTTTGTCTTGTCTTGTTTTAAGGCCTTTTGAGGTAGCTCCTCCTTTGTTTGCATTTTTGCTTTGACATCTTGGATTGGGTTTGTTAAGTGTGCTACCACCTACTGGTGGCTATTTATAGTCAACTCCATTTTCTCCTTGCCTCATTGGATATTTGCATGTAGGAAATGGATGGACTAGACATGTGTTGTATTTAGCTTCTCTCTTTCCTTTTATAGATCTTCTATCAGTTGCTTTTTGATCTCTTCTTCCTTGTGTAAATATGGAGAAGCTCTTCTTTGGGATGAGAATCACTTCTTCGAGCACCTTTTTGACTTGTTATGCATTATAAGACATTGAACCTCTTCCTTTTCTCTGGCTTCTTCTACCTTACCCTTTTTGGGTTGTTCTTCTTGTGGTCGGGAGGATACCTAGGACTCTTTGAGGAGTGTGGGCTAGAGTGGTTATCATAGTGCCTTCTTTTAAACTTCCACTATGGATTGGAAATGTTTTGTATGAAACATTAAGGGATCTTGTTGTTGTACCTATTACAAAGTTTTGACAGGAGGCGTGCCCTTAGGTTCAGTGAAAGTTACACATTCAATTCTCGTGTCAAGATCAACTTTCTCTTCTAGGTGTTCGATGAGATCTTCCTTGCTCATTTTTGCTAGTTCTGCAAACACTTCAAATTAGGTATGAAAATCTGGGAGGTTCTTTAAGGCATGAAAAATTGGACTATTGTTTCATATTCAAAAAGAGTCGCATATTTTGTTGTTGTTTGTAGCTGGTTGAAATAAAGTGTAAAACATGGTCCAACAAGATTGATTATGTGTGTGAACTTCAGGGTTTTTTGATGTTGGGGTGTATGGCAAAAATTGAATGTGTGTTGGCATGATTGATAGATAGAAAATTTCGAGAGAATATAAATGGGCATGAGGGTGGTTGCAAGATGAGGTTATCTAGTTTCGTTTAGTGGGAGTTCTTGGGTTTAGCTTAAAAACAGGCAATATTTCAAGAAGAATAGACAATACCTTCCAATTAGCTAAGGAGTTTCACTTCAAGGTCTTTTAATGAAACATCACATGAAAATCTGAAAAACCAAAACTATAATTCGATCGAATATCTAATAATTGCAAAGTTCTTTTTGTGTGGTTACAAAAATTGTATACAGGCCTATTACGTTTGGACAGGTATACTAAATATGAGCAAATTGCTTATAACTTTTACATTATTACTCATATAATGTTCCCACTTTGCATATAACAAATTCACATAACATAGAGCTTAACTTGATTTATCGAGGAACTTTTGATGTATTTTATTTTTATATTATTTAAAATACATCAAAATTGTAAACAAATGTACTACTTTGTCCTTCCACTACATCTACCATTTAAAATGCTCAATTTATATGAATGTGGTGATGATTGGATTGGGGAAGGTTAGTAGAATGTGGATATAAAATAAAATTATAAATCTAACAGTTGGATTTTTATAGATGCACTTTGTAAAATTTGTTATTACTATTAGGAGACTATTAAATCAATTGTAATTTAATTCTAGAAAATTAATTATTGAATCTTTTGATCTAAAAACTCTAGGGATCAATACACTTGTTACTATGAATTTATCTAAAAAAATTAGCTTAATTTGATTATGAAAAGGTCCATTTTGAATCTTCCTCAGTAGAAATTTTTATATCGTATCCACTATCTTCTTTTTAAGTCTAAAATTAATCCTAGTTAGGGTTGGAAATCTAGGTTTGGTAATCTTCAAAGTCTAGAGATCATGCCATGTGTGAGTCTTGTGTGGGCATAAATCTTATATGTACATGCTACTTTATGTCCACATCAACTTAGAGAGGAGCACCATGTCACCTCACCTTGCAACCTGCATCCTTCATGTCAACGTGGTCAACCTGGTTGACTTCCCACCTTATTGTTCTAGTCATCATAAATGTCACATCTTGTCATCTTTTCATGCTACCTTGTACTTGGTGACATGGCATGTCACATCATGGAATGCTATGTCATGTATCTTTCCACGTCATTTTTTTATATGTCAATCCATGTAGATATGGGGAGTATAGTCACATCAGCCATAATAGTGTCACATGTCAAGTAAATGCCATGTGGCATGTACGCTTGACACGTGGCACCTCCCTCTCATATTTTCATTAAAAAAAATATTTTAAAAAAGTAATTTAGTATATTTAAAGTATTAAAAAAAGAGATTAAAAATATATAATTTTAAATAATATAATATATATAACTTATACATATAAAAGAATGTAAAATCATTAATTTTAAAGGATTATATTTTAAAATTAGATAAATAATAAAATTTTAAAGTCCATGTTATTTTATTTTGAGGATTTGATTTTTTGAATTTAATATTTCTTGAAAATATTTAATGTGAGAAAAATCTTTGAATAAAATATGAAAAAACTCATTACGAAAGAAAATGTAGTTATATTATCAAATAAAAGATTATATATATATATATATATAGTAATTATAAATATTTATAGTAATATTAAGTTTTAAGTAGATTATAGATTTCTTTTTATCTTTATTATCTAATCAATCACGTATTATATAGATAGGAAGTCTAATGAGATGTGAAGTGGATAAGCTACATCTCTAGTACTATCGCAAACATCTCTAGTACTATCTCATTTATTGAGCTTTTATAATTTTTGTTCTCTTAGCATCCTTGAGAATGGGTTCTCAAAGTACTAGAAGTCACAAACGTGATAAGACTAGACTTTCCTTCGTCCGGTCCGGTCCTTGTTCCACCAAGCTCAAGAGAAGGAGAGAAAAATGGTAGTCCGTGAGAGAAAGCTCTGACCTCTTCTCCACCATTATCCCTTAGTTCAGATAATCCACATGAATGAGTGCTTTTTTCTTCTTAAGAGACTCCTCCCCTTTCATGAGAACTCCCTCCTTCTCTAATCCCACAAGAACCCACCTCGCCTCCTTTGAGTGGTCATAGTGTGGATAAGAAAGAACTATCAAAGTCGGGGGTGCATCGTCGTGTCCATGTAATCTTACAATTCTATTTCAAAGACCTCGTGCATTTATCACAGGCTTACATACTTGATGCTTTGATTGATCAGCTCAACATGGCCGAGTGCATGAAACTTTCTGACATTGGAGGTCAAAGAGAGGAGAGCTGGCATAGTGAAGCTACAAAGTGTTTGTTGTTCCTATCGAGCTAACAAGAAGAGGAACTCTGTGAGTATGCTTTTGTGGTTGTCTTAAGTAGCTCCTAGATGAAGGGTAAGGTGAGCGTCACATCTCGCATTCTTTGCATAGCCCCACATGCACTTAGAGTTGGCTCCAGTTTAGATGTCAATGAGTTTGGTGCTTTCTTGGTGGGTAGAGTGGTCATGTAGTTAGGTATGATCGTCTTCTAGATGAAACCACTAGAGCCTTTATAGAAAGGTTTTGGGAGGAAAATTATTGTTTCAATAGTTTTCAAGAAAGATTTGTGCAAGAGAGTCACCAGAGGAGTGTTCATTGAGCATGATGCTTGGTTTTCTTGAAATGATTCAAATAGAGTTGTTGTGTCTCAATAGTTTTCAAGAAAGATTTGTGCAAGAGTCACTAGAGGAGTGTTCATTGAGCATGATGCTTGGTTTTCTTTAAATGATCCAAATAGAGTTGTATTCTCAGTTCGTGGCATCATTTTCAGACCTTAAAATTGGATAAAGGTCATTTGAGGGGTGTAAGCCTTGGTTTCTGAGGTACTCCTGACAATGTGATACATATTGTCTCTACCATGTTGAGTTTTAACTTTTTTATGATGTATTCCATTGTCTTAGTGGGCATAGAGAGTTTCCTCGTAGTCCTCGTGAGTTCATCCACTCTCTTGTGTTCAGGTATGGAGGATTCTAATTACCATATGATACCTAGTGTAGAGAGTAATTGCACATCATATTGTTCACTTGCAGATCTACAGATGATAGATCTTGATGCAAGTGACCAAGAGATAGTGACATGGTCATATTATGAGTATGTGACACACTAGCTCCAGAGCGACGGGAAATCGAGGACATTAGAAATTTTTTGGACCCCAAGAGGGTCTCTTGGATTAACTTTTGATTAGGAACGGACCAATAGAAAGAGAGTTGGATGCACATTTTTGACTTCTTTGACCCTAGGAGAGCTAGGCTTTGGTTTGCTAATGGGACCTAATTACTACTCTTGTCCCTCTACCTCCTGGGCCCAAACTTAGAGGTCCCCCACCTAGAATCGCGCAGATTAAAAACCCTAAAAATTAAAAAATTTTAATTTTTTTCCAAAAGTGTGTTTTTCCTCTCAAACTTCCTCCCAATATACTCTAGGTTTGGAAAGCTCATTTTGAACTTCTTTCTTCCTCTTGGAAGCTCTTCATTGCTGTAGAAACTCCATACCTCTTAAGCTCTCCCTCTTTCTCAAGCTCCCTAAGTCTCAAGCTTCCTCTCCCTCTTTCTTCCTTTTCTAAGCTTTCCATTGATGCAGAAACTCCATCGCTCTCAAGCTCTCCCTTCTTCTCAAGCTCCCTCCCTCTCAATCTCCCTCTCTCTCTCTCTCTCTCTCTCAAGCTCCTTCCCTCTCCATTGCTGCAAAAACTCTATCCCTCTTTAGTCTACTCTAGGTTTAGGAAGCCTATTCTCAAACTCTAATCCTCTTTTAAGCTTTCCATTGCTGCACTGAATGTTGCCATATATATAGGCAGTGATGTGTGTGAACACTTAGGACCGTCGGGGTACTTTTTTCCTCTTTAGGAGGTTTTTTCTCTCGGCTTGTATATACGCTCACTATTCTAGGGCTAACTTATCTTTGTACATTGACACAATCTAATAAACTGTGTGTTGCGTGCATTCTTGTTTCTTCTTCTCCAAGCTTTGTGTGCTTTCCTGCAATCCTAATTTCAACAATTGGTATCAGAGCATGCATCGGCTCCCAGGGCTACGTCACTAGCACCCTCCGACTCATGTTCTCCGATTGAGGTGAGCTTTCACGAGCACTTGCAGGTCCCTATACTCTGCAGATATTGCATCTGATGTCGTTTCGGGTTTCGTTTTTGCATTACAAGTTTTGTACAGGTGTTTTCGTCATTTTGTGCAAAAATTTCGACAGTGTAATTTTCTGCAAAATAGGCGTACGTATTCTATTATGGACCGCGGTACATAGCACGAGTTGTTTTTTGTTCAGTCTTTGCTTCATTACAGGTAGCTTTTGTATCAGTTTGAGTCAGTGGACCATGGCTGATAACAGCAATGATGTATTTCGCATGTTATTTGCTGATGACAAATTGGATGGAGACAGCAACTACCCACTTTGGGCATACATGATGCAGCATGTTTTGGTTACAAAAGGAGTGTGGAACATTGTGCAGGGTATGGATAAACGTCCAGGTTCTGTGGATGTAGGATCTGTTGAGGATGTTGCAGGTTTTAGCAGCTCTACTGTTGCTATTGTTTTACCCACTACTGAACAAGCTCGTTGGGATGGTAAAGATGCGCAGGCTCATGTCTTGTGATTGTACTTTCTATCAAACGTAACATCACTCCACATATTCGTTCAGCTCTACTGTTGTTGTTTTACCCACTACTGAACAAGCTCGTTGTTGGGATGGTAAAGATGCGCAGGCTCATGCCTTGATTGCACTTTCTATTAAACGTAATATCACTCCACATATTCGTTCATCTAAAATAGCAAAATAGGCTTGGAATATTCTAGCTAGTTTGTATGCAGGTCGTAATGAGATAAAAATCTCTTACCTGCGCAAAGAGCTAGAATCGAAGATTATGTAGGAAAATGATGACATGAATTTTTTTCTTGCTGAGATTAAAGATCTCAAGGAACAGTTCATTTTTGCAGGTGAGATTATTCTTGATCATTCTCTTGTGCAGAATGTTCTTGATGCTTTACCTAGTCATATCAGACTTTTGCTTTCACGTGGAGACTTATTATTGAGGACAGACCTGATGTTGTCAAGTATGATACTTTAGTCAATAAGCTCTTGTAAGAAGTGCAATCCAGGCAAAACAGGGCTAGGCAGCGTGCAGTTGATCAGGCATCTGTTGCTGCCCAGCAGAGAAGAAGTGGTAAGGCAGCCCCTTCTACTCTTTCTTCTCCTATTAGTAGGTCTGCAACTTCTTCTCCTTCCTCCATAGGTAGCAACAATAGGTCTGAGAAGGCTCTTGATAAAGGCAAGAAAAAGATCAGGTGCAACTATTGTAAGGCAACCGATCATGTAATTAAGAATTGTCCTAAGCTAAAGACTAAAGAGGCAAAGAAGAAAGAGTCAAATGCAGCCACAATAGCGGATGCTTCTACAAATGCAGATTCTGCAAATATTGTGCAGGATACAGAATGGGCATTTAGCGTGTATTGTCAGTATGACCCATCTGTACATGATGCATGTTTGGCAGTTTTTATTGACTCTGATGTATGGTATTTTGAGAGTGATGCTACAAAGCGCATTACCTTGCATCATGATATGTTCACTTGTCTTGAGGCTGTCTCTAATGGGAATACTGTCACATGTGCCAATGGGTGGTTGCAAGATCAGGGTGCCCAGTTTTGTCCACTCAGGTACCCTGTAAACAGTTAAAAAACAGGCATTTGTTTACCTTTAGTGGCTAATCTCTCCTAGTAAATGAAGGAATTTTGTTTCAAGTTCTTTTGTTGGAACATCATATTCAAAGTTGGAAATATAGTTGCATAATTTGATTAAGCATTAGATGGTCAAAAGTCCTCATTTTCTTAGGTACAAAGTCAATGTATACACCCTGTCCCAAATTTGAACTGATTCCATAAAATGCTAATATCTTTTACATATAAACTCATATGAGATTCCCACTTTGTACCTTAGATCTTCACATTATATGGAGCTTAACTTGATTTTTCAAGAAAATTTTAAGATATTTGTCTATTTTCTTTAAATATTTCAAGGTCTCTAAAGTGTTATAATATACGCCTGTTTTTGTACCCACAATAGCTACTACTTAAAATCCTCAATCTTGTAGATCAAAAGAGTGGGTAGATACTGAGACATTAGTAGAATGTGGTGGTTAGTAAAAATTGCAAATCCAATGGTTGGATTTTTAATGATCTCTTTTTCAAAATTCTTCCAGACTATCAGAAGGCCTGCAAATATTAATAATCTAATTAGTAAAATTACATTTTTGATGTGAATCATCTAAAACCTATAGGGACTAGTGTACTTGTAATGGTGCATCTATGGAAAAATAAATTGGATCACTCTAAGTATGGAAAGATCATTTGTTTATTATTTCATCATATTTTTGATTAATTTTGATTAATTAGACTAATTTATATTAATTTAAGTTATATTAGGTTAATTTAAGGACAAGTGTATTTTTTATTATTTGCTTGATCTAATTTTAAGTACCTTGTCTCCCAAAATTTGCTCTCCAAGCTATGTCCCAGTTCTGCATAAACTGGACAAAACTGGATACCCTGATCTTGCAACAACCCCAATAATGCTTCTTACCTAGTGAAGGGCGTTGGTAAAATTATGTTTATTGTTGTAAATGGCAGCGCTTTCACACTTTCAGATGCTTTGTATGTGCCAGGGATAAATAAGAATCTATTATCTGTCTCTGCGCTTGCTAGACTTGGACTTGTAGTCAAATTTGTGGATGACAGATGTACTGTTCATGATTTGACTTCTGGTGATACGATTATTGCATCTGGCACCTTGTTTCGTGGGCTATATAGGCTCAATTTTTATGACAAGTGTGTGGAAGATTCAGCAAATGTAGTTTTTGATGAAAAGGCTGTTTTAGATGCAAAACTATGGCATGCTCGTTTTGATCATCTGAACTTTGCTAGTTTGCGGTATTTGCAGAAATTTGATATGGTTGCTTCATTGTCCCCTCTTGAGGCACCATTGAAACATGTTTGTGAAGGTTGTATTTTGGGTAAAATGCAACGTTCTGCGTTTCCAAAGGATGGTTCTGTGCGGGCCACTCGCAAATTGCAACTTGTACATAGTGATGTATGTGGGCCTATGCAAACTCCGTCAGTTGGTAAACACTTATACTTCGTGACTTTCATTGATGATTACTCAAGGCATGCATGGTTATATCCACTGAAGGCAAAGTCCGAAGTGTTTTTGTGCTTCAAACAATTTTTGCTTATAGTTGAAAATGTATCCAATTATACTGTGGGCACCCTCCGTTCTGATCGAGGGGGGGAGTACATATCTAAAGAGTTTGATGCATTTCTGGCTAGTCATGGGATAAAACACCAATGTACAGTGCCATATACACCTCAGCAAAATGGTGTTGCTGAGAGGAAAAACAAGTCACTTATGGAAATGGCACGATGTATGGTCAAGAGCCAAGCTTTGTCACATGCGTTTTGGCTCGAGGCTATCATGTGTGCTGCATATGTACTCAACAGGTGTTCCACTAAGGTCTTACAGTCTGTTACTCCATACGAAGCTTGGCATGGTAGGAAGCCTTCTATTGGTCACTTGCGTGTCTTTAGTTGCTTGGTCTATGCTTTAGTGCCTGTGCAACAACGTAAAAAATTGGATGATAAGGCTGTCAAATGTATTTTTGTTGGTTACAGTGCTGAGAGAGTAAGGGTTACAGATTATATCATCCGTAGTCAAAGCGTATCTTGATTAGTCGAGATGTTGTTTTTGTGGAAGATGCTGTGCAGCCTTTGTTATCATGTACCAAAGAGACAGGTGTGAGCTCACGGGATGTATTTGATACGTTGTTGCCTCTGTTTACAGGTGGGAATTCAAATGTAAGTCTTAATGAGGTAAATATTCAGCCTATGCAGATTTCAAACGATATCATAGATCAGCCTATTTCTGATGCAGATTTACAGGAAGTAATTTATGAGGATAGGGCTGAAAATGAGCAAGCTAGAGGTATGCCTAAATGGTTGATGCAAACCTTGCGTGGTGATAGTAAAATTGATGCATCTATGTCTAGTCGTACTCGTTCAGGTTTTCAGCATGCCTTTTATGCATCAGACTATTATGCTTTGGTTGTGTCTAGTATGTGTGAAGAGGAAGAATCTCTTTCATTTGATGAGGCACAAAAATCAGAAAATTGGTTGGTTACAATGCAAAGTGAATATGATGCTATAATGAAGAATGGTATATGGTCTTTGTGTGATTTGCCTATTGGTAAAAAGGTCATTGGATATAAGTGGGTTTTTAAGTTGAAACGAAAGCCAGATGGCAGTAGTGTTGATCGCTATAAGGCTAGACTTGTTGCAAAGGATTATGCTCAAGAAAAGGGCATTGATTTTTGTGAGACCTTTGCTCCCACTTGTCGTATGACTACCATTCGTAGCATTTGTGGATTGGCAGCTCATAATGGTTGGAATGTATATCAATTGGACATAAAGACTGCGTTCTTGAATGAAGGTTTGCATGAGGAGGTGTATGTATCGCAGTCTCGTGGTTTTGTTCAAAGAGGGCAGGAAAACAGTGTGCAGGTTGAAAAAGGCTTTGTATGGTTTAAAGCAAGCTCCACGAGCTTGGTACGAAAAGATACATGCATATTTGACTGCACACGGTTTTCAGAATAGTCCAATAGAAAGCAATTTGTATGTTAAACGTGTGGATGATGTACATCTAATCATTGCTCTCTATGTCGATGACATGCTACTCACAGGACCAAATGAGAGTCATAATGCTGATTTTAAGGCTGAATTGAATGCCTCTTTTGAGATGTCAGATTTGGGACATTTGCATCATTATTTGGGGATACAATTTAAGTAGTGTGATGAAGGTATTGCTTTGTGTAAGACAAAGTATATTGAGACATTGTTGCAGAGATTTGGCCTTGAAGACTGCAAGCCTATTGCTACTCCAATGGAGATAGGTTTGAAGTTGAGTCTTCATGATGCTGGAGATCACTTTGATGTCACACTCTATCAGTGTTGGTTGCCTCATTTATGTATGCATTACGAGGCCGTACATTCAGTTTGCAGTCTCACAGGTGAGCAAGTTTATGCATAGCCCAGAGTCTCACCATTGAAAGGCAGTTAAACGTATCTTTCGGTACTTGAGTGGCACCATACATATTGGGCTGTTTTATCCCAAGGGGGGATCGTTGCCGCCAGATTTACATGCTTTTTCGGACTCAGATTGGGCTGGTTGCTATGACACGAGTATCCACAAGTGTTTTCTGTTTCATGCTCGGTAGCTCATGCATATCTTGGTTGAGCAAGAAGCAACCTATTGTGGCCACTTCTAGCTATGAAGCTGAGTACAGGGCAGCTTTCATAGCTACGGTTGAGTGTGTGGCTGAGACGGCTTATGTGGCTGACTTGGGTGTTGGCTGCCACCTCTATCTACACTGACAGTCAGAGCGCATTGGCACTTGCGACGAGAAACCCAATTTTTCATGCTCGCACAAAGTACATTGAGGTGTGTCAGGGAGAGACTCTCAGTAGGAGGATCATCTTGGCATATGTGCCAACACAGGACAACCTTGTCGATCTTTTCACAAAGGCGCTTCCTCATGAGAAGTTTGAAGCTTCTCGCAAAGCTTTGGGCTTGCTCCCCTTTGTGGACTGATCTACTTCGGGCATGGCACTTCCCTATACATGAGTGTCAGCTCTCGTTCACACCATCACTCTCCAGGTGAGATTTGTTGCCATATATATATAGGCAGTGATGTGTGTAAGGACAACCTTGTCGATCTTTTCACAAAGGCGCTTCCTCATGAGAAGTTTGAAGCTTCTTGCAAAGCTTTGGGCTTGCTCCCCTTTGTGGACTGATCTACTTCGGGCATGGCACTTCCCTATACATGAGTGTCAGCTCTCGTTCACACCATCACTCTCTAGGGGAGATTTGTTGCCATATATATATAGGCAGTGATGTGTGTAAACACACTTAGGATTGTCGGGGCACTTTTTTCCTCTTTAGGAGGTTTTTCTCCCCGGCTTGTATATACGCCCGTTATTCTAGGGCTAACTTATCTTTGTACATTGACACAATCTAATAAACTGTGTTGTGTGCATTCTTGCTTCTTCTTCTCCAAGCTTTGTGTGCTTTCCTGCAACCCTAACTCCAACACTGAAAACCCTGAACTTTCTCTCCTCTCAACTTCTCTATTGTAAAACAAGCTTTTCTTCTCCCTTTTTCTCTTTTCTTATCACCATGGCCTCTTCCAGTAATGTGAGAAGACCTAGGGAGAAGGTGGAAGAGCTTGTGCTGCATAACACAAGAGATGAGAATGGAGTTTGGGCTCCAACAAGATTCAGGGTTGGGGCTTGGGTCTACATGTAGCCAAGCTCTAAGGGACCACATCAAGTGCGTCAACTGGGGAATATGTTACATCATTGGAAGGGGTGTCTACAAGGCTTCAAGCATACTAAGAAGGAAATACTGGTTGCCATAGTGCAACATGTGTATACCCTTGGAGACCTGTACATTGAAGGCCAACGATCAAGGTTTCCTTCAAATTGTGAGTGTAATATAAACATAGCTTTAACGACATGCTAATATTGGATTTTTTGTTTCAAATTTTCTTATGATTCTCCATTTTCTTATGTCTCTATCTGTAGATATTTCCCCCTCTAATTGTGTTGAGGAACAACCACTTCAAAGCCTCATTGGAGTTTTCTATGCTATGTATACATCCATTGGAGAGGCAATGTTTGTATCTCAAAGCTCAAGTGATCTTGTATAGAATAATATCTTTTTATTTTCTCACTCATATTTTGTAGATAAAAAACCAAGTTTATTTGGCAAGCTAGAAGAGATCCACAACCCTCCTCTTAACAATCCCGAAATGGCCCAAACCTAATGCTTGGACCATCTTATGCTTAAAGTTTAAGATGGTAAGTGATATCAAGACATCACTCAAGTTTTCAAAGGCATCTAGATCATTAGGGCTAAATTAGTGTTGTCCTTTATATGTTTTTGTGCACATGTTCAATTCCATGCCAATGCACCAAACAAAAACAATGTATATTAGTAAGGAGGTACGGTCTGACCTCATTCAAGGATTACTAGGAGAGGGTTGGGAGGTTAATGAGGAGTCACAGCAAGGTGATGTGTACAAGTGCAATGTAGTAGATTCTACAGTGTCTTTGAGGTTCTTGAAGGCACACTCTTTTTTGTATATGCGTCTGCACTACCAAAGATGGATGCAAAAGCACGGGACATGGATCTAACTTCAAGCCTCAGAAGAAGAAATTGTGCCTATTGAGGTAGCTGTGATGATATAAAATGGATGGATTGAGCCAGTGGCGGCAAGCAAGCATTGGAGCCTAGCAGACCTATGTCAACACTTTAGCATCATGGGCTTTGATAATGTGGAAGAGTCAAGTTTCAAGTTGATGAGAAGAAAGGTATATCTGATTTCACTATATGCCTCGAATTAACCCGTACACTTTTTGGTTATTGTGTCACTTTCTATATTTTATAGATTGGGAAGCGTAAGGAGGGAAAAACCATGGTCTTAGAATCATGGCAAATGGGGGACCTTGAATTTTCACCAGGAAGGTGCATAGCCCTACCAACACATAGTAGGCATGTGTGGAAGAGCTTGAAGATGAACTGGGTATATGGAAAAATAGCCTCTGTTCTAATGCACGTTGCACGTGAGAGGCAAGAGTTTTAGGATAGAGTTGAAGGCAATGGCGAGCTTTCAAGTCAACAAGGAGATGGAGATCAAGATGAAGTAAATGTCACAAGAGGCAAAAAATTAAGACATTCTAACAATTTTAGATTAGATGACATGTTTGTAATTTTGAAGCAGGCTCTTTTTTAACCAAACTTTATTTAATTGAAATCTTTATATTTTTACAAACTGTGATTTTTTTGTTTAGCGGTCTAGTGTGAAAAGGCCAAACTTTAAATTTGAACTATAAATAGCCAAAGGTGCCTTCTTTCTCATTTTCATGCCTGATAGAAACCAAGCACGAGCTCACACTATCTCTTTGCATTCACATGGCTATCCACTTTGACAACTTCTGTGAGTTCCTCTCCACCATCTCATGGGCGGTAAGAGAGAGCTCTTTGTCATGTTTGCTCATTAAGTCAACTTTGAAAAGTCGGTTGTCCTTGGGTCCCAATATTATGAGACGCAGATTGCATACATGGAGCAATACTTGGCTTCCCACTCCATCTCCTTTTCCCATTGTCCCAATGATCGATGGGTGCTTGTTGAGCTGCTTAAGTACATTTAACAATATGCCCGCTCCTACATCCAGCACCTTGAATGCTTCATCGACATCTGCATCCTCGCAGGAGCTTACTGTACCTTCAATAAGCATGAGGTGAAGAGGTTGGGGAAGGGCAATTTAGGAGCTAGGTTCCTCTCGTGGCTCGCCACTTTTGTGTTCCTCATCAGCCGATGAGTATTTAGATGAGGAGGTAGAGATGCCTACATTGTAGTTGGTAGGGTATTTGAGGGATGACAAGGAAGTGAAAGCACTAGGTACGAGTGCTAGTGTGGAAGAGCAGCTTGCATCAGAGCACTTTCGAGAGGATACACAATCTGCAGCCAGCTGAACAATCCACTATAGTAGAAAATGTGGGGCCATCTTCCCCACACGAGGAGAGCAAGGTGCTGCCAGAGCTTGAGATCAATTCATTAGGAAAAATTTGGACTCAAAAAGGGGCCTTGTAAAACAGATCCCTTGGGATGGTGATGTGGACAAAGCAAGCCAATAAACCCACATATAATATTGGAGGGTAGGTGCGCCATTTTTGAGTTCTTTATTCCATTAACTGACATGTGGGGTGTTTTTTAATTCAAAACAATGCGTCTTAAGTATAGTTTTTTATTCACACTATGGTGCCTTATTTTATTGAAAAAAGTCACCACTCTCTTTCTTCATTACACTTTTGAATGGAACCAAGCCAACTTTGCTTACCAAACTTCATCTCTGCAACCCATCATCTTGCATTGTCTCCCTCATTGTCTTCCTGACTCCACAACCACTCAAAAATCCGAATTGTTTTGAGCAGGAAGTTTTTGATTTTCTCTTCTTCTCATTCACATTTCTTCCATTTTGGAAGCTCATAGTCTCCCGCGTCTTTCTCACGCCACAATCTTCCTCTCCATCTCATGAGTGCCTGCCTACCTCCAAGTTCGTGGCACATTCAATGAAACATTGATTCATCATACATCAAGGTTTGAGGAGAGACTGAGGCGGCAAGTTTTGAAAAAGGATGGAAAAGAATTTGTTCTTCATGCACCATACTTGCTTGTGCATGAATAAAAATCCTATTTCTTACCTTTTTCAAGTGAGGGTTGTGCTTACAAGTATTGTGTACATTTTGGTGCATCCAGGATACCAAGAAGTTTGTTTGATGGACGAGGAGGTATTATTTAGTGATGTTGTCTTTTGGTTTTAATGAAGCAATCTTCTTCATGGGAGATAAGTGTAATATCTTTGGTTTCTTTTGGTTAAAGTGTGAGTTCATGATGCTTTTTGATATTGTTAAAGCATAGAACAATGCAATGGAACCTGTGAAACTAAAGAAGAAAAAGGTGGACATTCACTTCCAAGTAGAAGTCGATTATGCTCCCCGTTGTAAGAGAAATTGGTCTAGGCCAGCATGCAAAGCCCACATTATTGAGCTTCGAAATGAAGGAAATAAAAATATGGACCTATGGTTGGATGGTAGTATTTAACCACTAGATCCAACCTCCTCTCAATCTCCATCATTCTTTGGGTTGACAAGTTTCAAGTTTTTGTGTGAGAGTAAAAATGGATTGCTTGGATATTGCAAAAGATTGTTTGGCCAATGTCAAAGTATCATTCAATGTAACTTTGAAAGACATTTGAGTGATAGAGATACCAGAATAAAAATGCTTGAAGATGCGAATTTTTACTTGGCATCGATCACAATAGCTTTGCAAGATTCCAAAGCAAAAGTTTGTTCTGGGTTATAAAAAGAGATTGATCGTTTGCAGCAGACTATTCGTAAGATGCAGGCCACTATTAAAGAGAAGAATGAAATTTTGGCAGTTCGAGAAATCAATAATTTCACTTTGGAGAGTGAGAATGCATACCTTAGAAAATAACTTGAAAAGTTTAATAAAAAA
Organism: Cibotium barometz; assembly: GCF_041138505.1. NCBI lineage: Eukaryota > Viridiplantae > Streptophyta > Polypodiopsida > Cyatheales > Cibotiaceae > Cibotium > Cibotium barometz. Next base: position 27,384,055 of record NC_141075.1, on the reverse strand, counting down.
TTACAATATTTGAAAGACATGCCATTGGGTGCTTAGAATAATTGAGAAACTAGTCTACATGTACATCGAATTTGCATGGATTATGAAACCAACACTAGAGAGTGAAAGAACTATTAAAAAAATAGAGCAACTGCTTTCAGATACAGGTTTACATTGTGGTCAAGTGAAGATTGAGAAGGTCTTTAAAAGATCAAGGAAGACAGGAAATGTTCCTAGAAAACCATGTTTTGGAGGTGCAAAAGCCAGAAAGTTCTTATCTAATCATACCCAGAGAGGTCACTTGGGTACAGATTTTGAGGTGTGGAGAAAGCTTCATGCAGCTGTACCTGATTGAGACTCTTCAGGACAAGCAAGGGTGGCAAAGGCCAAAGCGTGGTTGGCACTTGATCACCTAGCACCTTTGTTGCAAAAAGCGAGGTTTGAAGATAGGGATGTTGAGAAATTTGAGGCACTTTTGAGATAGAGTTCCACACTGGCTATGAAAAGGCATGGGGTGTGACAAACTTGACACAATACATGGTTATTACTTGAATACCTACAGCTTTGAGTTTTTATTGTTGTTCAAAATATAATGTACGATACTAAATGTCTTGTTGTTGTTGAGCATTTGTAGTACATTTTGCATGCACATGGACCCTTTTTTGCGAAAGAGTGTAGAAGCCTTGGGATTTGGTCTACCCAAGGCATGGAAAGATCTCATTGGCAAGCACGTTGTGCCTATCAAAGGGCCACTCGACATGGAGGAGGAGTGAAGAAAAGTAATCCCATGAAGTAACTATGTCAGTGGTGGTATAGGCAGATTCAAGTTAGGGCTCGTGTGAAGATTAAATAGTCTAAATCAGCTGTGTCATGTGCAATAAGAGAGATGCAAGCTAAACGGAGAGACGATCAATATATGTCTCCTCACATGGGAGTCAGAATCATGCTGAATGGCTAAGACAACGACAAAGACAAGGGAGAGTGTGGAAGAAAATTGATCATTGAAATACATATTATAAAACAATGATGTAACTTCAAAAGATTTTAAAAGAACAAGAGCTTTCATCTATGTCCCATACAAATGTTTTCAATATATATACATTTCATAGTTTTTAATGGTAAGCAAGAAGAGTATCGAGAAATTTGAAGAAACTTCTTAACAACTCGAACAATCTAAATTTATTGTTGTGGAGCAGAGACATCCCCCAGCCAAGCCCTTCTTGATAAAGTTTCTACATCTTCTTCTTCCTCTATCAATGGCACAACAGGGACCATTGGCCTTGCTGTTCTAAGAAGATGCTTCTTCTCGCAATCACTCAACAGATTAGGATCTGTGATTTCACATGCCAAGCCGTAAGTAGCATATGTTAAATAATATTTACATCTCAATGAATATACTCCTGGTCCCTTCCTAAAAAATCAAACAGCTGCATTCAGCCTTAAGTGATAGCCACCTTGATACCTGGATAGTCTTTATTGCCATCAGAGGAAAACTTGCATTGTCCTTGGAGAAGCTAGCGTGAAATATTACAATTTGAGAGAATTTTAGACGATGTATATATGTTCCTAGTGTCAAATCGTGGTCCAATCCCGCCATAGGCTTGCTTAAAGTACGTTTGAGGAATGTGTCTTCGTATATTTTCAATTGAAAAAATAAAGGAGCATTAGCCCAAAAACAACATCACCAAATAATCCAGGACAAAGTTGATAAAGCCAAATCCGCAACAAAAGTACGAAAACACAACAAAAGAAAATAACCTCTTGGTTCTCATCTGCTTCAAGCAAGGCGTCTTGCCATAAATTAGTACTCAAACTAGGAACGGTTTTCACTGTCTTACTTGGCACATCCCTAAACTCTCCCATGTTGGTAATATTCAGTCTTTCCCTTGCTTCTTGTAGCTCTTCCTCTATGGCATCTTTTTCTTCATATTTAAGGGCATCAGCATAGATTATCTTTAGTGTTGCCGCAGCAGATAGGAACTCGGTGTCTTTCACATGGCTATCTACTAGTAAGTACTTATCTATCCCATCATCATCTACAAAATTGTCATCAACCTCCAGATTTTGGGGTATGAAGGCTATGCAATGGTCCTCCCTTAAGTTAAATACATGTTGTATGTCTGTCAGCAATATATACTCTGAATCTCCTACTTGGTAGTAGGAGGAGAGCAATGGCATTGGAATGGGGGAGAACTCATCTGATTCAATCACAAGCTGGCCTACGTCAGTGTTTTGTTCTCTGAGTGCCTCAATATCAACCGCCGCACTGAGCTTCCTCTCTTCTTCAACATTGAACTCCTCAATCACATGAGGAGTCTCCTCCTCTTCAGCAACATCCTCAACGGTGGGACTAGCTTGACGAGAAATCGTGTCTTCACTTTCATTTGTCACATGCGGCTCTGTACATTCTTCATCTGTTAATTGCACGTTCATGTGCAAGAAGCATAAGAAGGCATAAGAGTATTCCATCAAGCGGCATTTTCTTTTGTGAAAAGGGCACGGCAAAGCTCTCTTCTTATCACATGGTACCTTGTGTCAATCCCCGTTTAACCTTTGCTTCTTCTCTGGCGACACCTTGAGATTAAAATGAATGTAGTTTTTTCCATCAATTATCACTCTATCTTCATTTGTAAGCTCATCAAGCTCTTTCTTTGCCTCTTCAAAGTATTCGGGATGGCTAGAAAGTGTATCCTCTAGAGAAAAATCGCAATTGAACATCAACAAAATTGAAGGGTGCAAATCATGATGTCCACATTTGTAGAGGAAGTCATATAACAGAGTTGCAAGTGTTTCTTTAATCTCTTCGTCCACATCAAACTCGACTTGAACTTGCGCCATGGCTATATTCAAGGGTGTAGATAAGACATGAAAATTATTAGTTAAAGTAATGAATCAAGAGACAGTCGTTCTTAAACACCAAATCTCTGTGTGGTGAATGGATTCAACATAATGCAAGAGGAGATGCCAGAGGAATCCAGGTATTCCTCCTCGCGTTGTAGTGAATCTATTTTCCCTAACGCAAATAAAATTGTAGCTTCGTCAAGGATCTCTTCTCGCGTTATGGTGAATTGATTCACCATAATGCGAGGAGGCATATTGTGCTTCCTATGGGACCTTCGCTTGCATTACGGTGAATCGATTCACCGCTACATGAGGACCTGTGCATCCTTTGGCGCCGTCTCTCACATTATGGTGAATTACAAATAAAGATACTTCTCATGTATCCATACTGAGAGAGGATGTGCTAAACGAATTAAAATAGTCTTTCTCCCATTGTGGTGAGTCAATTCACCATAATGCGAGGAGTCATAGGTTTTCAATTCACCATAACGTTTCTATCATGAGAAAACAAAGCAAGGAGTTCTACAAGAATGAAACCAAGAGAACGAAATAACAAAAGGAGAAGGAAACACAAAAGAGATAAAAATACCAGGAAAACGAATCGACGTTGGCACAGGAGATGGAGATGAAGGAGGTTGTCGTGATCTTTGATGGAGATGAAGGAGGTTGCAGGTTTGTCTTTATCGTTTGATACAGGACGATGAAGGAGGATGATTGATGAAGGAGGTTGGAGGAGATAGTCATTGATGGAGATGAAGGCCGTTGGTGGGGATATAAATGAGAATATGACCGGATGGGTATCCAAGAGAGGCAATTAAAAACCATTTTTAATGCTATGCGATACGTCATTATCGCCTTTTCACCCGTCATTCCATGAATGCCACATGGCAGCCTGCCATTTACCTAACACGTGTACACGGTGGGCTGCCACGTGGCATTCATGGAATGGCAAGTGAAAAGGCGACGTTGACGTGTCGCATAGCATTAAAAACGGTTTTTAATTACCTCTCTTGGATACCCATCCAGTTGTATTCTCATTTATCTCTCCACCAATGGCCTTCATCTCCATCAACGACCATCTCCTCCAACGTCTTTCATCAATCATTCTCCTTCATCGTCCTATATCAAACGACGAAGACAAACCTCCAACCTTCTTCATCTCCATCAAAGATAACAACAACCTCCTTCATCTCCATCTCCTGCGACCAACGTCGATTCGTTTCCTGGTATTTTTATCTCTTTTGTGTTTTCTTCTCCTTTTATTATTTCGTTCTCTTGGTTTCATTCTTGCAGAAGTCCTTGCTTTGTTTTTTCATGATAGAAACGTTATGGTGAATTGAAAACCTATGAGTCCTTGTATTATGGTGAATTGACTCACCATAATGGGAGGAAGACTATTTTAATTTGTTTGGCACCTCCTCTCTCAGTATGGGTACATGAGATGTATCTTTATTTTTAATTCACCATAACGTGAGAGGCAGCGCCAAAGGATGCAAAAGTCCTCATGAAACGGTGAATCGATTCACCATAACACGAGCGAAGGTCTCATAGGAAGCACAATATGCCTCCTCGCATTATGGTGAATCGATTCACCATAACACGAGAAGAGGTCCTTGACGAAGCTGCAATTTTATTTGCGTTATGGAAAATAGATTCACTACAACGCGAGGAGGAATACCTGGCTTCCTCTGGCATCTCCTCTCGCATTATGTTGAATCCATTTACCACACAGAGATTTGGTGTTTAAGATTGACTGTCTCTTGATTCATTGCTTTAACTAATAATTTCCATGTCTTATCTACACCCTTGAATTTAGCCATGGTGCAAGTTCAAGTCGAGTTTGATGTGGACAAAGGGATTAAAGAAACACCTGCAACTCTGTTGTATGACTTCCTCTACAAATGTGGACGTCATGATTTGCACCCTTCGATTTCGTCGATGTTCAATTGCGATTTTTCTCTAGAGGATACACTTTCTAGCCATCCCGAATACTTTGAAGAGGCAAAGTAAGAGTTTGATGAGCTCACAAAAAAAGATACAGTGATGATTAATGGGAAAAACTACATTCATTTTAATCTCAAGGTGTCGCTGGAGAAGAAGAAGAGGTTAAACAAGGACTGGCACAAGGTACCATGTGATAAGAAGAGAGCTTTGCCGCCCTTTTCACAAAAGAAAATGTCTCTTTATGGAATACTCTTATGTCTTCTTATGCTTCTTGCACATGAACGTGCAATTAACAGATGAAGAATGTGCAGAGTTTCATGTGACAAATGAAAGTGGACACGGTTTCTCGTCAGGCTAGTCCCACTGTGGAGGATGTTGCTGAGGAGGAGGACACTCCTGTGATTGAGAAGTTTAATGTTGAAGAAGAGAGGAAGCTCAGTGCGGCGGTTGATATTGAGGCATTGAGAGAACAAAACACTGACGTAGGTCAGCCTGTGATTGAATCAGATGAGTTCTCTCCCATTCAAACGCCATTGCTCTCCTCCTACTAAGTAGGAGATTTAGAGTATATATTGTTGATAGACATACAACATGTATTTAACTTAAGGGAGGACCATTGCATAGCCTTCATAGCCCAAAATCTGGAGGTTGATGATAATTTTGTAGATGATGATGGGATAGATAAGTACTTACTACTGGATAGCCATGTGAAAGACATCGAGTTCCTATCTGCTGCAGCAACACTAAAGATGATCTATGCTGATGCTCTTAAATATGAAGAAAAAGATGCCATAGAGAAAGAGCTACAAGAAGCAAGAGAAAGACTGAATATTATCAACATGGGAGAGTTTAGGGATGTGCCAAGTAAGACAGCGGAAACCGTTCCTAGTTTGAGCACTAATTTATGCAAGATGACGTGCTTGAAGCAGATGAGAACCAAGAGGTTATTTTCTTTTGTTGTGTTTTCGTACTTTTGTTGCAGATTTGGCTTTATCAACTTTGTCCTGGATTGTTTGGTGATGTTGTTTTTGGGCTAATGCTCCTTTATTTTTTCAGTTAGAAATATATGAAGACACATTCCTCAAACATGCTTCAGGCAAGCATATGGCGGGATTGGGCCACGATTCGACACTAGGAACATATATACATCGTTTAAAATTTTCTCAAATTGTAATATTTCATGCTAGCTTCTCCAAGGACAATGCAAGTTTTCCTCTGATGGCGATGATAAAGACTCGATCCAGGTATCTAGGTGGCTATCACTTAAGGCTGAATGGAGTTGTTCGATTTTTTGGGGAGAGACCAGGAGTATATTCATTGAGATGTAAATATTATTTAACATATGTTGCTTACGGCTTGGTATGTGGAATCACAGATCCTAATTTGTTGAGTGATTGCGAGAAGAAGCATCTTCTTAGAACAGCAAGGCCAATGGTCCCTGTTGTGCCATTGATAGAGGAAGAAGAAGATGTTGTAGAAACTTCATAAAAAAGGGCTCGGCTGGGGGATGTCCTGCTCCACAACAATAGATTTAGATTGTTCGAGTTGTTAAGAAGTTTCTTCAAATTTCTCGATACTCTTCTTGCTTACCATTAAAAACTAGGAAATGTATATATATTGAAAACATTTGTATGGGACATAGATGAAAGCTCTTGTTCTTTTAAAATCTTTTGAAGTTACATCATTGTTTTATAATATGTATTTCAATGATCAATTTTCTTCCACACTCTCCCTTGTCTTTGTCGTTGTCTTAGCCATTCAGCATGATTCTGACTCCCCTGTGAGGAGACATATATTGATCGTCTCTCCGTTCAGCCTGCATCTCTCTTATTGCACATGACACAGCTAATTTAGGCTGTTTGATTTTCACACAAGCCCTCACTTGAATCCGCCTATATCACCACTGACATAGTTGCTTCATGGGATTACTTTTCTTCACTTCTCCTCCATGTTGAGTGGCCCTTTGATAGACACAACGTGCTTGCCAATGAGATCTTTCCATGCCTTGGGTAGACCAAATCCCAAGGCTTTCACACTCTTGTGCAAAAAAGAGTCCATGTGTATGCAAAATGTGCTACAAATGCTCAACAACAACAAGACATTTAGTATCATACAATATATTTTGAACAACAATAAAAACTCAAAGCTGTAGGTATTCAAGTAATAACCGTGTATTGTGTCAAGTTTGTTGCACCCCATGCCTTTTCATAGCTAGTATAGAACTTTGTCTCACAACTGCCTCAAATTTCTCAACATCCCCATCTTCAAACCTAGCTTTTTGTAACAAAGATGCTAGGTGATCAAGTGCCAACCACGCTTTGGCCTTTGCTACCCTTGCTTGTCCTGAAGAGTCTCAATCAGGTACAGTTGCATGAAGCTTTCTCCACACGTCAAAATCTGTACCCAGGTGACCTCTCTGGGTATGATTAGATAAGAACTTTCTGGCTTTTGCACCTCCAAAACATGGTTTGCTAGGAACATTTCCTGTCTTCCCTGATCTTTTCAAGTCCTTAATCTTCACTTGACCACAATGTAAATCTGCATCTAAAAGCACTTGCTCTATTTTTTTAATAGTTCTTTCACTCTTCTCTAATGTTGGTTTCATAATCCATGCAAATTCGATGTACATGTAGACTAGTTTCTCAATTATTCTAACCAGCGCATGCAAAACACAAATATGAACTTTGATCAAAGGGATAGCAAGAATTAGATCCCAATTAGGATCCACTCCTTCACAATTTGGGGCTTGACGCCTATTACTGTTTGCATTTAGGCATTTCCATTCTCTCTCTTTTCCTCCTTTGGAGACACCTCGTTCGGCCATGCAATACAGGTAAGGATACTTGGCCATTGCTCCTTGGGAAATACCAAACATGCATTTTAAGGTTTTAAGATCTGCAGCCAAGTGCCATTCAACCTCATATTCACCATATCCTTCTACATAAAGCTTTTCGCCATTCGACTGCTGCTGGATAGTGGAAGGAAGCTCAGTGGGTCTCTGTTGGAACCTGTTAACAAGACGCCAGTTAAATTGTCTACAACATGTAATGGATAGCAATATAATATACTTTTTTTAAAAATGAATAGCACCTCACCTCAAATGCAGCCAGCCACCAGATCTCATTTTCGGATTGTACACTAAAGTGCCTTTCATCAGCATTACTGATACTTGCATCCAAAGCTCTATTAATTAAAGTCAAGCTAACCCTTTTCAGCTTCTGTCCTTTGATCACCTCACTCTCATCAAGTTTTAAAACAAATTTCAGCCTTCCATTGCACTCATGAACACTGATGTCATAAAATTTCACCATAGCCATTTGTAATTTTCGAACATCCATAATGAAATTGTTGAACTCTGTAAGCTCTATGATTTTCTGTTCCCCGCTCTTTTTAGTCACTGTCAATGTACTAGACACGTGACAAGGCTCTCCAACATGTTCGACCATTCCCAAGTTAAGAATATTTCGAGCTTTGTTCACGTGAAATGGTTTTGGAATGGAAATTACTGTTTTTTTCCCAAGCTTAGAATTGAAACCTTCTTTAACTTTATTAAACAACATCCTGTAAGACTTTGTGCTTATGTTAGCCATGTCACATATACCTTGTGTATCTGTAGGAGTGAATGCTTCACTTACCTTCTGCAAGGATTACTTTGCTATGTCTGATCGAAGTTTTGCAAACTTAGGATGATGTATTGTTGACTCCATGATGTTTTTTGTCAAAACTTTGCCAAATATATCAAAACCTTGCTCTTTTGGATCCACAACATCAACGATAGCTATTGCAGTCCATCATTCATCTAACTATACCACCCCCACACCCAATCTCCCATCTCCAAAAAAGGAACTAAAGATAAAAATGAAAAGTGAGTGCTCAAAGAAATTATAGATCCCATAATACGTGCAAGCTTTTACACGACGCTTCCATTGGCCACCTCTAACATTGAGTTCTTCCAATGGTTTGAACTGTCTCTTATGTAATCGAGCATCCAATGGCGTGTCTTTCAAATATTGTAATTTTTTGTTGAACTTTTCAACAAGTTGTTTTCTAAGGTATGCATTCTCACTCTCCAAAATGAAATTATTGATTTCTCGAACTGTCAAAATTTCATTCTTCTCTTTAATAGTGGCCTGCATCTTACAAATAGTTTGCTCTGCAAATGATCAATCTCTTTTTGTAACCCAGAACAAACTTTTGCTTTGTCCTCATATGAAGCTTGCAAGCTGTTGTGATCGATGCTAAGTAAAAATTTGCAGCTTCAAGCATTTTTATTCTGGTATCTCTATCACTCAAATGTCTTTCAAAGTTACATTGAATGATACTTTGACATTGACCAAACAATCTTTTGCAATATCCAAGCAATCCATTTTCACCCTCACACAAAAACTTGAAACTTGTCAACCCAAAGAATGATGGAGATTGAGAGGAGGTCGGATCTAGTGGGTAAATACTACCATCCAACAATAGGTCCATATTTTTCTTTCCTTCATTTCAAAGCTCAATAATGTGGGCTTTGCATGCTGGCCTAGACCAATTTCTCAGCAGGGAGCATAATCGGCTTCTACTTGGAAGTGGATATCCACCTTTTTCTTCTTTTGTTTCACAGGCTCCATTGCATTGTTCTATGCTTTAACAATACCAAAAAGCATCATGACCTCACACTTTAACAAAAAAAAACCAAAGATATTACACTTATCTCCCGTGAAGAAGATTGCTTCATTAAAACCAAAAGACAACATCACTAAATAATACCTCCTTGTCCATCACACAAACTTGTTTGGTATCCTGGATGCACCAAAATGTACACAATACTTGTAAGCACAACTCTCACTTGAAAAAGGTAAGAAATGGGATTGTTATTCATGCACAAGCAGGTAGGGCGCATGAAGAACAAATTCTTTTCCATCCTTTTTTCAAAACTTGCCGCCTCAGTCTCTCCTCAAACCTTGATGTATGATGAATCAATGTTCCATTGAATGTGCCATGAACTTGGAGGTAGGCAGGCACTCATGAGATGGAGAGGAAGACTATGGCGTGAGAAAGACAGGAGGCTATGAGCTTCCAAAATGGAAGGAATGTGAATGAGAAGAGAAAATCAAAAACTTCCCGCTCAAAACAATTCGGATTTTTGAGTGGTTGTGGTTGTGGTTGTGGAGTCGGGAAGACAACGAGGGAGACAATGCAAGATGATTGGTTGCAGGGACAAAGTTTGGTTCAAGTTTGGTAAGCAAAGTTGGCTTGGTTCCATTCAAAAGTGTAATGAAGAAAGAGAGTGGTGACTTTTTTCAATAAAATAAGGCACCATAGTGGGAATAAAAAACTACTTAAGAGGCATTGTTTTGAATTAAAAAACACTCCACATGTCAGTTATTAATGGAATAAAGAACTCCAAAATGACGCACCTACCCTCCAATATTATACGTGGGTTTACTGGCTTGCTTTGTCCACATCGCCATCCGAAGGGATCTGTTACAAGGTCCCTTTTTGAGTTCAAATTTTTCCTAATGTCTTGAGCACCATTGTGGTGGAAGGTGAAGAATACTTATTTCTTCATGACCTTGAAAAGGCAGTTGACTTAAGAATGGATGAATTCTTGGGCATTATATGCATGGGATGTGAGGTGGACCTTGATACGTCCAATCTCGGTCCTCACCTAGATAGTGTTATATTACCCCTTGGAGATCTATCGTAGAGACAATTGCTTTGGTCAAGGAAATTGTGGTTGAGACCACGGAGCAAGCCCTAGTTCCAGAGGAGAAATTCATAACCTTACAAGACAAGCTAGAGGCTGAAAAGAATAATATATACCCTTGTTGTTGCTGGAGTGATGGAGGAGACCAAAGCACCTAAAAAGGATAAGGCTAAGTTCTTGATCCACCTCTCTGTCCCCACCAGCACTTTAGCAAAAGAAGCGACATTGAGCAAGAAGTAATAATCGACCTTTGACAACTTAGAAACATTTGTAATTATGTATAGGAAAATAATTTGATTTTTCCTTTGATTGTTGCAGAGGGTGGTTGAAATTGACGCATTTGCTGAGAGAGGCGGCGGCGATGGACAGAGACCATGTCAAGGTCCATGGACATGATGCTGTGTTGATGCACTATCTTGGTTGGCTTCCTATGGATGGCATCGCCATTATCCACAGGGACTACACTCCTCAATCTTCCTTCACACTCTTCTTTTTAAAAGCCCTCTCTAAAGTGTTGTGTAGCCTCTATATGGCACGAGCACCAAATGTATAGCTTTGATTAAAAAATCCCTTGCCTTGGATGTTTTCGGTTCTGGATTTAGGAGTAAGCTTCTTGCTCGTATAGGTATAGCCAAAAGCATAGGCATAGAGGATCCTCAAGAAATAGCCCAATCACTCCTTGAGCACACTCTTCCCAATAACAAGAGAAGACAGCTCAATATTGTAAGAAAGCTTTTGTAAATATGATGTATCACTTTTTATTATGAATACAATACAGTTTTTACAAACTTATTTTTATCAAGTATATCAATGTTTTTAATAGTTTGTACCATCAATTTTTTTGTAAATGTATCAGAAATGATCTTAGGAGCCTGGGGGAGTAGTGCCAGAACAGTGCCAATTTTGAGCCTAGGAGAATAGTGTCAATTTTGAGCCTGCACAGCTGCTGTAGAGTCCAAATTCGCTAGCTTCCCCATTCCTTCAGGAGCAATTCTAATGCATTGGATGACAAATAATATGTTTTTACACATGATTAGAGGTGTTTTTATCTTGTAAATTATTGTTTTTCATAATCAATGTACTCAACTTCATTATAAATAATCTTGAGTGGTTGGGAGAGCAGTGCCAAAACAGTGCGAATTTTGAGTCTGCATAATTGCTGCAGAGCCTAAATTCGCAGTGTTCTGGCATAGCTTCCTCAGTCCTCCAGGACCATTTCTGATGCATGATGATAAAAAAAAGTATTTTTACACCCGATTAAAGGTGTTTTTATGTTGTAAATTACTGTTTCTCATAATTAGTGTACTCAACTTCATTATAAATGCATCAGAAATGATCCTGAATAGCTAGGAAAGAAGTGTCAGAATAGTGTAAATTTTGAGCCTGCATCGTTGCTGTAGAGCTTAAATTCGCACTGTTCTAGCATAGCTGTCCTAGTTCTCCAAGAGCAATTCTGATGCATTGGATGACAAACAATGTATTTTTACACATGATTAAAGGTGTTTTTATCTTGTAAACTATTGTTTTTACCAATTAGTGTACTCAACTTCATTATAAATGCATTAGAAATGATCTTGAGTGGCTAGGGGATAAGTGCCAGAACAGTGTGAATTTTTAGTCTACATGGTCATTGTAGAGGTCAAATTCGCATTGTTCTGGCACAGCTTCCGCAGTCCTGCAGGAGCATTTCTGATGCCTTGGGTGACAAACTGGTACATGATATACACTCCATGTTAAACAAACATGATGAGACCGAGACATTGTAAGAGAAACTTAAAATATTAACTATCAAAAGGTTATAAATGAAAGCCAGATAGGCTTGTTTACAAAGGGGATTTTGAAACAAAAGAGTTGCTTCAAAAAGAAGGTTAACATCTAAGATCTCTAGATCGTGTCTCGCTCACTTCGAATACGGCGAGCTAGTTGCATGTCCTTAGCAGAAATGGTAATCCTCTTTGCATGTATTGCAAGGAGGTTGGTGTCTTCAAAAAGCCCAACAAGGTAAGCCTCGGAGGATTCTTGCAATGCTTCAAGGGCATTCCCCTGCACATGGAACTTTGTTCTATATCGTTGGAGAATCTCCTTCACTGTGTGAGCAAAAGGGGCTCTTCTTATCAGCAACTCATTGTTTCTCTGATAAAACTTGATTTCTTGTAGAGCCCTATGCTCTTGGTGCATCCTTCTCCTTGGAGCTGTCTGTGTTGTGTTGGTGTGTTGGCGAGGTTGGGACTTCCTTGGCTTGAAGAGCTTGACCTTTCTACGCTTGCGCGCACTTACAGGAACCTCCTGTTGGTCTCTCTCATAGTCTAAATCCTGTTGCTGCTACTGCTGTGGTACTTGTGTATCAAGTTCCTCCCAGGTGGGTAGGGGACCTTGTCTTGGTAGTAGGGTTTTGCCACCTGTGGTCTTGCACAATGTAGGAATGTTTTCACCAACTGAGTCGAACTGCTCATCATCGGCCTCTCTGTCTTGATCTCTGGGGTGGCTGTATTGTGGGGTCTTCTTCACGCACTTGCTCCCACTAGAAGGGCTTGCATGTGTGTGTGTTGGTGTTGCTGTGGGAGGAGAATTGGACTCTGGTGATCCCATTGGGCGTGTCCCATAATCCAAGGGGTCACTCTCTTCCGTGGTGTTGCCAGTATGTGGTCGTTGGATGCCTTACACTGTGTTTTGTGAAGGCATGGTAACACGTGCAGTGTTCTTGGTACGTGTCATATCCATGTATGACTATGCCTATTGTGCTAATGTGGTGATGTGCTAGTGTCCTTACATGGGTGCCTACGTACATCTTGAGCTCAAGCTCTCTAAAAAAGTGAAATGAAAATGAAGTAAGAGAAGGAACTATTAAGAGCTTTTTTTAAGGGCAAAAAAAAAACCTAACGAAACTTATTTTCTTATCCTTATTACATCTAGATTTGTGTTGGTGCGTACACAACCCAACACCTCCCTTGTCTCCTCATTAGTGCACGCCAAGTACCATGCCTATGGGGAGCATTGGTCTGCAACCATTCAAGCCGAGCATGACTTTTCGCAGCCTTGCGTGCCTCTTATGCAAGCTTTGGTTGTTAGGCCCACTCCCTAACCAATATCCTTCCAAAGGTTGTGCGATAAAACCAATTGAACATCTTCTCTTGTAGATAGTTTGTACATGTTCCTCCTGCAGAAGCTCCACCTCCATGTCTTGTATTTCTGAAATAAAATCCTCTTACTTTATAATGTGATTTCTCCATCCCTTGGGTACTCTACATGTTGAGCGATCCATACTTGTTCATGAAATATGCACCATGCGCATAAACTATGTGCTGTACAAATGACAATAGAATTTAATTAGAAAAATTCCACGTTATAACACCAGTTTATTTTTTTTATTGTACAACTTACCATATAGTGTGTTACTACGATATGTTATTGGAATGATGCTCGTTCTTGGGCAGTTTTGCTACTTTGATTCATAATGTGAACCATATTATTAAAATTTTTCCAAAGCTGTTTGCATATATTTACAAGAGCTGGCATTGGACAATCTGCATTTGTGGTGATTGCACATAGGTCTCTCCAGAGTCCCCAAGTCTTCTTTGAATTCTCTATGTTTGCTGGCTACTCCAAAAATCTCCTTGCCTCTGCTTCAGTTATGGAGACCTTTTGAGAAACCTCGTATGACATACCAGAGGCCTGCTTGTTCACTTCAATTTTCACATTTCCACCATGGCAGTCCAGAGAATTCAAAAGATGCTCTAATTTACCAAGGGCTGTAACTTTCCTCTCTTGTGTAGGCATTGTGAATGCATAATCGATATGGCACTTAAGCGATCGATTGAAGATTCTCATGGATGAAGTGTGCAAAAGTGAATATTCTTTCATGGAAAATTAATGATGGGACTCCAATTTGAATACCTGTTTGGTTCTCCTAGAAAATCAGGAGACATGACACCTTCCACCCATCTTGCATTTGGTTGTTCCTGATCTTCATCATCAGTTGACTCGGTTGGATCTACTGCATCTTCATGTAGCTTCTTCCCTTTCTTTTGGGACCTTTCGAGGCATCCTTCCTAACCCTTCTGCATACCTTTTCCATTTGTGTTTTTTGATCTAGGAATATCAATCTGAGCATTGCAATATGGACAAGGCCATATTGATGTCGTGCCTTGAGCACAACCCATCATGCATTTAATTGTCTTTAAATCTCTCCCAAGATGCCAATCCACCTTGAACTTTCCTATGTTTGTACTTTGGTTATCATATTGTTTGTTGAAAATCTCACTTTTTACCATGCCATCATACCCAAAATTTGTCCGATGACCAAACCAAGTGAGCATGAAGAGGAGTTAGGCGAGCATATGGTGGGGTCATGACCTCTCCACATGCTTGCAAAGTTTAGTCACCGTCTAGGACCCTTCCACATGGTTGCAAAGTTTGGTTATTGTCTCCTCCCACGTGCTTGCAAAGTTTGGTCACCATCCGATGATGTTTGGTACAGCAAGTAGATCTTGTGGTGTAATTTTCATGTGTGGTAGTATTAGAGAGGCCATGGAAAATCTTGGTTTTTACCATGCCATCATACCTAAACATTGTTTGATGGTGACCACACTTTGCGAGCATGTAGAGGAATCTTTCTGATGAGCAAACTTTGCGAGCACTTAAGGAGGATGTTCCCTCCCACATGCTTGTAAATTTTGGTCACCATTGGATGATACTTGGTATATCAAGTAGCATCGAGTGTCCAGTTTTAAAGGCTCTTAGTGTTTGAGAGGGCAAGGAACATCTCTCTTTTTACTATGCCATCATACCCAAACATCCTGTGATGGTGACCAGACTTTACGAGTATGTGCGAGGATCCTTGCATATGCTCGTAAAGTCTGGTCACTGTAAGATAATGTTGGTCCCTCCTCCTCATATGCTCATAAAGTCTAGTCATCATTAAACAATGTTTGGTATATTATGAAGTTTTCAGTGTGTAATTTTAAAGTTTCTTAGTGCTCGCGAGGTGGTAGTGAATCTTTCTCTTTAGCATGCCATCATATCCAAACTTTGTCCTATGGTGATTAAACTTTGCAAGCATATTGGAGGGTCCCCTTCTCCACATGCTCGCAAAGTTTGATTACCATCAGATGATATTTGGTAAATCAAAAAATACATAATGTGTAATTTTCAAGTCTCTTAGTGCTCTAAAGGCCATGGAAAATACCACTCCTCACTTGGTCATCTTACCAAAACTTCATCTGATGGTGGCTAAACTTTTCAAGCATGTAGGGAGGTCATTTCCCTGCAAAGTTTGGTCATTGGGTCCCCTCCACATGCTCATAAAATTTTGGTAATCACCAGGGGAAGTTTGTGTATGATGACATGGTGAAGGAGCGGGATTTTTCATAGTCTCTCAAGCAATGAAAGACTTGAGAATTTCACACAGTCTGGGCACTACTTGATATACCAAGCATTTTCCAATGGTGACAAAATTGTGGGAATGTGGGAGGGGACTCCCTCACATGAACAAAGTTTGGGTACGATGGCATGGTGAAGAGAGAGATTTTTCATGGTCTCTTGAGCACTAAGAGACTTTAAAATTTTAGATAGGGCACTGCTTGATATACTAAACATCGTTTGATGGTGATCAAAATTTGTGAGTCTAGTCACCATCGGATAATGTTTGAAAACGATGGCATGGTGAAGAGTGGGATTTTCCATGGTCTCTTGAGCACCATGAGACTTGAAAATTGGACACTAGACGCTACTTAATATATGATCCCTCTACATGTTCGCAAAGTTTGGTCACCATCAGACAAAGTTTAGGTATGATGGCATGGTGAAGAGAGATTTTCCACGGCCTCTTGAGCACTAAGAGACTTAAAAATTACACACTGGCACTACTTTACATTCCAAACATCATTTGATGGTGATCAAACTTTGCGGAGCATGTGGGGGAGTTTCTCAACATGCTCGCAAGGCTTGATCACCATTGGAGATGTTTGGATACGATGGCATGGTAAAGAGCATGATTTTCAATAGACAATATGATTGCGAGAGTGCAAAAAAAAACTATAAACCATGAACATTAACGAAAATGCAATGATCTTTAAAAAAGACATAACTCATAAAATATAAATATCATTTGAGTACATCAGAATGTGAGCTAACCCAGTTACTTTAGGTTTAGTTGTATCAGTAGATTAAAGAACAATGTAAATGAGATACCAGTATGATGTAAGTGAGCTAATCCACCTAGTCTCCGTTTAATCACTATCAACGAGCACCCAATCAATATCGCCATCTCTCATTAGAGGTCATTGAATCTCTTCTCAGAGTTCAAACTCAAAGGTGATCGTAAGCTGGTGTTGGTGTTCTCAAGAGCTCACAAGTCCCATTAGCTACCACAATCCACTTCCTCTCTCGATGTCCTACTATTATAAGACGTCTTTGTCTGTAAACCCAAAATCTGTAATCAGCAATGTTCTGTGCTTGTCATGCTGTGCGTGTAATCTCCTTCGTTGTAAGGATACAGTGCTCATAGGAAGAAGCATTGCTGTCACCACTATTGCCCATGCCAGTGGGACCATCATCACCCACACTTTTGTGTGCTATGAGACGGCTCTTCGGAAGGACTCTTTGGTATCCATCAAATTCGTGAACTTTGTCGTCGATGGCATTGACTCATAAGTCACTAGTTGATGTAAGTAAACTCTAGAGGCTTGCCAGTCCTAGCATCAACTTGAGCGAAGCCTGAGTGAAGGTCATCAATGCCAAGAACTCTGTATGTGGCCAGCTCGACTCGTGCTCGGCAAGAGGGACATGTCGAGAAATGTAGTAGCTCTAGTGATGTAGGACAAATGGAAAAAAATATCCACATCCTAGAGAATATCCACCGGTACTATCTATGTCCTTGAGGCATAGAGTGTAGCAGGCGTTGTGGAGAAATGGTGGTGCATCTAGAGGGTGAGGTCTGAAAAAACCTCCATAATGAATACAAGGATAAGTAAGGCATTGTTACATCAGAAGACCTGCATAACTCCCAAATATGTAGGATTCTTTGTCTCAGTCCTAACTTGCTTAAAAAAATTAAGTATACAAAAAATTTATTAGTCTCTGTAATTAGGTATAGTATAAAGAAATTTATAACTAATTTAGACCTTAATTATAACTCTTTTACATATCAAAAGAGAGACCTACTAGGTGGATATCAATCTCTCTCACCTGACGTGCCTTTGTAGTGGTTGTCTCTACTGTTTACAATGCTACTCTAAGACGATCAATCTTTGGTGTTGTCTCTAGCACTCTCTGTCTCAGTCCTAGCGTGCTTTAAAAATAAAGCATACAAAAGTTTATTAGTCTCTATAATTAGGTATAACATAAAGAAATTTATAAGTTTAGACCTTAATTATAACTCTTTTACATACAAGAAGAGAGACCTGCCAGGTGGATGTCAATCTCTCGCCTGCTGAGGTGCCTCTGTAGTGGTTGCCTCTACCGTCTGCAATGCTACTATGAGACAATTAATCTCTACTCTTGTCTCTAGCAACTCTTGTGTGAGTCTCTCTTGTAGATGTGGGACTTTACATGACACAATCAACCATCGTTAATTTAAAAATATAGAAAAGAAGATGTTAAGATCTAAACAAAATTTGAAAAACCTAAAGAATCAATGTTGATGTATAAATACCTTAGCATCTATCGGCATCGATTGTGAGAATATATGTACCATGCGGTGGATGCTCTTAGTGGTACTATGCATGTCAATCTCCATGTGAGCGCCTAGTGCTTCGACAGTAGGTACAAACCTCGGTTACTGTGATGGACACCGTGAGAGTAGTCATTTCCATGGTTGTAGCTGATGGATGTAAAGAATATAATTTTAGATGGTAACTTACAAGAGGAAGTTTACATGGTTCAACCACTACTAAGATAGCAGGATTATACACATGCAAATTTCATTCGCAGGTTGCACAAAGCCTTATATGATATGGTCACACAAGACAAGGAAGTATCTTGACACTATTGGATTTTAGATATCCAATGCTGATTTCTCACTTTATGTGGGAAATCTTGATAGGGAGATTATGCTAGTAGTTATCTATGTGGATGAATTGATTTTCATCAATGTCGTAGGTGAGAGTGATGATAACATTCATGAGATAAAATGCTTCTTGAGAAGAAGTCTGAGATGAAATATTTGGGTGAGTTGTGATAATTCTTAGATATAGACGTAAATTAAATATATGATGGGATTCGGATTTTCTCGAGGTAGTATGCATTGGATATATTTTTGGAGTATGTGATAAGAGGGTGTACCATAACTAAATGCCATTAGAGTAGATACATGGCGTCTAAGGATAGAGGTGATCTCTTGGAGGATTCTACTATTTATAAGTGCATAGTAGGTAGTTTGATTTACATGACTATCACCAAGCTAGATTTACTCATTTGATTGGATTTGTAAGATAGTTTATGCAAGAGACCTTGTGGAAGAATTTTAAGCTTCAATGCAAGGATATAGAAAGAAAATGTACTAAGAGGTCTACAATTTTATCAAGAAAGACCTTCCTTGAGACTTCTCACTCAAGCCCCATGATACATATAGGGGACCTTTGTCTTGTAGCAAAATTTGTTGTTGGTTACCCTCAATCAGCCTACCCACACGACACTGTGCTTTCTAGAGCGGACACTTGGACAATTAATATCATTTTATAATTATAATCCCAAACTTATACATCAACAAAACATGTTTGGTTGAATGAATAGAGATAGATGAAATGATTTACCACTAGGAAGTCATGGATTCAAAACCTTGGTGCCACGCACCTCTGTCATGGAGCCAAACCTCCGGTTGAGATCCTTAGGTCTTGGATTAGAAACTAGAACTCAATCATCCTCATAGTAGTGTACACAAAGTATCTACTCCATAACTACCACTTCGACCTGTAGGAAGAAGACATGCCTATAAACACCCTAGAAGTAGGCCAATGGATGTTGCAGAGCTACTCATTATCCCTATTCAAGTGGGCAGGAAATTTCTCCCTCTATGGCCCCAAGACATCCAAATTTCTCCCTCTATGGCCCCAAGACATCCAAATGCATGATGTGAGTTGAGCTCCCATACCTTTCCTTTCATCTCTATCTATTGCTCAAGATCATAGTTGAGTTGCTTGGTTAGCTCCTACTAGGACAATGCAACAATTAAACCTAAATCCATGATGTCACCCTTAGGTGCTCATGAAGTTGACCTTAGTTAAGAGTTATCTGATAAAATCCTTGTTAGTTTGGGAGGGAAATGAATCTATATTGAACAACGGGTCCCTTATAAAAAAAACTTTTAAATGTGTGCTTTAATCATGGAAAACATGAGCACTTCATTAGGAATTTCCTAAACAAAGAAGAAAATAAAGTGGCCATTCCAAAGAAGAAAGTTCTCCTAGGTGGAAGCCCAAGGATTTCAAATAGTCACTAGGAGGGGGAGAGTCTAGGGTGCCCCCCTTCAAGAATCCCCTAAAATAGGGGAATAGTAATTGATCATCTTCTTCTAATCAACCTCGAAGATCTCTCACAACTCGTAGAGGATATTAAAAAAAAAGGAAAACATAGAGTACGTGCAAAATATGCCACCAAAAATAAGACCTTATGCATAAGCCTTTTGCATAAGAGCCATAAGTCATAATCCTAAAGAGTATGCATACTAATCCTAAAGAATATG
This sequence comes from Cibotium barometz, assembly GCF_041138505.1. NCBI lineage: Eukaryota > Viridiplantae > Streptophyta > Polypodiopsida > Cyatheales > Cibotiaceae > Cibotium > Cibotium barometz. The sequence continues at coordinate 27,363,920 of NC_141075.1, read as the reverse complement.
CATACTAAGACTAAACACCAGTACCCAATGGGGTACAAACAAGAAAAGTATAATTAGAAAAAGAGCATGTGGAGATTTTGTGTGAGAGCTTTAATAGAAAACATGAGATAAATACAAAAACGGTGAGATGTCAAGGTAAGCATGAGATCAATGCTAAGGCTTACGCATTAGGCTCATGCTAATCCCTAAATATTAAACCGGTTGTAGGCTCATACATTAGGCTTGTGCTAAGCCTTATCCATTAGGCTGATGATATATGAACAAATCCTTAAATATATAAGAATCAATAAAAACCACAAGCATAAGAAAATAATCATATGCTTATGCATTAAGGTTCTGTGTATGCGTATGCTAATAAGCATAAGCATAAAGCTTTATGCAGCTTTATGCATAGGCATGTGCTTATGCATATTCGTTAGGCTTTGTGCATACTCCTTATGTAGAAGTATATGCTTTATGCATAGGAATGACCTTTATGTCTTATGCATTAAGTCTTATGCTACATGCTTCATTCTTATGTTTCATGCTTATGCATAAGCATGAGCTTTATGGTGTATGCATAAGCATACCCTTTATGGCTTACGCCTCATGCTAAGTCTCGTACCTCATGCTTATGCTGCTTCCTCATGCAAAAAGCATAAGGTTCATGCTTTTGCCTCATGTTAAGTCCCATTCCTCATGTTTAGGATTATGCATCATGCATATGCATAAGAATGAGCTTTATGACTTATGCATAAGGCTTATTCTTCATGCTTATGCTTATCATAAGCTTATGTGTATGTTTCATGCTTATGCTTCACTTTTATTCTTATCATAAGCTTATGCGTATGCATAAGCATAAAGCTTTTTATTCATCATCATATGCTTATGGATAGGAATGAGATTTATGGCTTATGCATAAGCATATGCTTTATGTTTTATACACAAGCCTTATGCTTATGGATATGTTTTTATGGATAAGTGTAAAGCTTAAGCATATGCATAAGGCCATGAGAACAAGCTTAAGCATTACTATATCCTACATTCTGGCACACCCAAGGGTGCAATAAAAAGATAAGATGGATGAGCACAATTATGTTTAGGATCTTACCTCAGAGAAGATGCCTTAGCTCCAAAAAAAGTGAAAGATCTACAATAAACAAGATGCAAAAACGAGAGCATGAGGCATTTACATGAGCCTATGCATGTGTAATCGTATGCATATAAGCCTTATGAATTTGATTAGGCTTAAATGCATGACTCCTAAAACATGAAAATCCTTACGCATAAAAATCCTGAAATATATAAAAACCCTCCAGAAAAAGAGAGTCAATAAAACGAAGGGATATATATTACCTTAAAGGGGGCTTGCAAGTGATCAATTGGTGGTGTCATAGGAGACTCTACAAAACACAAAAGAAGAAAAGAAGGGTTTGTAATCCTGATTTTAATTCTTATCCTAATCCTAATCTTGAGAGGGAAAAAACTTCAAGAGAGAGGAGAAGGAGAGGGGAAAGAGAGGGAGATGGAGGTGGACATTGAGAGGGGAAGGAGAGAAGAAGAGAAAGAGAGAGGAAAGAGCTAAGCAGAAGGAGAGGGAGATAGAGAGGGGAAAGAGAGGAAGGGAAAACGAGGGGAAGGAGAGCGGAAGAGAAAGAGAGGAGAGGAGATGCAGATAGAGAGGGTGAATAAATAAAACATCTCATGAAGGTGAAGTTTTCACAGAAAGCTTGTGGGAGGTGGAGAGAGGATGGTTGGCAACACCCTGCACATAAGTCACCTCCATATATTTTGGTTTTTGGTGCTCTATTTTTGGGCAATGTTGATTTAGGCATGGGGTCCTTTTTGTAAGTTGTTGCTGAGTAGCAAAATAATGCTGTTGGATTTGGGAGGGACACTTTAATGAGAGCAAATTCCCCACCACAGCATGGTTTGATGCTGCCATTAAAGACTCTTAGAAACTTCTGAATGATGTTAAAAGAGAAGTCACTAAAATTAGTACAGCTACGTGGGACATGACCACTTTGGAGGGGCACACTCAGCTGTATGCTGAATACATTTAGGTGAAGGAGAGTCCAAAGAGCGAGGAGGAGATTAGTTGTGAACACCTCAGATTTTTTCTAAGGGATTGGTAACCTGGCAAAATAGAGAGGCCCTCCAAGGAGATCTTTGCCAACCTAAGGAAAAATGTTGAGCAGGACTACATACCCATGATGAAGGATGCCAAGGAAACAAAAATCAATCCACAGAAGAAAACCTTTCCAAGGTTGAAAAACATTTTATAAAGATTTTTAGCCTCCCATCGGAGTAGAGTGAGGAGAGAAGAGAAGCCTTCAAAGAGTTTCTTAATATCGAGAAGTAGTCATCCCTTAATCACTGGCTAAACAACTGGAGGTGTACATCTTTGTGATGGAGCTGGCGCCTCTCTGAAGGTCAGTAAAAGTGCTAGACTTGATGGTCTCCCGATGAATTCTTTGAAGCCTTCAAAGAGTTTCTTCTATCCACAATCAGACAACTTGTTCTACAATAGTTTGTAGATAACACAAATGGGCTGATTCACAATGACCTCCAATCCATTAAGACCTTTTGGTTTTGCATGGGCTGATTCACAATGACCTACTATCCATTAAGACCTTTTGGTTTTGCATGTGAACCTTCTATCTCACCTAAGGGTCAAATATCAATCACAACAAAATCGGGATCAAGGTGCTTATGGAGGGATGCCTTGATTGGCTTTTGCACCAAGGATGATGTAAAGTGATACAAGGTCATATATTTAGGCTTCTGGGAATCCCAATAGGGTTTAAGGTAACACTTCATCAAAGGTGGGCATGGGTCTTGAACAAAATTAAGGCAAAATTTAACATATGGATGGGCTTCCGACATGGAATGGCAAGTGGAATCAAAGTTTTGAATTTCATCCTCATGGCCTCTATTGTGTACTTCAGAGTTGGGGTGATATATGGGACTTAAATGAACGAAACTGGAGGGAAGACAAGTGGCTCAAATAGACCTACAAACTGAAGGAGGAGGACTTGGCCCTTATTAAAGATAGAAGGGATCCGGATGTTGGACTGGGATAAAGTGTCTCTAATTCAGTGCAAAGGCATCTTTTTGGGGTCGGATTACATTCTCCATGTTTGCCATATAGAGATTGATGCCTCTCCGAGTCTCCTCTACACTTAGAATAAAACGAACCCATCTTTTCCTGAACCTTGGTTAGGGCATGTCCTCCAGATAGAGGACAGAATACTCTCACTTTTTCCCCTTTGTCTCAAAATGAACATAAAGAAAAATCAAAGATAAACTTTTGGGATGCCATAATAGCAATGGTCCTCCAAGAAGAAAGAAAGATGGCATTATCTATCCTCAAGTATTCATTGTTATTGTTTTTATTCAAGCCTAATAATGCAAGTTTGAAGTTAATTGCATAAACAGTGATTTGGCTCTTGGATGATAGAATTGCCATTCACATTCATTAAAATGAATGTGCACTAAACAATTTGGCGGCCGGCATGGGTAGGGCGTAGGACAAAATCCTCCACCCAAAATATATCGTCATTATTGACTCAAACTCACACTTTTCCTTGTGTCGCTAAAAGAGTACACACGGTGTCAGAAATACACTAACTAGTGAAAACTTAAAGAAGAATGTGCTTCAAACTTGACTTGTTTTTATTGAAAAAATGCATAGATTAAACAGTTTTATAACTAAAGTTTTAGAACTTTGAATCTTCGAATTCAAGGCTATGCAAAATTGAAACCAGGTTTTCTATATTTCAGCCGTGAAAACTACACTAAAGGACTGTTTTTTTTTTTCCTGACATGGAGCACAAAGGAAGAAAATCAAAGAAGAGCTTTCATAGGAAACGGTCCTCCAAAGATGGCATTAGATAACTATTCTCAAGTATTTATTGTTATTGTTTGTATTGAAGGCCAACAATGAAGGTATGTTGTTAATTGTATAAGTAGTGACTTCTCTCGTGGATGATAGGATTGCCACTTGTTGAAACGAATGATAGCATGGGTGGGGCATGTGCTCCACCCGAAAATGTATCCTCAACCCTAACGCAAACTCTCACGTTTTCAGACAGACTAAAACCCTCAATTCTCACAAGGGCAGGGGCAGTTCTGTCTGAGCAGATCACGTCTAATCACAGGATGTCACTGATAAATTTGTGCAGGAGACGGACAAGGCGACTTTGGCAGAAACAACTGGGCTGGATCAGAAACAGATAAACAACTGGTTTATCAATCAACGAAAGAGGCATTGGAAACCCTCGGAAGGCATGCAGTATGTGATATGACCAAGAGCCGTGATGATTCACTGTAATGCAAGCATGTAGATAGTAGCCCATGGACGATACCTTCAATTTATTCAGCTCTGCATTATTATTGCCAGGCTGAAAACTTGGCGATCTTCAGGAGGGCATCAGATTTCCAGGTTCATAATATGCTGTAATTATACTGTAGGCCGCCGCAAGACGCAACTATTTTACCTGCATATGCTCGTTCGTTGTGCTTCATATCATTTCGGAAATTATGAACCATATTTGAAACTGCATCTCTGTATCTCTGTCTCTGTCTCTCTCTCTCTCTCTCTCTCTCAAGCAGGCCCCTCAGAGAGAGATACTGTTCTCTCTTGTTTTCCTAATCCTGCCCTATTTAACAGTAATGGTGGTTCAGACTAGTCCACACAACCGCAGCTTTGCATCGATTAGGCGCTGGATTAAGAAATGTGAGTGAAGAAAGGAGAGTTCGCAGGCTGGCGAACAACAACATTGAAGTGATTAAAAGCCGGCGAAGGATATATTTTCCATTTTCATGCATTATAGTTCTAAAACCCAACATTTATCATACATGTTTTCATCATCAAAACCAATCCAATTAAGAAATGGCACATCTATATCGACCAAAGAGTGGAGACGCAAGGGAACTATCAATGTAAGCTGAAAATGAAGCGATAAATTTTGAGTGCAAATTTGACATGAGGTTGCAAAGGGTTAAACTATGTACTCTTGTCAAATAAATCATGCGTAATTATCACTATATTGTAGTTTCTAGAAAATCCATTCTATGCTTAGACCTATAGCAATGTTTTGATCTCTCTTGTTTGTTGTGTTAATCCAATTGCATCCCTTCCTAATTACTAGTTCTTTGATTTTAATCTATTTAAAAAATGAGATGACAAGATAAACGATAAGATACGGTTGCCTTGCAGATAGAAATCTATGTGTATACATAATACTAAATCCATTAGTTCTAGTTTTCCCACATTGAGTACCAATTGGTAATAAATTTTTAAAGGGAAAAAATCTTCACTTAGTAGAAGAATGGAAAGCATGGTTAGCTGGCCCCAAAAGTAGTGTCTCATACATAATGTTATTTGGATTTGTACTAAGTATGATGGTATGACCCTCAATGTCCTTAAAGTGGAGCCTGCTCGTAGCCTCCATGGCCAAAGCAACATTGCACCAAGTAATAAGGAGTTGCTTCATGGCTTTGTCCATCCTAATTGGACATCCTAAATAGACACGAAATCTACCAATAGCATGTTGTACCTTTTAAAAGGTAAGATTTTCTAGGACATTTTGAAAGTGCAATATCTTAAACTAGGTTGACTAGAAATTCTCAAAGGCTAGTGGAAAAAAAGAGTGTAATAAAGGGGATTTTAGGATGCACATACACGAGGGATTGGCATAGGCACATGGTGTTCGGGACTATTTACAAATGTAGTGTTTGGGAGTATTTACAGATGTGGTGTTAGGGAATTGGAAGAGGTACATAAACATGGGGGTGGGCTTAAGCACATGGTGCTTAGGAGCACTTTCACGTGGTGTTAGGGGCATGTTGGCCTTGGGATCACTATAAAAGGCACTAGCCTTGGACCTATTGTACCTTTTGGAACTAGTCGTGGTATGTTGATGAAAATTATTATTTTTCTCTCTAAATCTAGGTTAATTTAGGTTTAGCATCCTTTCAGTGGTATTAGAGTAGATCACGTTCTTCTCAGTGGTATTAGAGTAGATCTCTTCGTTACATTAGTATCACAGCTAGATCCCTTCATTGCATTGGTATCAGAGCTTTGCTTTTATTTTTTTAGTTTGGATTTCATCTTGGTGGTGATTAAGACTTAATAAGTTTTACACAAATTTTTGAGATTGGTGTTATCTTCAGGGGTTTCACCTAAAAATATGTAAGAATAGCAGGTGAGTTAAACTGAAGGGGTTTCCTAATTTAAAATTTTAAGGTAGATTTATAGAAATACATTTACAGAAGGGGTTTTTTGAAATGATTTTTTAAAAAAATTCATAAGTTCGTAATGAAAAAAGGGTCATTTTATTCATAAAAAATTCACGAGGAAGGGGTTTTTAAATATCCCTTGAATGCAAGTGGTAGTGCGCTCCTAGAGTTGTAATTTTGATTTTTGAATTAATATTAAGATTAATACTGATCACTTTTAATTCTATGCTAATTATAATTTTAGAAATCCTATTCTCTAAGTTTGGTGCATAGTGTCTCTAGGATTTAGGGTTTGCGAAGTAGAACTCCATCGTGGAGTAAGAAGAGAGATTGAGGCGAGAGAGAGAGAGAGAGAGAGAGAGAGCTTAGAGAAAAATATCCCTTGAACGCATGTGATATATAAGGTTTCTTCATAGTGCATCTCTAGAGTTGTATTTTTTATGTTTGGATTAATATTGATTATTTTTAATTCTATACTAATCATCATCATTTTAAAAATCCTATTTTCTAAGTTTGGTACATAGTTTCTCTAGGATTTAGGGTTTGCAGAGTAGAACTCCATCGTGGAGTAAGCAGAGAGATCAAGACGAGAGAAAGAGCTCAGAGAGAAAAATAATGCTCACAGTGTTTGAATGACTCAATGTAGATTGTATTGATATATATATAAAAGCTCCAGCAAGTACATGTGTTTTTGTAGGAATTGCATTTGTATCTTTCGACTTAATCGATTCAAGGACTAGTCTTCCTAGGGAAGCTTCCTACACACCTATACAAGATCAAATCTACCCTAAGAAGTTGTTCATACACAAACACACACTAGTACAGTCATAAGGAGTCTTCGCACACTAAGGCTACAAGCTATCCTTTAGCATTAGAATCCATACAATGATAAATGGTAGGAGAGCATGTCTCCAACAAATCTCTCTATACAAAAAATATCCGAATGCCTAGGGATTGTTGATACAATGTCAAGGATACATAGATTCCGTAACAAGTGATATATATCTAGATACATCAAAGATCTAATATCAAGAGATTTGATATATATCCTAGTTGGAGGTTTCCTAACGAATGTTAGGCCAAGAGGTCCTTGGTAGCAAGAGTAGCATTAAAGGTCCAATCGAAGACAACCAAAAGATTAGTCTCTTTTGCTGAGGCCTTCACTTCATCTTACTTTTCTTGATTATCTTTAATAATTAAAGATTTGATCTTTTGCTTCAAAAAGCAATTCTCTTTGCTATGTTTTTTCTTAACACAGAATCTACACTAGAACAAAATCCCCCCTTAGAAACGGGTCCAAAATGATGGGTTTTTAAAAACATGTCGATTAAATGATGACGAACGTCACTTAAGCAATGCATTTAGAATGTGATAATGCATCATCGCAAACCTTTGTCGCATTAGCCAATGGTTATTTATGCTTCATTTAAATGATGTCGACATCGATGCTTGTATACTGGAGAAAATATCATTTATATGACGTCACTTATACATACATTGCGTAAATGACGGTCTGGGAATTAAAAAAAAACCCAAATTAGATGGCTCCCGGGAATTTGTGGGAGTCATCTGCATTCTCAACATCGACGCCCGCTGCTTCTTCAAGCAGACAAATGATTAGTGTTTGTTGCCCGTTGCTTCGTATCAAATAAGCCACACTATGTAAAGGACTATGAGCAGTGATTCATTGTGAATGGAAATGCTTGCTCATAATACATTTTGGAATGGTGCTCACCTACCTCTTGTCCATTCAAGGAATGCAACCTCCTCTTGTTAGATTAGCCCTAATAAGGGTTGGCTCCGTCCTACATGCAAACTACATGCTTCCTATAGACGCATGGTGTCTAGTTTTTGCAAATCCAGCACTCAGATCATCTGATATTATTTCAGAGCGGACTCACGTTGCTTCATGTGTAAGGTAATGCACTGCTTCTATGCCTGTCGTAAATGAGTATCCTTCTTGGGAAGAGAGAGATACGGCGTGCTGATGATGATGAATGACTGTTCCTTTCTCCAATGCTGAGGTCCACCCTTTGGATGTTGGTTTTCCTCTATGTAGAAGGCAAGAGATGAATTGAATGTTGAATGCTAACTATATTGACTATGTTGTTGATTCTCTTTCTCCTTAGGCTACAAACACTAAGAAGAAGGAGATAACTAAAATGGATGATGCACTTTTCTATATATATGGAATGATGATGCTAGTTGGCCAAGCTTATGCTATTGGCCTTCATGTCTGGATCTTCACAACTTCATATATGCCTCATGTGAGGGCAAAAGGATGAAAGGACCAAATGTACGAGAGATCAGAGAAAAACAACAGAATATGAAATAGGTGAGTGATTCTATATATAATGGTTAGTGAACATATGTACAAGAGACTCTTTGATGAGAGGTGACTCTGAGTAGAAGACCACTGCACAAGCACTAAGGATGTCAGAGTAGAAGCACAGTCGAGATGAAGGCTCGCGTCTATGTGAGACAAGGCACTTCGAGAGGTGGTCGGTGTTGAAGGCTCAGGTCAGTGGATGCAAAGGCACTCTGAGGTGGTAGTGGCAGTGGAAAATGAGTTGATGTAGGCTCTGGTGACAAGGGTGTTGCAGTACCTGAGGTGGTAGATGAAGAGCAGAGAGGGTTACCGTCCCGAGTGGTGTAGTGGTGCAAGAATTGGTGACAAGGGTGCTACAAGACCTAAAGGGTGTAGGCTCTGTTGACAAGGGTGCTACAAGACCTAAAGAGTGTAGGAGGCTCTGTTGACAAGGGTGCTAAAAGACCTTAAGGGTGGAGACTCGGGTGTGACAAGGGTGTTGCGTACCTGAAGGGGCGTACCTGAAGGGTGAAGGCTCTGGTGGGGACAAGGGTGCTGTGTACCTAAGGTGTGGTGAAGAGTCGAGAGGGATGTCATCTCGAGTGGTGTCTATGATGGTGAAGATAAGCAGAGAGTGGGCTACCGTCTCGATGGTGTGATGTACCAGCCAGAATCTTATCTTTGAAGGTATAGTTTTGGTAAGACAATTTTGACTAAAGTGGAGCAATATCAGAGAAAAACAACATAGCATTAAATGGGTGAGTAAGCGTAAATATGTACAAGAGGTTGGATGAGGAGACTGTGAGTAGAAGACCAATGTAGAAGCCGAGATGAGGTCCAATCTGAAACATGGTTGATGATGAAGGCTCTCATTGATGTGAGGCAAAGGCACTCTGCGAGGTGGTCGGTGTCAAAGGCTCATGTCAGTGGATTCAGAGGGACTCGGAGGTGGTAGTGGGCAACGAAAGATGAAGTGATGATGCAAATTTTGGTGACAAGAGTGTTGTGGTACATGAATGGCAAAGAAGAGAAGAGAGGGTTGTCCTCCTGAGTGGTGCAAGCTTTGGTGGCAAGGGTGATGCAATACTTGAGGGGTGATGGGGAGTAGAGAGGGCTACCATCCCAATGATGTGAGATGGTGAGAGGGCTGCTATCGTGAGGTAAATTGTAGAAGAAGCAAAGAGGTTTGTTGTCTCCTTATGATGTGATATGGTGAGTAGAGATGTCACGTGCACGCTCGTGCCATGGCTTAATCTTTAACATAAACTGTCTAAATCCTTGATTTGTAGTAGGCAGAAGCATCTTCATCATCATTATGATATACAACAGCATCATCATCAGCACTATAGGATTAGCAGCATCACATTATCATCTTCATCTTCATTTTTAGCAGCATACAATGCATGAGGGGGCCTAGTACACTGTCGGCATCCAACAATGCTATCTAGGTTACAATCATCATAAGGGGTAGTAGCAAGGCATGGGGTGTGACCAGCCATAGTGAAGCGCAGCAGTGAATAAAGTCAATTAGCATTTGTTTGTCCACCCAAAGTTGGCCGACTTGCTTCTATTGGCTTAGTGGTCCTCAGGCAACATCTATAAGTAACTCGAGCATATTTAGCAGTTCGCAAGTCATAGTTTAGTTCCTAAATTAGTACGGGTTCTCCATAACCTCATAAATGCCCAAAAGCCTCTTTCCATGCTATCGAATGGTTGTACAGGCCCAGACCTACATTGATGGATGCCCTAAATTCTTTTAATGCCTTATGTACTGCTGTAGGTGCTGTAGAAGCCCCATAAATTGTTGCACATGCTATAAAAATTGTGATCTACGCTTGGGTATATGATGTAACTGCTCTGTAAATGCTTGGTTAGGCTATGGTACATGTTGGAGATGCTCCCTATGCTTGAATGCCATGGTCAATGCTCATGAGTGATACAAGACACCGAGCAAACATAATCGAGAAAGCCCCAAACTCGAACAACTGCAAAAAGCATATAGTGCTCTAGGTGATATGGTCTAGACCTCGATGTCAATGTTGTGCTAAAGATATGGTGTTTTGGTTATGGTGGTTATGATGTCCCTAGTCAATTACCTCGACTAGGGATAGGGATAGCTATGGTGTTAGAGGTATGGTATTTTGGTTATGGTGGTTATGATGTTTCTAGTCAGTGACCTTGACTAGGGATAGGGTTAACAGTGCTGAGGTAGTGTGAGGGAGTTTTTTGCATTAGGAGCATTTAGGTAAGCCTTGGGCGAGGTCATGGCATGGTCATCTCTCACAAATGATAGCTTCCAAGCCATAGGAGGGCTTGGGCGCCAATGGATTGTCCTACACATTTTCATTGGCTTTCGGCCAGCATTACAACCTCCCCATGAGCTGTCGACATAGCAAATAATCCTGCTTGCATATAAGCTAAACCCATCATTTCATTTAGAGCATCACTCCTCCATAAAGCATAGCTTGCATAAGAAGCAGGGCATTGGAGTAGATCTCTTGAGAGAGGGAGAGAGACGACGAGACAAGAGACACCACATACCTTCCACAAGAATGAATCATATTAGTCACAAGTTACATATATATAGGCAAGACCTAGAGTGAGTTAGGGCTAGCTATATGTAGCTCCAACACCCCCACTCAAATAAAGGTCTCTAGCTGCGAGTAAAAAAACCCTTCGGAGCACAAGGGAAAAACCCGAGCTCCTACATATAAATGTACAATGCCACCTTAAAGTCCATGTGCATTGTGCTTCTATATACAAAGTACAAAGAATAAATGTGCATGATGTGAATTAATGTGGGAAGTGTCCTAAAGTCTATAGGCTATGTACAAGTCTAGACAAAATTGACATGACGTGAGATGTGCTAATCTCCAAAAAGAGAGGCCACCACAACTCCAAGTTCTGATCTCACAAAAGTGTAAAATCGAGCTTCATGGAGTTGTTTGGTGAGAATGTCTGCAATCATTTGATCAGCTGGACAATGTTCTACCATTATTGCTCCTTTCCTTACTTCATGTCGAACATAGTGATAATGAACTACAATATGCTTGGACTTGCTATGTTGCACACGTAGTCCTTGGCTAGACTAATAGCACTTTGGTTGTCACATCTAAGAGGAGTGCTTGAGGAAGGAGAATGACCAATATTAGAGCAAGAAATTGTGGAAGCCAAACCAATTCACGAGCTGCTAAAGATGCAGCTACATATTCAGATTCTGTAGTAGAAACTGCAATATAGCGTTGTTTCTTGCTAACCCAAGATATCAAACAGCCATTGAGGATAAAGAAGCAATTACCACTGGTGGATTGCATGGACAAGTTAGAGATTGCCCAATGAGCATTTGAATAACCCAAAAGATTAAGAGAAGTTGATGAAGATATGTCTTCTTGTTGACGGTGATATACAAGTCTGAAATTTGCAGTGCCCTTCAAGTACTTCAAAATAGGTTTAGCTTGAGACCAATGTCTTGTAGATGGAGAGGACAAGTATTGTCCTAATAGATTTGCTACAAACAGAATATCAGGAGGAGTGCTCATGTCCACAAATTGAAGACAACCAACAAGATTAGCATAGGGTTGATTTAAAGCTAATGATTCAGCCTCAATATTTGCAGAAGTACTCCTAGTAGAGCTTGCAAGACAAGGAGTGTTTTTCGAATGTGCAGTAATAATATCTTGGATAAGCTTTGTTTGATGAAGAAGAAAAATACTATTATGACGATACCTTTGAACTTGAATACCAAGGCATGAATGGATGTCGCCAACATCCACCATATAAAAGGCTGAGGATAAAACCTTTTTTACTTGCTGCATGAAAGATAGATTATTATCTACACAAGTATAGTGTCATCAATATAAAGGGTCAATATCACAAAATGGTTATCCACATTATGCTTGATATAAAGATTTGGATCAGAGAAGTAAGAAACAAACCCCTGAGATGTGAGAAATTGATCAATCTTGATGTACCATGATCGTGAAGCTTGTTTTAGTCCATACAAAGCATGGTGGAGTTGGCATACAAGATGTTCCTTTTTGGGAATTGTAAATCCTTCATGTTGCTCCATATATATTTCCTCCTTTAAGTCTCCATTAAGAAAATCCGTCTTAACATCCATTTGATGTATTTCCAAATCAAACTGAGTTGCAAAAGCTAGTAGTACTCGAATGCTTGTACTACAAACTACGGGTGAAAAAGTGTCATGATAGTCAATCCCTACAATTTGTGAGTATCCCTTTGCAACTAAACGAGCTTTGAATTTATCAAAGGATCCATTTGCCTTTGTTTTAGTCTTGTAAACCCATTTACATTTGATAGGAGTACGATTAGAAGGTAGATTGGTAAGAACCCATGTACCTTTCGATATCAAAGACTCATATTCATCTTCCATGGCTTCCTTCCATTATTCCTTTTCTGGGGGAGAGGACATAGCTTCTGCATAAGTTGAAGGATCTTCACAAATAGCTAATACGTGATTAAAGGTTTCAAGATCATCACATCATATACATGATTTGCACCGTGCTCAAGTTCAATAGGAAGATCAACATAGATATCAAGATCTGTAGCAGTCTCCTTTGAAATCGTAGGATGAACATCAATAGACTTGTCTCCAATATCCATCAAAAGAGTGTTGTCATCATGAAAATCATTGTCCAAAAGTAGAAAAGGAAAAGAAGTGAGTAATGTTTTTGTATCATGAGCATCATCTGTGGACCAGGAACCTTCCATCAATTGCTCATTGAATATAGCATCTCGACTAACAATTTCCTTTTGAGAATTTGGATCGTAAAACTTGTAACCCTTTGAGTTGTGAGAATAACCAATAAAAATGACCTTCAAACCTGAAGGTTCTAGCTTGTGTCGTGTCTCTTTTGGGACATGAATAGAAGCAATACACCCAAAGACTTTGAAATGTGTAACACAAGGAGTTTGGCTTGTCTAAGCTGTGATTGGAATCTTACCAGAAGGTGTAGTAGTTGGAAGATGATTTTGAACAAAAACGGTTGTCAATATTGCTTCTGTCCAAAAAGAGCGAGATGATTTTGAACAAAAACGGTTGTCAATACTGCTTCTGCCTAAAAAGAGCGAGATAACCCACAATGAATAAGCATGTATCTGATTGCATTCAAAATTGTACGATTCTTTCGCTCAGTAACTCCATTCTATTGGGGAGAATATGGAATGGTATACTCATGGTGGATGCCATGGTTGATGCAATGATCATCATGAAATAAGTTGGAAATATATTCACTACCATTATCACTTTTCGAAGAATTTTGACTCTTCGACCAGTGTGATTCTCCACATAGATATTTGGTACCTCTTAAATGTGTCCAATACTTCTGATTTATGTTGTAGTAAAAAGACATTTGTATACCGTGAATAGTCATCAATAAAAGTAATGAAGTAACGGTAGCAAGACTTGGATGGAGGAAAGGGTCCACAAATATCAGTTTGAATGAGATTCAAAAGATTATTTGAATGAATATTTATAGACATTGGAAATGGCTTACGATGATGTTTGCCTAGAGCACAATATTCACATATCCCCATATGCGGGTGAGATTTGAGGTCCATACCTCTCACAAGATCATGACGATGAATATCAAGAAGCTTTGAGAAATTTGAGTGAGCAAAACGATGATGCCATAGCTTACAATTTAGATCTCTTGAAGCATCAACTGGTTGAATGCACTAGTTCATTGGAGGGACAAGTCTAGCTGACATGAATAAAGCGCAGACAAAGCTTTGAGAGGCCATCATTGAGTGGACACAAAATCAGCTAATTGATTCCACTCAGGAAAGAAGAGTCATGCTAAGCTCTCTGATATAGTGCAGCGGCGGGCTCAATAGAATGGGTAGTGAGAGGAGATCTTTTGAAGAAATGGAGTAATTTCTTGAACCAAAAAAGGATGTAAAGATGGATTTTGTTGACAAAATGTTAAGTTCTGATCTTACTTTCATGGAACAACATAAATACAAAACCATGTTGCAGAAGTTTCCTAATCTCTTCATCACATCAAATGAAGAGATTTGAGGCTTTAAAGGAGAGAGTATTCATATTGAACTCAAGGAAGGTACCAAGCCAGTGTGCCAAAGGCAGAGGCCTTTGGGGAAAGGTCAACAAGATGCATTAAACGATGAAGTGGAAAAGTTGTTAAAGGCCAACTTCATCTACCTTGACAAAACTTATGAATGGGTAAGTCTAGTGGTTATACGACCAAAGAAGGATGGAAGATGGAGAATTTGTGGGGACTACAAGCCACTTAATTAAGCTACAAAAAGGAGACACTATTCTCTTCCTTACATATATGAGGTTTTGGATTTAGTAGAAAGTCATGAAAGGTATAGGATTTGTGATAGTTATTGAGGGTATTTTCAACTTCAAATTGCTCTTGAGGATATAAAAAAAACCACCTTCATAACTTCTTGGGGGTAATTTTGCTACAAAGTGTTACCTTTTGGTTTGAAAAATGGGCCTTGATCTTTTCAAAGGAGGATTAATGTTGTGTTTGCACCTTATCCTAGGAATCTCATCATAGATTTCATTGATTACATTTGCATATATAGTAGTAGAATTTTGCATTGTGAAAAGATATGGCTTGCATTTGAAATATTGGATAGGAGTGGTGGTCAACTTAACCCAAAAAAATATTATCCTTGCTCAACATAAAGTTAAGTTTCTTGGACATGTCATTTCAGAAAGTGGTATTGAAGTAGATAATGATGAGGTGAAGGCTTTAGTTCTTTTACCTCCTCCTAAAGACACAAATAATTTAATGGTTTTTATTCACAAGGTTAAGTACTCAAGAAGGTTTATTCCTTTGGCCTCTCAAGTCTTGTATCCTCTTCAACAAGTTGTCAAGCATGACCCTTTATACTGGACTCCTAAATGTGAAGAGGTTTTCAACAATCAAAGAGGTGCTTTGTAGTCTTTTATCTATACAAGCTCCTGACCAGGACAAAGTGTTTTTATGTGAGTCCTTAAACAGGTGTTGATGTTGTGGGAGTAGTCTTACTTCAAACAAGGAAAGGGAAGTCTTTACATGAGGTCTTTCTACTATGCAAGCAGAGTGAAAGCTAGAGTGGAAAGAAACTATATTGAAGAAAAGTAGGTGATTCCTCAGTGTAACCTTTGCTTGTAGGAGGTTTCAACACTATCTTCTTTCAAAGCCTTTTGTGTTCTTAACTAGCTATGCTTTACTTCCTCATCTTATAAACAATGTGTTTCTATCCAATAGAATGATAAAGTGGATTATCAAGTAATAAGAGTCTCAATACTCTTTTATAGTAGAGGATTCAAGTAGAGCTACTTTTGCTAAGATACTCACTTATAAGGAGGGCCCTATTTATCATAAACAAGTGGAGCCAAGGATGGAAGAAGTCAAGGATTGAAGGATGGAATATTCGTACACCATGTTTTTTGATGGTTCTTAAAGGAAGGTTCATCATAAAGCTTTGGGAGGGATTGTTTTACATGACCCTAGAGGAAACAAAGTGGAACAAGGGACTGTGAAGGTGCAAGTAACAAGTCAAATTGAAGCTCACTATACAACTTTGGAAAAAGGTTTTCTCTTTGCACTTGAAATGGGTATTAAGAGATTTAAAATAAAAGGTGATGCCTTACTTGTTGTAAACCAAGTATTAGGTGTGTGGCAAAGCAAAAATATGGTTTTAAAAAAGATGTGTCTACAAATTAAAGGGTTGTTAACAAGTTTGAAGCATGGTATCTCACACATGTGGAGAGAATGAAGAATGAAGAAGCTCATGTTGCAGCTCAGCAAATTATTTCAAAGGTGTTTGCTATAGAGGCTAATTCTCCTTTGTACCTAGGAAGGGAAATCTTAGAGAATGAGGCACATTTTTTGTTGACAGGTTATCTTCTAGAGATCTTGGAGAAATCCAAGAAATATGCTTTTGTTAAGAGAGCAATAAAGTACATTTTAAGCAATGGTGTCTTGTATATGAAGGGTGTAGATTTGGTACTCAAAATGGTGCCATGGAGAGAGGAAATTTACAAGATTCTTGAAGCTAATCATGAATCATTATGCTATGAAGATAACTTGGCATAAAGTGTTTTTGGAGGGTTATGTTTGTCGTAATATCCAAAAAGATGTATCTCATTGGTTTAGGTCTTGTATAATATCAACAATTGGGTAAGAGGGTGTTAAAGTATGATCTCAGGCAAAATTTTCTATCTTTTGATCTATTTTTGAAACATGGGGTATTCATGTAGTGGGGCCTTTGACATCCAGAGGGAAGTGCTACATTCTTGCTGCTATGGATTACAAGGATTTAATATTCACGTGATCACAAGATTTTTTGTGATAATAACACATGTGAACAAGTTATTCACATGTTCTCATGTTACTGTTCACAAAATAACAGGTCACTTGCCATTTGGGAACCCCTTAAAAGCTTGGCTACACATGGGAATAAGCTATTCACATGTTCTCATGTTCCCATCTTCACATAATAGCAGGTCAGTGGCCACCTAAGAAGATTTTTTATGCCCGACAAAGATAATTTTTTAAGGCCCTTGTGAAAGCTTTGTGAATATAACATGTGATCACAAGATTTTTTATGTTATTAACATATGTTATTAACATGTTCACATGTTCTTGTTTACGGCAGTGAAATCTCTGATGGATTATCTTTCAAGGTGGGCAGAAGCTCGAGCTATGAATCAAGTTCAAGCCAAAGAAGTAGCTAGATTTGTGTATGAATACATCTGTTGTAAGTTTGGTGGAGCTTTTGTCAGATAATGGACCAGGATTTAGAGGAGATCTCATGACCCACTTGTATGCTAAGTTGAAAATTTAACATAAAAACACTACTCCTTATTATCCTCACTGTAATGGGATGAATGAAAGATTGAATGGTTAATTTATGAAGATGTTGACCAAGATGATGGAAGGTGATGATAAAACTTGGAATTTAGAGTTGTTTGGTGCTCTATGGGATTATAGGGTTTCAATTAAAAATGTAAACAAGTTTTCTCCTTTTCATTTTTTGTTTGGAAAGGCGGCTTTACTACCTATAGAAGTGGAGATACCAACAATAAAGGTACCGATATGAAATATGAAGAAGTAGGTATTAATGCCTTACAACAAAGATTTTTGTGTTTGCGGGACCTACAACTTAAGAGGATTTGAGGTTTTGAGAATTAATATGCTCAAATGCTACTAAGGAATCAAGAGAGATTTAATCAAGAAGTCAAAGACAAAGACATAATTTGGTAGAGAGGATCTTGTACTCAAATATAAGATTAGGCTAGGTAGTACTTTTCAAACAAAATTCGAGATCAAGTGGGAAGGACCATTTTTTGTAATAGAAAATCTAAAAAATGGAACTTGCCAACTTGCAGATCTAGATGGGAAGTGGCACAAGAAGAGAGTAAATGGATTTAAATTGAAGAAATACATAGCTCATCTCATGACTATAATGAAAGATAAGTTGTTTTGGGCTTAGGTTGCAGATGAAGATTTTTCTCAATAAGAAGAAGAAGGATATTTTAGCACGTGTAGTCTATTCTCTATTGTGCTGCTAAGCATAAATGCTATAACAGTTTAGGGGGAGGGAAAAATATGTGAGGGTGGAAAAATAAACCAAAAAGCATCTTTGTTTGTATGTCAAGCAATGATTGTTGGTCTACACTTAGGATAGGATTTACAACATGTTTGGTCTTCATAGTAGAGGGGATTGTGCCTTGAAATGCATCTTTTCATCTTGTAAATATAGCATTGTGCTTGATACATTGTGTGTGGGTGAACATCATATCTCAAGAGATGATGATGTATCTTGTTATAGGAGCTCTCCATGTTTGATATCCTTCGAACCCCATAGTAGCACATTGGTAATAATGCTTAGGGTTTGTAAACTTATAGAGTGGCTTCTTGGGAAGATGTGATGTAGTAGCTCATCACTTTAAGAGCTTTTCATCACATCAAACATGTTTTTTTGGGGCCTTCTTCTAATGAGACGAGATAGGTTTTCATGATGGTTGAGGATCGGTAACATTAATGTTTAATCAATAATATTATTTGGGCAATAGTTGGAAAAAGGTAGTTTTTATCATGTATAGAATAAAAGCAATTAAAGGCTTTCATTAAGGGGTTTAACACCTTAGAGGTGATTACCTAATAAGATTGACACATCTAAGGGTGGTGACGGGAGAGAAAGAACTTGAAGGAGCTAGTCGCTCTAGGGAGATTCTCGATCACCTAGAGAAAGTGATAAAGATGAATTTATAAATTGCACGAGAGCAACATGAGAAGGATGATGCAACCATTTTAGCCTGTAATGTGAAAAATAGAAGGCATGTGAAGGATGTGCATATGGGATCAAAGTTGGCAAGAGAGACCCCATCACCTTAGACGATTCTAGGGCTAGGGTTGCTATAAATTAGTGAGAAGGGTTGGTGTGTGAGAGCTTTGGCAAAGAGATAAGGATATGTTGTTGGTTTGGTTTCAGAAAGCCAAGTGTATTCAATAGAGGAGGTTCTACTTAGTAGTTGTCTTTGCTACTCACATTGAAGCTAGTGAGAAGGCTATCGGTTCTGCTCGACAATGGTTTTTCTTGAGGGTACATCATATTCTGTAGTAGAGGTTCAGTGCTGCAAATAGCTTTGTTTTTTGTAAAACCTATTTTGATGTTCACTACCGGGTTGCTTAAGATGCTTGGTAAGGATGCCATAGTAGCAAATGTTAATGCAAACTTTGAAGTTGTCAACTACTACTCATATGGAGGCCTTCACTCAAGTTTGGCCAACAAATCAACCCCGAAGATGGTGGTGAGATGCATTCGTGAGTGATAAAAAAATGATGGCTATCACCTTGTGATGGGGATGAAGACTTTGAAGATTTAAAGACAACTTAAAGCAATGCTTCATTCCAGTTCATCAAAGAGAGTCCTTGATGATTGCTAGCCATATACTTTATTAATGTGTTCATGTGAATCATAAATCCGCTCCTTCTCAAGAGTTTCAAGAGTTTTTTCTTTGATCATTTTATGGGTGGTGGGTTTTGTATTTAGCTTGTCTCTTCCATTTGGAAATATTTAGATATGGGATGTGTTGAGTATTGTGCAAGGGCATTCTCTTAATGTATTCACTAAAGGGAATCATATTAAGCTTTGTATTGGGTTAGTAAGCAAATCAATTTCAAGGAGAGAAGAGTTCAACATAAATGTTAGCCATACCTTAAGGAACACTCTTAAATTTGTAACTGTCAATATCTATATGTTCTCTTAGGTGTGTGGGGGTGGCCAAAAGATTAGCATCATGATTTTACCTCTAGTGCTAGAATCATGGCTACAACACATATCAAATGTAGGATTTCCACTACATATTATAGGTTCTTTCCTCTCACTGACTATGAATGGTTTGTGTTACTCCAATTACCAGCATAGTTGGGTGATGTACGTAATTAATCAGGATCTACCAGACTCGGTCATCAATATAGAAATAGTAGAAGAAGAAGATGTGGATAGTAACTGACTTTGTGGAGATATCATGTATCTTGGCTTCTCTCGGTCTCCTTTCAAGATGACGAATTTCCTTTTCCATGTCTCCACATCATAACAGAACTCTTCATTTTCTTTGTGTATCTCTTCATTCTTGTTGGTGCCATGCTCGCTTCTTTTTCAACTCCACTTAAGGCTAGTGCCTTGAGCGCCTTTGTTGGTTCAAGGCCTGAGGTTGGAGTCAGATCCGGATCTCCATCTCTTTACCAGTGGGGAAGTATCTGTTTGCAGGAAGATGTGGGTACCTCCATCACTCATTTCAACTTCTCTAAGTACGCCCCCACACCTCCTTAAGATCTTCCACTGTGTGATTCTCCCACTGCTCCATCTTTTTTGTGTCAAGCTCATAAACTTTTGGATACTCCTCAGCATCCAACACTACTTCACTAATTCCACATTTTCCTTAGCTGCCTTGTTTTGGACATCATTGATGATCTTCAGGTGCTCTTCTTAGATTAGGGCCACCTGTACTTCCACTATTTCTTGCCCTTCTATGGCTTTGTTTAGTTCATCATGCATCTACAAGGCGTCTTGGTTCTTCCTTGCCATGTTTTTCTTTATCTGATCCACCTCCTCTTTTATCCCTTTGTTGGCCTCTTGGATCTCCTTCATCTGCCTTCCAGGTCTCCACCTAGCCCCACCATCTTTCTCCCTCCTTTTGTGTAGCTCTACCTACAAAGGCTCTTGTTGGCTTATCATGTTTTACAATGCTTTTGTGCTTTGAACACATGTGGCATCCTTTTCCTTGATGATGGGTGAAGCTTTGTCATCTCTTTGAGCCCATCATTCATGCACTATTGCAAGTAATTCAATGATCCCTACACCCAGTCCATCTCAATTGTTTTTGGAAAGGTGGACTACCTCGGCACCATCTACACTGATATGGGCAGCGAGAAATATGGCTCCATAGGTTGTACTTCTAAGCGTAATGGCGGCATAGTGGCATTTTCCTTTTGCTACTACTTCTTCAGCTTCTGGGATAGCACAGATCTTCATAGCACGGCCAAATCTTCCTTCATGTTTTCCCCCCTTGGTGCCTCCGCTCCACCGTTGGAGCCCTCTGGGGAGGTTTTTACCTTTTTGGTGCTAATATTTTTCTCCCCAAGCTCAAACACCCTCTTCTTTTCCTATTCTGAGAGGTAGCCGGTTCCTAATTCCTTGTGGAGGGCTTTGCGATTTCAGCCTTCCCTGGGGGCACTGTCCTTTAGACCCTCCTTTTCCTCATTTTCTCCTAGTTGTTGGTCCTTTCCTTTGAAGACCTAATTTTTATCTTTAGTGAGCTTTTTGATTTTCTCCTTGAGGTTGTGGTAGAGTAGTTCTTCCCATGCCACTCTTGTGCTAGCTTGTTGGGGGATTCACCTAAAAAAATGTAAGTATACCACATGAGTTCAAATGAAGGAATTTTTAAATTCAAAATTTTAAGGTAAATTTATAGAACTACATATACAAAAGGGTTTTTTTAAATTGATTTTGAAAAAAAAACTGTAATTCCATAAAGAAAAAGGGTCATTTTAATCATGAGAAATTGACAGGTAAGGGGTTTTAGAATACCCCTTGAACGCATGTGATACATAGGGTTTTGTAGTAGTACATCCCTCGAGGCTAGCATCTAATACCTTCACTATTTCGAATGTCTTTTTAGACATGCAATAAGGCTTGTGGGTGAGGTATATCATCTCCACCACAAAACTCATTTGCTTCAGCTTGTCCTCATCAGTAGTTCTAGTTATCTTTGTATTCCCTGGCTTTCCCCTCTAGCAGGCCAAATTCTGCCTTGTCATCATCTTCTGATGGCTTAATCTTAACTTTTCCTTCATCTATTGGGAGGAACACCTCTGCCATGTATAAGGGGATGAATTCCCTCTTTGCTCACATGATGTCAGAGTGATGATGTTGGCACGTTGGAGCTATTCCAGCTGTTCACTTGCTCTGAAGTTATGGTGGAGATCCTCCAAAGGCAGCTCTGCGAACTATTTTGGCCCATTTTCTCTAGCCACTCTGCATGTTTGTTTGCTTGCTTGTGCAGAGTGGATGATAGGTATTCAAATTACACCATACTATTAGTAGGCAAGAAAAAAAGATAGCTAGGGCTAGGTGAGAGAAGGAAAGAATCACAACAAGAGAAGGTAGGAAGTGCAATGAAGCAAAGAGCTTTTGCATAATAGAAACATGCAAATTAGGCATTTTATTGAGAAAGTACAACACCTCCTTGCCGATTGTGGTGCCCACCTCCCCTTATCCATAATTAACGGATTTTTGCATGATTTTTCATAATTATTTTCAAGTTTTGGTTATCAATTCCTATTGCATAAGCCACAAGGTCAATTATGGCTGGGGAGTGGTGGGGCAAAAGTTATGTGATGCCTTTATCTTTCCATCCATGCACCCTTTGGTGGGGCAACAACATCAATTTTCCCACCACTTCCATGTAGTTTCCAGCTGCCTCCTTGCTTTTTGTACACACTAAAATCATATTTAGATCGATAGTTTCTATTTTTTGATTTTGTTATTTTCCCTTTTTTCTCTTGCTAGAGTCCTTTACCACTTCCCACTCTTGATCCTAACTGGACTCAGATTTTGCTCCTTGGCCACTTTCAGATCTTGACACGCTTGTCTTGCTTGGGCCTCTTCTTGTTTTGGCATCATTCCATGATAAGGCTTTAGCCTATATCCATTTAGTATTTTCTTTATCCTTTCTCCATCCAAGCTTGTCAGTTCAAAGGTTCCCGTTTCATTTTCTTGACAATTTTGAATGGGCCTATCCATCACATCTTCAGCTTTCCTGGGTGAGGTCCCATTCTTGAAGAGAATAGCAAGACTGTGTGTCCTTCCTCGAAGATTTTAAACTTTGTGTTTCTATCCACTTGGATTTTTCTTCTTTTCTGCACAATCTATATTGTCCATGCATTTTGCGGTCTCTTTTCATCCAATTTAAGGAGTTGCTTGATTGTGTGGACTTCTGATTCTTTTGGAGAGAGTCTTTCTGCCCACAACTATCTTGGGGGCTGTGTGTGAGGAACTCCATGGGCACTATTGCTTCTAGTTCATACACCATGTTGAATGGAATAAGTCATGTTACATTCTTATAAGCTGTTTTGAATGCCCATAATGTAGAATGTAGCTTTGTATCCCAATTCGTCCTATTTTCATTAATTGTCTTAACTAGAATTCCTTTCAAGATTTTGTTCATGGATTTTTCCTGACCATTAGCATGTGGGTAGTAGACTGTTGAATTCTTATGAATAATCATGTGTAGCTCTATTAGCTTCTTGACTTGAGAGGAAGTGGGTCCCTTGTTGACTATCTTGATCGGGCATCCGAATCTTGTCATGACAGTTTCATAGAGAAACTTTGCCATTGAAGATGCCTTATAGTCTTTAAAAGCTTTGGCTTTTACCTACTTTGAGTAGGAGCAGTATATGTTTGTTTCCCATTTACTAGCTTGAATGGGCCTACAAAATCTAGACCCCATTTTTGGAATGGATCGAGTGGCAGTATAAGGATGTAAGGCATTCTATCTGAGTCATGTGGCTTCCCTAGCCACTAGCACATGTCACACTCCTTTGCAAACTGGTGGGCATCTTTCAATGTTGCATTAGGAACTTTTTGAGGTCATTTAGAGGGCCTTAAGGAAGTTTGACCGAAATATTTCTTCCAAAAAGGGGAATCGGATAATTTTTTTACAAACGAACTCCAAATTTGTCGGACTTCACATATTTATATTCTACTCTTCAAAAGCTATCCATTGATATATAACACGATAGGAATCAGAGAAGGGACGAGATAGATACCTAGAAGATTCCTTTTTGCCTGGGGAAGATTATGAATCTTCCCTAGGCAAAAAGGAATCTCCTAGGTATCTAAGCTATCCATTGATATATAACACGATAGGGTTCGGAGAACGGACGAGATAGATACCTAGAAGATTCCTTTTTGCCTAGGGAAGATCATAATCTTTCCCAGGCAAAAAGAAATATTCTAGGTATCTATCTCCTCCCTTCTCCAAACCCTATCGTGTTATATATCAATGGATAGCTTTTGAAGAGTAGAATCTAAAATATGTGAAGTCCGACAAATTTGGAGTTCGTTTGTAAAATTTTTATCCGATGCCTCTTTTTGGAGGAGATATTCTGGTCAAACTTCCTTACAAGGCCCTATAAATGACCTCAAAAAATTCCTAATGTTGGCCACCATAGTCCTTCTTGAAACACTTTTCTTCTCGTGACCTCTCAGTTTGAAAGGTGGCCTCCAGTGATCCCCCCTTGGTGTGCCTTCTCAAAATCAGGTCAATGCCCATCTTGTATAGTTGTCATGCCACCACCATAATCAACTTGCTTTGGATAGTTGGCTTTTCCTATGATCTCTACATGTACTCTTGAAAGGACAAGTCCAAAAGGGATTATAGCATCTCGCCATACCAACTTGGTGTCTTTAAATCTATGAGGAAGGGTGTGCATCTAGAAAATCATCCTCTATCCCATCTGCAGTTTCTCTTGACTTTAGTCTAGACATGATTTTTTCCCACTGCATGTTTGTTTCTTGGGGTGTGCTTGATGGTGAACTCAAAATCATGTAGCAACAATATCCATCTGGCTAATTTTCTTGCTAGGTCTCTCTTGTTCACTAGATATAAGAGTGCCTTTCTTGGGGTCCACTTGAAATTAAAAAACATTACCCGAATTGGGACTTTTAAGGATTTCTACACATTCTCTCTACAAAAATGGGCTCATGGTAAGTGAGCGGAGTTTGGGCATTTAGATTCTACTCTTCAAGACCTTTCCAATGATATATAGCACGATGAGAAATTTTGCATATTCAAGAAGTCCCCAAATTTTGTGATGATGTGGCATGTTACATGCCACATCATCACCAAATTTGGAGACTTCTTGAATATGTAAAATTGCCCATCATGCTATATATCACTGAAAGGTGTCAAAGAGTAGATTTCAAATGTCTAAACTCTGCTCACTTCTAAGTTGAATTGCAAAAGATTCACCATGAGCCCATTTTTATAGAGAGAATGTGTAGCAATCCTTAAAGGGCCCAGTTTGAGTGTAAATTTTCCCTAATTTTTGGGCAGATGCAATTTTACTATGATCTTCACTTTTTTTGGATCTATTGCTAGTCCTTCTACAAACAGTGTGTCCTATAGGGATCCACTTGTGAACAACAAAGGTACACTTAGCTGGATTGAGGTTTAGTTTCGTCATTTTACATTTCTCTACACACATCATCAGGTGCTTTATGTGGTCTTATTTTCTTCCAAATACACTAAAGTCATCCCCCACAAAGACCCTCATGTGAGAAGGTGGTTGTTGGGGTTCATCAACACAAACA
Organism: Cibotium barometz; assembly: GCF_041138505.1. Lineage (NCBI taxonomy): Eukaryota > Viridiplantae > Streptophyta > Polypodiopsida > Cyatheales > Cibotiaceae > Cibotium > Cibotium barometz. The sequence goes on along the minus strand of NC_141075.1, from coordinate 27,338,527 downwards.
AAAATACAACAAGCAGACACAATTTCTCCCCTAGAAACATGTTGATTAGGCAAAAATAGAAATTCAGCCACAACAGAAACTGAATATGCAGATAGAAATTCCACACAACAAACTCACAAGAGATAGAAAAAACCTTGAAATCTGCTTCATTCTCCTCTCCTTCACATTACATTACTTCCCCTTCTTTTCTACCTTACCCAAAAACGTTACTCCTTCCCCCAAAACGTGACTCTTGAATAACAGTTACATATCTTGACTTCTAAGATCCCAAGACATTGTTAACTTCCAAGATCCCAAGACATTCAATAGACATTCCTACCACCTTATAGTTCTGACTTAGCACATATCCGACTTACTAAATATCCGACTAAGCACATATCCCGACTTAGCACATATCCGACTTACTACATATCCAACTTAGCAACATTCAACCTAAGAGAACTATGCCTTCAACACATGGCACGTCCCGGTGGTAGATTTCAAAGAAATATGACTCGGATCCACATATCCCTTGATCAAATCAAAATGTTAGTCAATTCATCTATCACCTCATTTAAGAAATGAGATCCCCTATCACTCACAAACTCCACAGGACACCCAAACCTGGTCATTATGTTGTGATACAAGAACCTTGCAACACTTGAAGCTTTATTATCCTTCAAAGCTACAACTTCTACCCATTTAGTACAATAGTTTGTTGCAACCAAAATATATCTACATCCTTTCCTTGTTGTAGGCTTCACAGGTCCCACAAAATCCATCCCCCACTTCTGGAAAGGCTCTAGTGGTAGAATAGGATGATCTGACATTCTATCCTTATTATCTGGCTGACCAGTCTTTTGACATATGACACACCTCTTAGCATACTCATGTGCATCCTTCAAAACTATGGGCCACCACAATCTAGCCTAGAGAATCTTCTTTCCTGTTATATCTCTCCTGAGAAATGTCCACGTGCTGCACCAGAATGTGCTTCTTGAATAACAGCATTCTATTCAAAATCTGGAACACACCTTCTGATGACTTGATCAATGCCCTTTCTACTATATAATGCCCCTGCAATTACCAAAAAAGGTCTACTCTTCAAAGCAAACTTCCTCCTTTGATCTGTAGTAAACTCACCTGGGATAGTGCCGTCAGTCAGAAATGTCAATAATTGGTCATCCGACACACAACAGCCTGCACTTTAAATAATGAAGCATCTGGTAGATCATCATTCACTCCCACTGGTTCTTCACCTGTCTCTAACCTACTCAAGTAATCAGCAAAGGCATGTTCTTTTCCTGGAGTATGAAGAATAACAAAATCAAACTCCTGTAATAACAACATCCACCTAGCCAACCTTCCTGTTAGCAATGCCTTCTTGATTAGGTATAACAAAGCTTGGTGGTCAACATGGAAAATTACCCTATTTCCCAACAAATAGTGCCTAAATTTTTTCAAAGCATATACCATGCCCAATGCTTCACTTTCAGTGACAGCATAAGTCCTCTCAAATGATGTGAGTATTCTGCTTGCATAATACATTGGCCTAAACCAACCTTTGACTTTTTCCTGCATCAACACTGCTCCTATGGCCACATCAGACGCATCCACAAAGACATGAAAAGGCAAAGACCAATCCGCCGGAAGCTGTAGAACTGGCGCAATAGAGATCATCTTCTTTCAAAGTTGGAATGATCTTTCCTGAGGATCAGCCCAAACAAAAGCCACTTCTTTCTTAGTTAAGTGTGTTAGTGGTAAACACACATTAGCTAAATATCTGAGATACCTTGAATGCCACTTAATTTGACCCACATATCTCATCAACTCTTTAACATTGACTGGAGCCTTTGCAGATTGGATGGCGTCAATCTTCTTTACATCAATGGCCATCCCTTCACTTGAAACCACATGACCAAGTAGTACCCCACTTCTAACAGCTATGACACTCTTGTAAGGATTTAGTGCCATTCTGAACTGTCTACATCTCTCCAAACATAACTTCAAATGCAGCAATGCAAGACTTTCTTGCCAAAAACCGAAAAATCATCCACAAAAAGGATGGGTTTTGCAACATCAGAGGGCTCTCCAACATTAGAGGGCTCTCCAACATCAAAGAGATCATCACATCCCTCATCAATTGAAAGTAAAAACTTCTCAATGTCATCATGCTCATCACAATCATGCATTTGATGCATATGATTATCATCATGAACAAGATACCCACTTTTGGTATCAACATCATCACAAAAATGAAGAAAACTATGTATGACATCATCTTCATCATGAACATCAACCTCAACATCAAAAACAACATCAAACACTTCATCAACATGCACATCCACCTTGTCATGATCTGCTGATTTGCATAAAATTTAAATTCGGGGACATTCAGAGTTACTTCTTTGATTTTAACTTTGATGCATTTCAGCCCCATCTTCATGATCTTGGGTATCATTTGAGACCTGCCCTTCACCTTGCAGCACTAGGTGAAGGAAACTTGCAAAAAACATGGAATTCTCAAATTCAAAGTACTCTCTTTGAGAGCTTTGAACTGAAATCTGATTTGATTCCATTTTTTAAAATTCACAGTTGGAGTTTTGTGAAAAAACATTGCTCATGCACATGATTTCATCATCATCTTGGTTATTGGGATGCGTGTGGTGAAGAATTTTCCCATTTGGTTGAATGCCTGATGTTGGCTTGGGGTATCTATGGGTTCTTGGTGGCATCTTTGGCTCACTCCCACTTGTTCTCCCTTTCCCTCAATCATCGACACTCCCATCAATGTGTATCCCCACTCATCATCGTCATCACTTGATTCACTCTCAAACTCATCTTCATAACTCTCATGCAATGCTTCACATGCTTTTTGCAATCTAGCTACCCGCTTAAGGCTTGAACAAGTTCTCTTCTTCCTACCCTCATGCTTTTCACAATATACATATGCATCATCAAGAACCTCTTCAAAGGCTTCTAGCTTCTCTCTAGCTCTCTCCATCTTCTCACAAGACCCATTTTTGGATGCATATTTGAGCTTTGAAATGATTTTGTGAAGTTTGGTGCTCAAACCAACCATGCAAAATTTCATGCATTGATCTCCTTTTGAACATGGCTCACACATGTATGAGCATTCATTTGTGGCATGGTTATGCCTCATGCAAATCAAACACCTCTTTTTAAAAAAAAAAACCCATATTTGAAGTTAGAAATTAGATAGCTATGTGAGCTTTCGTATTCAATGCACCACACCAAATAGAGCCCATATGTATGCTTGGAATGGAGAGCTGTGGTGCTATACCGAGATCCACCCCACTCATGACAAATAGGTGCTCAAACATTGCTAAAAACTTTCTAAAATCAAAATTTGAGGTGTTTATTATGCAAGATCTGAATGATGGCTAACTTGGAACACGTCAACCTCCAATGTGAAGTAGCACTTTGAATGAGGAATTCCACCATACCATCCAAGGACTTGCAGATTCTGATTCTGGTGTACCTATAGATTCTAATTCTATTCTGATTCTGCTGCACTTGCAGATTCTGATTCTGCTCCACCTGCAAGTTTTGATTCTGTTGCACTTGCATATTCTGATTCTGCTCCACCTGCAAGTTCTGAGTAGTATGCTACAAGATCAGAGCAGTCTGCAGAATCAGAGGAGTTTGCAACAACAGGTTCAAAGCAGTCTGCAGGCAGCAGCAGGTTCAGAGGTGGAACTCTGATTTCTGGGAATGGCTTAAACTGCGCCATCGTTGGGCCTGCTTCAAGCGACCACGTAGATCGCAGCCTAACAAGGTTGAAAACGTAGCAGGAATCGCCAATTGTGTTAGGGTTCATCAATACAAACACAAAAACAACAAGCAGACACAATTTCTTCCCAAGAAACATGTTGATTAGGCAAAAATAGAAATTCAGACACATCACAAACTGAATATGCAGACAGAATTTCGATAGAGCAAACTCACAAGAGATAGAAAAAACCTTGAAATCTGCTTCATTCTCCTCTCCTTCACATTACATTACTTCCCCTTCTTTTCTACCTTACCCAAAAACGTTACTCCTTCCCCCAAAACGTTACTCCTTCCCCCAAAACGTTACTCTTGAATAACAGTTACATATCTTGACTTCCAAGATCCCAAGACATGCATCAGACATTCCTACCACCTTATAGTTTCGACTTAGTACATATCCGACTTACTAAATATCCGACTAACCGACTTAGCACATATCCGACTTACTACATATCCGACTTAGCAACATTCAACCTAAGAGAATTATGCCTTCAACAGTGGTTCATGGAATATCTCTTGCACCATTCTATGGAACATGGCTGGAGCATTTTTGAGCCCGAAGGTCATCACATTGGAGGCAAAAGACTCCCATTCAGTCACAAAGGGTATTTTCTTCTTATCCTCCAAAGCTATGCACACTTGATTGTACGCACTGGATCCATCTAGAAATGAGTATGTCTCATGTCCTGCCACAGCATCTAGTAAAATTTATGGAATGGTAGAGGAAATAGACCCGATATGGTGGAGGCATTCAATTTTTTGTAGTCTATATGAACTTTGAGCTTCCCATCTTCTTGGGGATGATGACTATGGGTGGTAGCCACCATTATGCTTTTTCAATCGGATAGATGAGTCCCACTCTTAATATCTTATATATCTCCTCTTTGACCTACTTGGCATAGTTAGGATTCATCATGTACCTACTATGAGAGGTCCCCTCGCCCACTCTGGGGCTCGTGCCGGCTGTGGAAGTGGCGTTGGCCTCCCGCACGGGGCGGGGTCCACACACTCGGGGCCTCACCCGCCGGCCGCAGATGTCTGGGAGGACGAGAGGCTAGCCCGGGCCACCCCTCCGCGAGGACGACCAAGCCCGAAAGGCATGGGCGATTCTGCCATTTGGGAAAATCTTCTAACGCGGAAATTACTCTAACAAGTCAGGTCTTAACTAGATAAACTGATTTGGCCAAACCTGAAGTCACATGGTGAGATCAAGAAGAGACTTGTAGTTGGTCCATGGAATCATCGCTTTTTTTCTCATTTACGAGGCATAGCCGATGATTCCCTCCCACAGAACAAGGTCTTCTCAGGATTTAAAACTGATTTAACATAACTAATCGTATATAGATGTTTCTCAGGAATCCTTCGATCCAGCCTAACCCCATTTGGCCCATGGGTTAGCCAACCACTCGATTATTGAATTGGTGGGATTCCTTTATAAAGATTTGGTTGGGTTTTTATCCGTGTAATACTAAGGAAAGGAGTTCCTAGGTCCCCTAGCCGCCCAACGATTCATGAAAAATCAAGGTAGGCATACCACGTACACACCCAATATGAAATTCCCATTTATAACAGATTTGACTGGCTTTAAAAAAAATCCTTCAATAGAAATCATAATATTTCTGATCATCATTTTTCCAAATTCCGAGTCCATTGTATTACAAAAATGTATCCTCTGAACTCTGCGTTGAAGACCAGCTGGCCAATCAACGAGATCCAGTATCAAAATTTGGTTCTCAAAAAATCTTTCCTTTTTGTCCATCCGAAATCTTCCTCGACATATGCATGGGTGTCCTAGCAACCGCGAGCCCATGCATTGCCTGGTCAGAACCCTCTAGGATCCTCCCTAGGTGTCCTAGCACTTCACTCAGGGACGGCTTCGTCGGTCCTCGCCCATTGTACCGGAAGCGCACCATTTTAATCGTACTGAGACTAGTCAAAACTTCGGAAGGCTTTGCCGCGAGCAACGTCCCTTTGACGACTCCCCGCCAGTTGTTCCAACGAACCTCCTCTTAGAAAAACATAAGCCAAATGCTTCCTCCGGCATTCTGGCATAAAACATTCCTTTGAATGAAAAAAGAGAGGTTCCAATGCAAGTAAAATTCGAGTTTGAGATCGGTTCCAAAAACCCTTTTTTCATAATTCCCAGTTTCATAATGAGGATCCTTGATCTCTCATGAGGATAATCTACCCAACATTTTGTCCATTTGTCCAACAAGATGTCCAGTATCTTCCCCTATAATCAAATCTCTCTAGAGAGAGAAAATATTCTAGAGAGAGAAAATATTCTAGAGAGAGGTTATTCAAATTTTAGATATTTTTGGATGGAAAAATATCTCTTCTTATTAAAATAAATTCCCTCGAAACAGAAGTTCAAAAAGATTTTCAGAAGGTACATTAGAAATCAATTATAATCTGTTCAAAAGGCCTTATCCTAGGGGTCCAGATTTTTTGAAAATTTTAAATTAAGGTTTTGAGGGGCCAATCAAATTCATCCAAATGTATGGAGGAGATAAATAGAAGAGATAAAGAAAATCCCCCCAAAAATGAGTAAATACTCACATAAGATGAAGAGTGGACTAAGGACCTGGACTAAGGACCAAAGGAAATACTAAAAAAATGAATTTTTGCCACCTCAGATGTGGGAGGTGCCTATTTCACATGTGTGGTGGAGTTTTAAATTCTCAAATATTGAGATATTTCATCTCTCCTCTCTCCTAATTCAAGTCTAGTTCCAAAAAGTAAGCTGAACTGACCCAAAAATGGTCAAAAATTGACCAAACTGATCTAAAAAATTCTAGAATCAGTTTGCTTGGTTAGAAGCTCACTTTTTTCTATAAATAGAAGCCTCCCCCTTTGTTGAAGCTTAATAGTGTTTTATGCACTGTTACTCTACTCCTCCCTAGAGCCAAAAACTGTGAATTTCTTAATAATTCATTAGTTTTTGACCTTTCCCTCTTCTAAAGAATTGGTGGCCACTCTTGTTGCAAACAAGAGTAGATCCCTCAAACCATCAAGCCAAAGGAAAGCTCCCAGAATTTCATGTAAGTTAGAAATCCTACTTTTTCTTATTCTTTTAATGGTTTTCTAATTTTTATTATCTTTAAAATGATAATCTGATGCTATGCCTTGCTGGAAAGGCTTTCCCCCTCTCTCATTCTAAAATTCAGCCCTTCTTTATTCTAGTTAAGTAATCAAATTTTTTGAATTAAACTTTTCACATTGTTTCTCTTTTAAAAGTGCAATTTGATTAGCTTAGGATGCTTTAAATCAATTGGGGATAATTTTTAAATAAATTAAGAATAGAAAAAATTAAAAAATGGCCAGCCATACAAAGGAGGTTATAGCAAAATTTTCTTTATCTTTATTATTCAAAAAGAGTAATCCCCATTGTTTGTGTATTCTAAAAGTGTTATTTTCATTCTATGCATAGAAAAATGCATAGTAGATATATTTTTATTATAAAAGTGTTATTTCTATTAGATTTAAATTCTATGCATAGAAGGATGCATATTGGTTAATTTTTATTATAAAAGAGTGAATTTCATTAGATTTAAATTCTATGCATAGAAGGATGCATATTGGTTATTTTTTATTATAAAAGAGTGATTTTCATTAGATTTAAATTCTATTCATAGAAGGATGCGAATTGGTTATTTTTTATTATAAAAGAATGATTTTAATTAGATTTAAATTCTATGCATAGAAAGATGCACATTGGATAATTTTTATTATTATAAAAGTGTTACTTTCATCAATAATGATTTTTATGCATAAAATGATGCATAAAAGATTTTTTTAATTATAAAAGTATTACTTTCATCAATATTGATTTTTATGCATAAAATGCTGCATAAAAGAAATTTTTTATTATAAAAGTGTTACTTTCATCAATATTGATTTTTATGCATAAAAGAAATTTTTTTATTATAAAAGTGTTACTTTCATCAATATTATTTTTTATGCATAAATAGATGCATAAAAGATTTTTTTTTTATAAAAGTGTTACTTTCGTCAATATTGATTTTTATGCATAAATAGATGCATAAAAGAATTTTTTTATTATAAAAGTGTTACTTTCATCAATATTAATTTTTATGCATAAATAGATGCATAAAAGAATTTTTTTATTATAAAAGTGTTACTTTCATCAATATTGATTTTTATGCATAAATAGATTTTCTTTAAATTATAAAAGAGTTACTTTCATCAATATCGATTTTTATGCATAAATAGATGCATACAGAATTTGTATATCAAAATAAAAGTTCTGTTTAATCTTATGTTTAAATCCCATGAATATTGAAAAATGAATAAGTAAATACTCAGTGAAGGAAAATTATATCGTTTCATATTCTCTAGGATGGTAATGAGAAAATTCAGAAAAACTATGGAAGTCGTAATTTTAGATAAATGATTAATTTATTCCTCATAGGAATTCGTGACTAGTTTTGAATTCAGTTAAGCAAAATACTCAATGATTGAAATTTAGTAAAGTAGTAATTGAAATATTACCCTTTGAGAGAAAGATAGTTGAGGGAGAACCTTTCCAGACTTAAACCCTGAATCAGACTATGACCAAGACATAACTCCTTCGTTAGTTTCAAGAAAAGACGATGTAACCAGTTCAGTAATCTACACTCAAATCACCCACCGAATCTGAAACTAAGTCGAGACCTTTGATTTTAATCTGAGGATCAAGAATTCAGAATTCGAGGAATTGTGCTTGGGAATCCACACTTATGATCTAGAAGTCTTGGGATAGGGAATTAAGATATACTCATTGTATTCAAAAGAAAATCAAAACTAAAAACTTCCATAGAAACCATGTTTTCTTAAAGGACTAGCTTATGCCAGAATGCTGGAGGGAGCATTTGGTATATGTGTTTTCTGAGGGAAGTTCGGTTGCAACAACTGGCGGGAAGTGTTCAAAGGACAACTCACGCAGTAAAAACCTGCTCAGGTCTTGACCAGCCTGGGTATGGTGAAAAATGGTGTGCCTCCATACGATGGGCGAGGGTCGACAAAGTGATCCCTGAGTGAAGTGCCAGGACATTTAAGGAGGATCCTGGAGGGTTCTGACCAGGCGATGCACGGGCTCGCGGTGCTTAGGACACCCATGCATATGTCGTGGAAGATATATATATGTATGATGATGGGAAAATTATTGTAATCTGTTACTGGATCATTGCTGGCCTGCTGGTCTCAACGGAGAGTCCAGAGTGATACTATTATGTGAGAAACAAGGATTGAAATTGGAAGTTTTGAGTTATGACATCTGTAATCAATAATTATTTGTCAATTTATAAGTTAAAGTTTAAAGAGGAGTGTGTGCGTATCTGTATTCTAAAGCAAAAGTAAAGAAAGGCATTCAATTATGGGTGGGTGAGTACTTGTCTAGTTCTACCAATTCCAGTGGTTGGGTGGTGGCTAACCCATGCCGGATGGAGTTAGGCTGGAATCTGTAGAGTTTTGATAATAAAATTGATTAATAGGAATATGCTTAGAACTTGAGTAGTTAAATAAAAGCCTGAAGACTTCTCTAATGAATAGATCAACGGCTGTGCCTGATTCAATTAGGAAAAAAGCCTTGATTCATTCAAGTTAAGTCTGTAATAGTTTCTCTTCTATTTGGTTTAATCAGATGAAGGCTAGTTCACTATCTTGACCTCGTTAGAAAAATTCCTTAAGAAAATAAAAATGGTGGAATCGTCCTGTTTTTCGGACATGGGAAATTTTTTCAGTTTTGGTTTTCGGAATGACCATCAGCTTAGTCTCATGCCCGGACATTCAAGGGCGAGGCCCCGAGTGAGAAACCCTGCTCCGCGCAAGAGGAAGCTACTTCCGCTACTACCATCCGGGAATTTGGTGTGCAAAGGGGGCAGTGGGATCTCACAGTTGGTATCAGAGCGCTATTGTAAATTTACGTAACAGCAGCAGTAATTGCTTAAATTTTTAAAGTAAATCTGGGAAATAATATTTTCATTTGTTAATATTATGTTGAATGAACTTCAAAAATTGAAAACTCATAAATTGAATTGAAAATTTATAGATGGATACCCCGAATCTATTTGGCATTCCTGAACTCTCCCAGAGTCAGGATATGATAGTATTTGCATTCGAGCACCTCATCAACTCTGCTACTACGACCCGAGTAAGCTGAGTGAGACTCGCACATCATTTTGAGAGTCTTTACTTTCCTGATCCTGTTGAGCGAGGTCGGTATATGTGGTTCTGTGGGGGACGATGTATTAATATCAGTACCAGTCCAGTGTCAGAGACTTAGGCAAAATATTTCCTTAGCCATGATTCTGATAAGGCTAGGGCTTGTTCAGCATGTACAACTCTTTGATCATTCACCCAAGAACTTTAGAATTTCATGTCGAGTTTTTAGGCTTCTTAGCTGCTTTAGCCCTAGAAGTAGAATTACAGCACCTCTTTCTATAATGAATCTTGTGTGTACCGTGGCATGTCTCCTTTGCAGTTTCACTTCTTTATGCGTATACGATTGAGGCAGTGATTTTGGGAGCCGTGATGCTCTATGTATATATCAAAACCTTTTGATAAATTATGATGTTTTGCAAAAAAATTCTAAATTGTTTTCATGATTGTGAATATGGTTACTAAAATTATCAGAGTAAATCTTGTTTCATGATGTATAATGAAATAATTATCTTTTTAAAGAATAAATCGTAAAAATTAAATAATCATAAATCAGTTGTCAAAGTTAAGTTGACAAAAATCTTTTTTTGTCAGAGTCGTGAGGCACGCGGCCTGTGCAAGGCAAACAGATCCTCTAACCGATGACGAAGAGTTAGATCTAGATGTTTGAAAAGCCCTGCACAAATCCCAACCTGGTCCCTTCAAGGGTGAAGGAGAGCAGTTAGGTAAAGTAGTGGAAAAGTGGATTGAGGTAATGAAGGAATACTTTGATGTAACTGGGTACAATGAGAGAAGCAAGATGGCTCTCGCGAGGTTAAAGATTGTGAAAACGGCCAGGGTCGCTTGGAGGAATCAGTGCGAGACTAACTGTCTCGACCGGAATACCCAGACCTGGATCGGTCTTAAAGCTTACCTCAGAAACAGGTTTTGTCCTCTGGGCTTCCTTGAAACTAAAATGAATGAGTTCTTGGAGCTAAAGCAGGATAGCCAGATAATTTAAGAGTACCATCAAGCTTTTGCCCTTCTCCTCAAATATTCCCCGCAATTGGATGAAGAGCAACTGATGGTGGCCAGATTCATTCGAGGAATGAACGAGCCATTAGACACCTTAGTAAAGAATTCCAAACCTGTCTCAATGGCCGAAGCAGTAAGAATGGCAAAAGACTTTGCCAAAGACTTTGTTATTAAGGTCCCGCCAAAGCCTGCACCCTCTAACTTTAAAAGATTCCAAACCCCGGGAAGTACTTCAAACTTTCCTCCCCCAAAGAGGTAGCAAGGCCCAATTCAGAATCAGGATACTGGGAGATTCAGAAGTGAAGGAAGACCCTTCCCACAGAACACTTGTAAGAAATTACAAAACAACACAAGCCACGATCTCTGTAGACAAGAGAAAACACAGAGATATGGAGAATCAAAAATTTTTGATTACTGTATGCAATTACAATAGATAGAGACCGCTTCCCAGCCGTGTGCTTCAGTGAAGAAGCTTTGATAGCTTACTGGAAAAAGTGAGAGTGAAGGCTGTATGCAAAAAGCCTGGGTAAAGAGTGATTTTAGTGGAAAAGACTGTCTCGCTAAATAGAGCTTTGCGTGCATGATTTTTCATCATGCAATCATAAATGACCACTGAATCTATATTCCGGTTGCCCCGCAAAGTCCGCATGGAGTTTAGCATAAACGGCCCTTCGGGTCGGTCCGGGGGAGATGACTCCCTCCCGGACCCCTGCAGAGAGAGGGGCTCACGCCCCCCTCCGCACCTTCCCCCAAGTAGGCTGGTGTGAAACTGTGTGCGGCAACAGACCCAAAATTTACAGCCCATATGTAGTAGGTGTATAATAACTCACTGCATATGCATGTAGCCTGGTTGGCAGTGTGCCAACCTTCTCCAGAATCATCTCATGCTATCTGGCCATAATTGGCCACCATCCGGTGTTTAAATCGGGACCTACCAGGCGACCCGTGCTACTCATAAATGCCTTCTCCTCATATAGGGGGGGCTCACAAAAAGTAGAGTTAGCCGGTGCCTGCGTAGTTACCTGAGGGTGGAGCAGTGATATCCAACAACACTTTCCCAAGAGCCCCACCTCTTTCAAGGATTCTGATGGATGAGCTCAGAAGTGAGAACCTGTGTTTTGGATGCCAGGGTTTTGGTCACCAGCTGAAAGACTGCCCGACTCCTGCCATGTCAAGGGGACAGGGAAGTTAAGGACTGAGAGTGCAGAGACCAACCCCTTCCTATCAATCAGGGTCCATCTCACCAAAATGAGGGAAATCCCAGAACTCCAGCTCAGTCGTCTGCCTCTATCAAGACTCAGAACTCCTTCCCAGAACTGGAGCAACCAAAGAGAAAGAGTTCCACCTCAGACTACAATAGCCAGAGCAATCACACAATATCAGAAGTAATGGAAGAAGAAAGAGCATAGATTTATGTAGCAATTGAAAACCAAGGACCAAACCGTAAATTCTCCATCATTCATACTCTAATGAAGTATCAAGGTAAGCCTTTTAAGCTTTTGATTGATTCAGGCAGTACTCATTCTTTCATTTCCCCTGGGGGATGCTTGCGTAAGCTAGTCTCTTAAATCAGAAACCAAGGAAACCTATGCAAGTTGAATTGGCAAGTGGGAAGATTCTTTTCACTCACCTTGAGACAGATCGTATTCAGTTCAATCTAGATGGGAATTTAACTGACTGTCAGTTCAGAGTTATACCTTTGGGAGAAATAAAGTTCAAGGAACCGGAATTTCAGGATCCCCAAGTTTGCAGTTAGTAAAGGCTTCTAAGTTACTAAAAGGACTTAGAAAGAAGCAGCGCATTTATGTTGTCAAAATGAATCCAGTATACTTAAAGTTAAAAGCTAAAGAACCTGAATGGTTAAGTGATTATGATGATTTATTCCCAATAGAATTAACAGAGATGCCTCCAATTCGGAAAATAGATCATGTGATAGAATTGACCCTCGGAGCTCAGCCACCAGTAGCCTTGCGCACGTACAAAATGCCTGTTCCTGAAGCCATCAAACTCAAGGAATAGCTTAGACAGCTATTAGAACAAGGGTTTGTAAGATCCAGTGTCTCACCTTGGGGTGCACCAGTTCTCTTTCCAAAAAAGAAAGATGGAACGCTAAGACTCTGTGTGGACTATAGAGGTCTCAATCAGCCTGCTGACAGTTAAGAATAAGTATCCTATCCCCATAATTGATGAGCTTCTAGACAGGCTAAGTGGAGCCTAGATCTTCACAAAGATAGATCTCAAATCACGGTATTATCAGATCAGGATTAATGAGCAAGATATCCCAAGAAGACAGCCATCACTACTCGATATGGGCATTATGAATTCACTGTCATACCATTTGGATTGACAAATGCCCCAGCTACATTCAATCGTCTAATACAGGACATTCTTAGAGAATACTTGGATGATTTTGTTCTTGTTTTCTTTGATGATATTCTGATTTACTCAAAGAATGCAGCTGACCATGAAGCTCATGTCAGAAAAGTTCTTGAGATTCTAAGGAAGTACCAACTATTTATAGAAAAGAGAAAATACATTTTCTCAACCGACCATGTTGAATACTTGGGCCTTCTCGTATCTAAAGATGGAATTTCTCTAGATTTTGCAAAAGTCCAAAAGTAGTCATAGATTGGCCTGAACCAAAGTCAACCAAAGTCAGTGAAAGAAGTCAGAGGATTCTTGGGATTGACTAGTTGATATAGAATTTTTATACCAAAGTATGCTCTCATAGCTTCCCCCCCGACTACTCTTCTCAAGAAGAATATCCCGTTTCAATGGTCTGCCAGGTGCCAGAGTGCTTTTGATAAGCTGAAGACCACCTTGGTAACCAATCTCGTTTTGAAGCTGCCAGATTTCTCTCTATCCTTTGAGGTAGTAACTGATGCCAGTGGTTTTGCCCGGGAGGTGCACTCATGCAGAAAGGTCATGCAGTGGCCTATGAATCCCGAAAACTCAGAACGCATGAGAGGAGTTATGATGTCCATGACTTGGAACTACTTTCAGTAGTATATGTACTAAAGTTGTGGAGACATTACCTACTGAGTCAAAGATTCACTTTGATGACAGATCATCAGAGCTTAAAGTGGATCTTTACTTAGAAGGATCTCAACATGCGCCAAAGAAGGTGGATGCAGACCCTGCAAGAATTTGATTTTGAAATCAAGTACCACCCAGGCAAAGAAAATGTGGTAGCAGATGCCCTCAGCAGAAAAGTCTCCTTGCTTGCAATTACTGTAGTGTCAAATCCTTTGATTATTGAAGCAAGTGAGAAGATCATGCAAGAGGATAGATTCTTTGGCCCTATTGCTACCCTACTTATGGAGGAAGCAAAACTCCACAGGAGTTTAATCTAGTTCAAGGATACAGCCTGGATGATGGAATTATGTATTATAATCACAGGCTATGCATTCCCAATGATGAGGGAACTAAGGGTCAAATTCTGAATGAAGCCCATGACAGCCTTATTTGCAGGACATCCAGGTTTCATCAAAACCTACATGTCTATGAAGAAAAGATTCTTTTGGCCTAGTCTAAAAAAGGATGTGCTTAATCATGTACGTCAATGTCTGACCTGTTAGAAAGTCAAGGCCGAGAGAGTAAAACTGCCTCGGAAGTTACATCCATTAGACATCCCCTAGATGAAGTGGGAATGTATCAGTATGGATTTTATTACTGGATTACCTTCAGTGCAATCAGGTTACAACTCCATCTTTGTGGTAGTTGATAGACTAACCAAAGTTGCCCATCTGATTCCATTAAAAGAAACCTACACTGTAGTGGATGTGGCCAGAGTGTTCCTCAAAGAAATCTTCAGATTGCATAGCCTACCCAGAAGAATAGTAAGTGATCGAGATCCAAAGTTCATGTCAAGATTCTAGACTGCATTTTTTGAAGCAGTAGGAACTTTCTTAGATCTCAGCACAGCTCACCACCCCGAGACCGATGGTCAACTTGAAAGGGTGAACCAAGTAATCGAAGATATACTTCGGTCATGCTGTGTTGTGGCAGAAAACCCAAGAAGTGGCTAAGCTATCTTCACCTAGTCGAGTTCGCCTACAATGCTTCTTATCACAGAAGTATTGGGATGAGCCCTTTCAAAGCTTTGTATGGACAAGATTGCTTAACTCCATTAACTTGGTCCGACCCATTGATTAGGGTTGAGATGTCCAGACAGATGCTTGATGACATGAAGCAACAGATGCACTCAACTTGCAAAGATATAAAAGTTGCCCAGGATAGATAGAAGCAGTATGCAGATAAGAAGAGGTCAGACAAAAAATTCGAAGAAGCAGATATGGTCATCATTCGAGTACATCCCAAAAGAAGTTCTCTATCTCTTGGGAAGTACAAGAAGTTATCCCCCAGATATTGTGGACCATATCTGATTACAAAGAAAGTAGGTGACTTACCCTATGAGCTTCGACTTCTGCCTCCTCATCTCAAAGTACATAATGTATTTCATGTCAGCCTTCTTAAAAAGTATATACCAAGCCCAAATCATGTGCTTGATGATGAAATCTTAACTTCTTCAACCCAAGGGCAGATGGAACTCCAACTTGAAGAAATCCTTGATGTTTGAGAAAAGGTTCTCAGGAACAGAATTTTTCAATTAATATAATACTTCATAGATTTTAACTAATAAATCTAGTACTTAGTCAACTCTTCATCTTATGTGGGCATTTACTCATTTTTGGGTTTTTTCTAATTCTTTGCATTTATCTTGTGCCAACACTTGGATTAATCTTATTGGTCCATGGGAACATTAATTGGACCATAATCAAAAAAATCTCGAAAATCTTGACCCTTAGGATAAGGTCTTGTAAATCAATTTTTATTAATTCCAATTGCACCTTGGAAAATCTATTTTGATTTTCTGTTTTAGGAAAACATTTTTTTGATATCTAAAGAATTTATTTATCCAAAAATATCCTAATATTGATTTACCACTCTTTAGAAATTTTTATCTCACTAGGCCAAACAAGGAAAAATAATATTTTCTTGTATTCAAAAACATAGAATGATTACAAGGGATTGAAGTAGAGGCTTAATCAATATTCGGCCTGAGGAGGAATCTTACATCCTCTCCCATTGAAAAATGCGAGATATCCTCATCTCGCAAAGTGGGGATAATCCTTTGCCAACTCTTCTTCTTTCTCGCAGGGACGTCTTCTAGAGGGAAGAACTTCCACTTTACTAAGAATTCTTTGAGGACCCTGCTCCCGAATGTCAAGGATTTCCTCAGGTTAGAGTACCATCTGGCCATGAGTCAAAGAGATCAATTGCTCATTCATCAAGCACGTGACTCAAGCTAGGTACATATTTCTTAAGCAAGCTGACATGGAATACATCATGTACCTTGAGATAGCGAGGCAGAAGAAGTTTGTAGGCTAGATCGTCCACTTTCTTTATGACAGTATATGGCCCACAGTATCTGGGAGAGAGCTTCTTATACTTCCCTAAGGATAAGGAACTTCTTTTTGGTCATACTCGAATGAAGATCATATCTGACTCTTCAAACTCTCTGACATTATCTTGGAGAGAGCTTCTTGTACTTCCCTAAGGATAAGGAACTTCTTTTTGTTCATACTCGAATCCTTGAGAAGATGTTTTGCCTTGACTACCCTAGACTTAGGTTTTCCTGTGGTTCCTTGAACAGATATTACTTGGCCATGCTCATTTTCAAAAGTGATACTCCCCTGGTTACAATGAATGCTAGCTTTGTTTGCAATTAACCAATCCATCCCAAGGATCCCATCATAAACTCCTAGTGGCAAGACTCTAAAGTGACCATGAGTTTGCTTATTACCTAGCTCAAAATCAAGGTTTCCTATAGAGTGGCGAGATACTACTTCTTTCCCACTGGCTAACTCTACAATCATTTTTCTAGCTGTTTTTTGACTCAAGTTTAATTTTTGCAAGCACCTAGGAGAAAGGAATGAATGGATACTGCCACAATCAATCAAAAGCTGAAATGGCTTACCGTGATGAGTGGCGGGGGCTTGGATTACACCAAATTGTTTATTCGGACCTTGGTGTTCTACCGCCGCATGGACGGTGGCGCGCTCTTCTTCAGCCGTTTCCTAGGTCGGTTCTTCACTTATAACACAGGCAGTTCTAGCAGCTATTCCTCCGCGGCCTCTGCCACGACCACTGCCTCTTGCACCTTGGTGGGTAGGGGTTCCACGGCCTTGATTTCCTCTGTTACCTTGGGGGAATGATGTTGCCATCTTGGGACAGTTGGCTCTAAAGTGTCCCGGCTCATTGCACTCAAAACACAGAGGACCTTCTCTGGAAGAAGCAGCATACGAGCGGGGGGCAAAAGAGTTGCCTTGACGCCCTCTGTTGTAGTAGGGAAAATTCTGTTGAGGTTTCTTGTAGGGTTGATCTCTAAGGTTTGCCTCAGGGTAAGATCTCTTTTGATTCTTCGGTTTGTTAGTCTTCATTTCTTTCACAAGGGGCTTAGCTCGTATGAGAGCATCCTGTAATGTGCTTGGCCTCATTGCTTCAAGGCGAGAATCTAGGGGTTCATTTAGCCCTTGGCAGAAACGAGCCACTTGCTGGGAAGTAGTCATAGCTGGGGCATACTTCCGAAGGGTAATGAATTTGGAATAGTAGTCCTCAAGAGTTAAGCTGCACTGTCTAAGACTAAAGAACTCATTCATCTTTATGGATTCATGGGATGGAGGAAGATATCTTTCCTTCACTGCCTGCTTGATGTCTTCCCACGTTTGAGAATGCTCCATGACTTCCTTGTCACGGCACCACTGTTTCCACCAGAGTTTAGCATCTCCAGTGAGGCGAAACCGTGCGAGCATAGATTGATTTGCTACTCCAGTACCGGCAGCAGAGAAATAATCGTCCATCGCCTCAATCCAGACTTCAGCATCCTTCTCAACCTTTGAACCTTCTCCTTTAAAGGAGGGAGGTTGCATTTGCTTGAGCAGGAGCTTCTTCTCCTGGGTATCGGTATAAAGCGCATTGGGAAGTGAAGGGTGGTCGTCCTGGCCATCATTGTAAAAACAATTTTTAAGATTACAAGATTCATATTTGCACAACGCTTAATTTTTGGAGAGTAAAACCATTGAAATTATTTTATTTCAAAATATTTACAAGGACAAGTTTTATTACAAAGTTCTGAGACTATAATCAGTCTTATTTGCTATGAAGGGAAATTCCTAGGCTTGACTATGACATAAGGGTGGAGCGGTCCACATATGTGAAATATGGGGGTTCTGCTGTAGTTTCTAAGACTCTAAAAACTGATGGTAAGGGTGGTAAACTCTGGATTGGGGTAGGTCCCAACACTGCTACTCTATCAGCAGGTAAGACCTGCATCACTTTGTCATACACCCAACGGTCCTGAGGTATGCGAACCCCATCTATAGTCACCGAGGTGTCGGCCCTGGGGGTACCGACGAACCAAAATAAGCGGATCATCTTTAGCTTCTCAATCCAACGAATCCGCTTAAGGTCGGTGGTGAGGTTCCCAATCTGATTTGCTCGGATGATGAAGTATCTCGGCCCACGACTCCAGAAATCTCTACCCCATCCTCTCTGAATACGAGAGAAATGAGGGAGGGATATCTTCTCTAATATCTGCACCATGGTGTCGCGAAACTCGAAATTCGAGGAGTGACTAGCAGTCTCGAAGATACATTGGAAAACTAGAAATTTGGAGTAGGCATCTTCCTCTTCCTACAATCATTCAAACATCAATTTAACTTATTTGCTTAAGTAGGATATCTTTATTAATTAGCATTACGTTAGGTAAAACATTTATTACAAAACAGTCCTTAAACTGCAATTCCTAGGAGCCAAACTTGCTCTGATACCAATTGTAAGGTTCCTCCCTCTAAAAATGGGAGAAACACTTAAGATAGTCCGCTAAGTCTTACCTTGGGAAAATTTTCCTATTCATCGACACCTTGACCCTGTAGAGATTCAAGGATACGATTCATAGGTATGACCTAGCTCTATCCCGCAGGGGGAGCGTGATTTTCTAAACATCAAATCACCCATAGGGCAATTGATTAAAAATTGGGCAACTACTAGACTTGATTTCTAGAGACAACGCTTTTTTCCTCATCTTATGCAAGGCACAGCCGTTGACCTAGTCTTCTAGAATAGAGTTGCCCAAGAACCTAACTATCTAACGTAGGGCTTTCACTTAATTTGTTGGAAAGCTACCCGACCAATCGGGTCCATCCGTTCGTAGGATGGTGCTGTCAGGGCATTCCATCCTCCCACTTTCCACCCTACTCACGCATCAATTTGTTTTCTAATTAATACTACCACACTGTTTGACATAAATAAACATATTCCTTAATTAGGGTCCTTCTTCACAAGGTTCGTTAAAACAGCCTTCTTACACAATACCATCATACCAAAGACAAGTTGCAATTATATAAAAAGTTTATACATGAATCCATTTCCATACAAGCCAATCCGGCTCTCTTATTCTTATTCTGGCGATGATCTAGAATTCGGCCTTCCAGCCTCTACATGCTAGGCAAAACCCTACGGGACCATACACCTCATCGTCGGCCGCTGGCGAGGACTCAAGCCGGCCTGTCGCCCTCTCAGGCTCCATCGCTTGATCCTCCCGCCCCTCAAAGGGATGTCTGCACACTAGGGTGGGCTTATTTACCGCACTAGCCTGGGCCCTCAGAACTAGGCAGCCTCATAATCTCTCGCCTCAATCGGCGATCCTTATTCTCCCAAAGGTATGAGGGATACCTTGGGCCATTCTCGGGCTTTGCTAATGACGCTGCCCGGCTACACAAGCACGGAACGGAGTTAGCGTTGAAGCCAAAAAAAATCTTGAATTCCAAAGATAACAACTTCAATGCAATTTTCTAAGTATAGCATTCACAATTCATGAAGATAGCAATTTCAACGCAATTTATCGAAAACAACATCACATAATTCGTAATTTCATATAATTTTTATGTCCTCATTTTAAAAGAAAAAGACACCATTCATTAATACTAATTTAAGGAAAAATCTCTTCTTTTGAAAATTAACCAAGCTAACCTGGCCACCGTTTCCTTGAGGGACTTGAAAAGGGAGGACTGGAGCCGCATTGGGCGCATCTCCCTCCATCTCGTTGTTACGTGCGCCTCTTGAGGCAATATTTTGCCGTCGCCGGGATGAGGCCATTCTAGGCGTCGCCTTGTAGAGCTTGCTGCTGCGATCGAAACGCTTCAGTCGGATCTGAATTCCGAGCTCGTTTTCTCACCGTATGAGCAAAAGAATATGGCGCACGAACCCTCGCTTGAGTCAAAAATCCCTTACTAAAGTCTACGCAAATGGGGGGGGGGAATTGTGAGATGTCCTTAAGCCCAAAGGCAAAAACGTGGAGAGGGCTGGGAGGGGTGGCTGCAAGCCTCTGTGTAAGTCTATTCACACGGGGGGGAGAAGAGTTAAGGACATTGGCCCATGGCAAGAGGAGGATGGAGGAAAATTGGCTTATCTGAAAAGAGCCAAATGAGGGGGTGTGAGAGGGGTGGCTGCAAGGGCGGCTGTACTTGCAGCAAGTACGCTACGGCGGTACGGACGGCGGCACAACAGGGCATACGCTACACAGAAGTGCGTGCCGACTCAGGAGCACCCCGGGGTTTATATAGCTGAGGGGTGAGGGTACGAGCGCTACGCAAAGCAAGGACGAAAGGACGGTGTACCTTCAAAGGCTATGGATCAGTGGCCTGCATGGGTCTACGGGAAAGGTACGGTGTCGGTTGTCTGGGAAAGGAGTGGTACGCATGTACCTTATCCGGTCTGGGTGTCCGCCTAAGGGTACGCGTGGACCATACAGTGGGCGGCCGTCCTTTGGTTCTTGGGCGGCCATTGTACGGGCGCCCTAGTAGGTGTGTACGGACCAAATTTTGGGGCGGGATACCCAAATTTGGGATGCCCGCCTCGATTTGCGTGCCGGACCGCCCCGGGGGCGAGAAATTTTTTTGTCCGGGAGGTTCTCCTGGTCGCAGGGGTTCAGACCGTTCGTCAATCGGACGTGCGGTCGTGCATTTATTAAGGTTTAAAGGTCACCGTTTTTTAACTAAAATGATTAAAATTAGCGTATAGGCTTGATCCGGTGTCCGTTTTGGATGCTGTAAAATCCTATATTAGGGTAAAATTGCGCGCAGATTTCAAATTTGGGCTCAGAATTTGAAGATTCTAAGTAGAAATGACTCAAATAACAAAATCATTGATATTTATACCATAAAAACTCATAATTGCATGGACATTTCTTTATTAGTGAAGATGGGTACGTTACATCCATCCAAAATCTTCCTCGACGTACGCATGGGTGTCCTAGCAAGCGCGAGCCCATGCATCGCCTGGTCAGAACCCTCTAGGATCCTCCTTAGGTGTCCTAGCACTTCACTCAGGGCTTCGTCGTTCCTCGCCCATCGTACCGAAAGCACACCATTTTAATCGTACAACACGGAGGTTTGTCAAGACCTCGGTAGGCTTTGCCGTGAGCAATGTCCCTTAAGGACTAGCTATTCCAATGAGCAATGTCCCCGGCCAGCTGTTCAACGAACCTCCTCTTAGAAAAACATAAGCCAAATGCTTCCTCCAGTATTCTGGCATAAAACAGTCCTTTGAATGAAAAAACAGAGGTTCCAGTGCAAGTGAAATTCCAATTTGAGATCGGTTCCAAAAACCCTTTTTCCATAATTCCCAGTTTCATAATGAGGATCCTTGATCTCTCATGAGGGTAATCTACCCAACATTTTATCCATTTGTCCCCAACTAGACTCTTGGTGAGTTTGGTTGGTGAGTTTGGTCAAGGAAAAACTAGAGTCATTAGGGGAAGGTTGAGGTCCATAGGGGCCCTTTAAGATGCCATGTGATTAAAAGGTTATTAAGGAAAAGAGCCAATCGTGTGATGCCATGTATACAAAAATGTTGGGTGATTAAAGGTGGTCAAAAGATTCTCTAGAAGATGCCTTTTTGTACTTTTCATTTCTAAAAAGTGGGGGGAAAGTTTTTGAAATTTCGGACGTCCATAACTTCTACATATGAGCTCAAAATTTGTCGGAGATTATAGATCCAGAATCTACTCGTCGAGCTCTTTCCATAGATATATCACATGATATAGTTTTGCTCGCTCGATTTCAAATTCAATTTTGGCGAAAAACTTTGAAATTCAAACTTCTAGCTGTTTGAAGAACAAGAAGGTATCTAAAGTCAAAGAAACTTAACGTTTTAGCAAAAAGTCATTAAAATCATAATATGGCAGCTTAAAGGGCCCCTATAGACCTCAACCTTCCCCTAATGAGTTTCGGTAGTCTATTTTTTAGATTTAGTAATTGGAATTGGTCTCACGAAGTTTTTGTCTGATCTAGAGAAGGACAATTAGGTTTACTGTCCATCCCTCACGTAGTCTAACCAAATTCATTTGGTTTAGTTCTACAAGGATTCCCTTCAACTAAACATCTAGATTTTTGGGTCAATATCAATTTAGTTATTTTACCAATTAAAATATCCAAAGATATTCTTTATGCCACATAATTTTTCAGCCTTAACTCATTAGGTAGAATTATGGTGGAAATTCATCTTTTGACACTAAAATTTAATTTTTAATTCAAATCCATCTTTTCTTAAATATCGTAAAAATTCTTCTTTTAACTAAAATATCAATACCTTTTTTTTAATAAACTTGAAACCCTTCTTTTTCTCATTTCAATGAGTGCAATCCAATTATCATGGGAATTCCTC
Source organism: Cibotium barometz (assembly GCF_041138505.1). NCBI lineage: Eukaryota > Viridiplantae > Streptophyta > Polypodiopsida > Cyatheales > Cibotiaceae > Cibotium > Cibotium barometz. Next base: position 27,315,853 of record NC_141075.1, on the reverse strand, counting down.
TTTTACCATAAATTAAATTTTAAAAAAAAAATTACTTAAGAATATCCACTAATTCCATTAAGCTAAAAATTACACTTTTCTCATTTAAACATTTTAATTCCAATATGGTGGGAATTCCTCTCTCATCATTTAAATTTATCTATACAAAAAGATAAATTTAACTAAATGTTCTCTTAAGATTTACATCAAGAAGAGACTTGCACTTCGTCCATGGAATCACCGCTTTTTTCTCATTTACGGGGCACAGCCGATGATCCCCTCCCACAGAACAATGTCTTCTCAGGATTTAAAACTAAATAACGTAACTAACTCAGGAATCCTCCGATCTAGCTCCATCCGGCCCATGGGTGAAGCCAACCACCCGACCAGTGAATTGGTGGGAATCCTTTATAAAGATTTGGTTGGGTTTTTGCTCGGGTATCGAGGAAAAGAGTTCCCAGGCCCCCTAGCCGATGATTCATGCAAAAATCAAGGTAGGCCTACTATATGTACACACCCAATATGAAATTGCCATTTATAACAGATTCGAGTGGCTTTAAAAACAATCCTTCAATGGAAATCATAATATTTCTGATCATCGTTTTTCAAAATTTCGAGTCCATTGTATTACAAAAGTGTATCCTCTAAACTCTCCGTTGAAGACGAGCTAGCCAACCAACGAGATCCAGTATCAAAATTTGGTTCTCAAAAAATATTTCCTTTTTGTCCATTCAAAATCTTCCTCGATGTACGCATGGGTGTCCTAGCAACTGTGAGCCCATGCATTGCCTCGTCAGAATCCTCTAGGATTCTCCTTAGGTGTCCTAGCACTTCACTCAGGGACCGCTTCGTCGGTCCTCGCCCATAGTGCACCATTTTAACCATACCGAGGCTGGTCAAGACCTCGTCGGGCAGGCTTTGCCGTAAGCAACGTCCCTTGACAACTCCCGACCAGCTGTTCCAACGAACCTCCTCTTAGAAAAGCATAAGCCAAATGCTTCCTCTAGCATTCGGGCATAAAACAGTCCTTTGAATGAAAAAACAAAGGTTCCAATAATGCAAGTAAAATTCCAGTTTGAGATCGGTTCCAAAAACCCTTTTTCCAAAATTCCCAGTTTCATAAAATGAGGATCCTTGATCTCTCATGAGGGTAATCTATTCAACCTTTGTCCATTTGTCCAACTAGACTCTTGGTGAGTTTGGTCAAGGAAAAACTAGATTAGTTTCGGTAGTCTATTCTTTGGATTTAGTAACTAGAATTGGTCACGAAGTTTTTATCTAATTCAGATCGAGAGAAGGACAATTAGGTTTATTGTCTATCCCTCACGTAGTCTAACCAAATTCATTCGGTTTGGTTCTACAAGGATTCCCTTCAACTAAACATCTAGATTTTGGATAAATATCAATTTAGTGATTTAACCAATTAAAATATCCAAAGATATTCTTTATGTCACATAATTTCTCAGCCTTAATTCATTAGGTAGAATTATGGTGGAAATTCATCTTTTGACACTAAAATTTAGTTCAAATCCATCTTTTCCTAAATATCATAAAAATTCTTCTTTTAACTAAAATATCAATACCTATTTTTTTGGAATGAACTTGAAATCCTTCTTTTTCTCATTTCAATGAGTGCAATCCAATTATCATGGGAATTTCTCTTTTACCATAAATTAAATTTCTCTAAAATTCTTCTTAAAAAAATTACATAAAAATATCCATTAATTCCATTAAGCTAAAAATTCCACTTTTCTCATTCAAACATTTGAATTCCAATATGGTGGGAATTCCTCTTTCATCATTTAAATTTATCTATAGAAAAAGATAAATTTAACTAAATTTTCTCTTAAAATTTATTTAAAAATCTCCATTAATTTCTTTACACTAGGAATTACACTTTTCTCATTTAAATATTTGGGTTCCAATATAGTGGGAATTCCTCTTTCATCATTTAAAATTTATGTATGTAAAAAGAAAAATTTAACTAAAATCCTTCCTTAATTTTTAAATAAAATATACATTATTTTAGCATTCCAATTTTTTCTCTTAATTCATTGGAATACATGGATTTCCATTGTCATGGGGATTACTCTTTTAACATAAAAATGAACTACTAGAAATTTCTCTTTTTTTCTAATTTATTATTTATGCATAAACATAAAAATCATTTTTTCCATGATTATAATGAGAATCATTCAATTAATCTAGGATGATTAATCCTAGAATATGGTAGGAAGTCCTCTTTTCATAAAATAAATGAAAATGATTTGTGTGTTTTTTTTTTCAAAAATTTTGCCATAGCGTCGCTGCTATTACTGATAATTCTCAAATAATTTGAAAGCATAAAGTTTAGTATTATTCATGTGATTGGAATAACCACTAATTGGATGATTATCCAATTATGGATTGATTCTTAGTTTTACCATAAATTAAATAGCATAAAAGTATTACAAAGCCATTATTTTGGCCTCCAATTAGACAAGCATAGAAATTACTTTTAGATTAGAGAAATGCTTCATGAGAAGCTTCATTTGAATTGAGAATAGGCCATAGGAATGACCATTCTTTGGGGGAGAGAGAGAAATTCTTAAAAACCATTATTAAGCATAGGAATGACCATTCTTTGGGGGAGAGAGAGAAATGCTTAAAAACCATTATTAAGTATAAATGAAAATTTATGTATTTTTTCATTACAATACATTAAATAACTTCAATAGTATTCAAAAGCCATTCAAATTAATGCTTCTCAAGCTTGAGAGGGGTTGAGAAGAGAAAAATTTGGAGATTTAAGAAAAAGAAGACAGTAATCCCCACTTTACCTTCTAAATTACTTGATTCTTTGATCACGGTAGAGGCTCCCAACCAATCAATTGGTTTGGTATGTTGTTGGAGTCTCCAAGGAAGATTGAATAGAGAGAGAAGCTCCAATCTCTTTAATTTGTAGAGGTTTTTTAGAGGATAATAGAAAATAAGCTTAACTTAGAGTAATACCGGCATAGTTTAGTTCACAGATGAGAATACAAAGGAATGAGGGTCTATTTATAGGTGAGAGAGGCCACTAATTCAGTCCAACCGAGTTCTAGAATTTTTCAGTTTCAGTTTGGCTGAATTTGGACAAGTTTTGGACCAGTTTGGCTCCCTTTTTTATTTCGTTTAATCTAGGAGAGAGGAGAGATAAAATTATCCTATTATTTTTGAGTTTAAAACTCATCCACACATGTGAAATAGGTGCCTCCTTGAAGGGTCCCCTTTTCCTTATCCATGTGTTAAAAATGAATGATTACTCCAAAATATCTCATTTTTTTATTTAATACTTCATAGTTTTTAACTAATAAATCTAGTACTTAGTCAACTCTTCATCTTATATGGGTATTCACTCATTTTTGGGTATTTTCTTTTATTCTTTGGATTTATCTTGTCCCAATACTTGGATTAATCTTGTTGGTCCCACCATAGGAACCTTAATTGGACCATAATCAATTTTTTTTTGAAAATCTTGACCCTTAGGATAAGGTCTTCTAAATCAATTTTTATTAATTCCAATTGCACCTTGGAAAATCTATTTTGATTTTCTGTTTCAGGGAAACATTTTTTTTGATATCTGAAGAATTTATTTATCCAAAAATATCCCAATATTGATTTACCACTCTCTAGAAATTTTTATCTCACTAGGCCAAACAAGGAAAAATAATATTTTCTTGTATTCAAAAACATAGAATGATTACAAGGGATTGAAGTAGAGGCTTAATCAATATTCAGCCTGAGGAGGAATCTCACACCTACTTTGCAGGATGATACAAATTGCATCCTCCTTCAAATTAATCTTGTGATGATAAAAGTTGGGATCAATTCTTTTTATGTCTGAGTAGTTCCATGTAAATACATCCTTGTAGGATCTTAACAGATCCAAGAGTTTTGCTTTGAATTCTTAACTCATTTTTCACTAACTCTTATTGTTCTAGGCTCTTGATCATCTCCTAGGTTTATCTCCTCAAGATCATCTTCCTAAATCTTGATAGTATGTCTTGTTAGTTGGTCTTCTTCCAGCTGCTTGAGAGCAACCTTGGCCTTCTCCTGCTGCTCAGCATGTATCTCTGCTATCCTATTCTGATCGTGTTCCTCATCTTCCTTTGTACTTTCTTCGTTTATCAGCCTCTGTCAATGAGTGACCATGACTTTTGGAACGTACTTCCGAACAATATGCTCTATGTCTAGTTCAAAGAGTGACAAAACTTCTGGATTCTCTTTAAGGACTTTCTCTTCCTCTTCATCTTCCACCCCTTCCAATTAGTTTAGGCCTTCTACATGCAATGGTCGACTGGGACCACACTTAACTTGTCCTTCCCTTGCAACCAAGATGCATACCTTGCCTTTTCCTCTCCGTATTGTGGCCGTGTCTATTGTCAAGTTATGCTTGATTCTTCCACTTCTCAGCCACGGTCTTCTCAACAACAACATGGGGTATGCACTTGCAATCTTAGTCATCTTCAGGACTATAAATACAACAATGAACATACATCCTACCCGGTCTGAGTCTGGATCATGTGTGTCCTCCAGCAAGCTTGACTAGGGAGGCCTTCAGCACTTCTTGAACATCCATTGCCTTCTTCTTGCCTTTCTTCTTCTAAGTCTTTCTCTATTCAGCATCTGACTCTTGACTTGAATCAGATTCTAAGGTGTCTTCACTGGAATCCAACTTGAATTTTTTTTCTTCCTTCTTTTTTCTTTTATCATATCCCTTATTTTTCTTGTTGAGATCTTTGCTTGTCTGCTTAAAGATCCCTTCAACTCTAGTTTCTGTGCTAACGCTTGTTAAAAGGTGAGGGTCTCTAAATCATAAGAGGGTACTGCCGTTGTGAGGATCTAGGGTAGAGTGTAAGACTGCCTCTCCATAGCTCACTCCACACCATTGATCATGAAACCAACACACAAACCCATCAACTAACACCACTACAAGCAAGAGGGCACCACCCTTGAGTTAGCAAGGGACCAACACACCATCATGATGTCAACACAAAGGCTCAAAGGACAATGTATGAATTGTTTTGTCTCAACACAACCAACACACACTATCAACACCAATGATCTGAGATACGTCTTATTTCCATACACACACACATAATACAACTTGGAAGGCTCATCAACCTCTTGAGTACATCAATCTTTCAACATGTTACACACACACATACATAGCATATAGATGCTTTACAAAGCTTTGGATCAAAGACAAAATGTTATTCACCATAAAATAGCATCAACCCCTCATATACATTATTCAAACACACCCAATACTAACATCATTAACACAAAACAACACATTATGACTGGCTCAAGATCATAGATGTAGTGTCTCATCATGATTATGGGAAGAGAATAAGGTATACAACTTTGTCCATGTCTCCGATCTTCATGCCGATGGTGTGCCTGGAGTATGCCTTGGTCTAAGCCTCCTATGATCTTTGATAGACTACCCACAAGCAGTCCAGTTATGCCTTCAACTGCCTTGGTGATGGCCACTTTAGGAGCAGCCCACTCACATCGAATTGACTACCCTATGGAGTCTCTAGTAATGTAAACAAAGTAGTTTTCTGCCTCATTGACCTCACCCCATAAGCCTTTGCTGCCTCTCATTGTTAGCCATAGACCGGCAGCTTGACGACGTGCTCCTCCACATCCAAACTATAAGCCCACTCCCTACTTAGGGTTTTTCAAAGCATATTGTGTATATATAATTACAAATTAACATTTCTATTGACACTTAGGGCTGAGACAAAACATCCAAAGTGGGATAACTTGACTCGTGGGACTCGGGTTATCCCACTTTACAAGTAGCAAACACCACTTTAAATGTGATTGAAGTTACATATGATAACTTTTAAGAGATGAGATAGAGAAGCCAAAGTAACTCAAAGGGAAATAGTAACATAACATTTTTGTATAACCGTCCCTTAATGTATTTTGCACTGGTAAAATTCACAATAACTAATTAAATTTACTTTTATCTTTATAAAAGTTGATAAAATTTATAGCTTTTTAATTATAAAAACTAATTTATAATGATATTTTTAATAGGGGAAACCGATTGTACTCCAACTTGTCTTTTTTCTCATTGGTTGGGGAAAATGTTTTTCTCTAGCACTAGGTTCTCCCATGAGGGTGAATAGGGCATGTCAAATTCAAATGGAACACAACATTGAGATTAATATATGAATGCCCATCAAACATGCTACACTCACAATCTAATTACTTTGTCCAAGAGAGGCACACCTCAAGTGGTTTGAGCTTAGGATTCTCATTCATGAGGTCCTATCCCCATCCTCCCAATATGCCCTATATGGCTAATGTTGATGTCATTGGGTGGTGTATGTCGTTTGGAGCATGTATTCTCTCTCCCTCTCTCTCTCTCTCTCATGCGGTGGCTTGAACGCAATTTTTGTGAGAACCAAGAAAAAACAACAACAACGTGATGATTTGCATGATTGGGTCACCTATTTTAGTATAATAGCACCAGGTTTTCCGCTGTCAGTGTAACTCAACGATGTTCAATCATTAAGGGGAGTTTTACAAACCAAGATTTTGAGGAACAATTTACAGAAATCTACTTACATAAGGGGGTTTTTAATGGCATTTTGTTAAAAAAAAACGGTAGAAAATGGTATCTTTTAATACCTTTTGAATGCACGTTATATTTAGGTCTTCCTTAACGTTCACTCCCCAAGCTCTCATCCTTTTTGTATATCATTTTTCTCCCTCCTTCTCATGAGGGTGACTAGCCCATGCCACATTCAACCACTAAATTCCACTTGGATAAATGCAAGGGCGGTGACGGCAAGTTAAATATAAAGGAGAGTCCTCAAAATTTGGATTCACTACAATAAGCCATGCCTAGATTGACGGTAGCGTTACCACCACTACTGCACTCCAATGGAAGCTCGACCCTCTCTCTATCTCTCACTCAGTCACACAACGGAGCACACAAGAGCTCAACACACATAAGAGATAGGCAAGGGAGGAGACAAAAAGAACAGTCTCACTTAGATTATGCATTAGAGAATGAGTGGTGAGAGTTACATTTTTTCTTTTATGGCTTATACTCTTGGGTAGTCAAAGTTTAAACTTACATCTCCTAGTGCTTTCTCATTCACTCTAGCTTGTCCAAACACCTAATACACAACTAGTACTCTCCACCTAAGATCCTGTGGTGCACCTTTAAATAGATAAGCCATGATCACACATGCAAAATAAATTATAATACAATGTAAGCACATTCCAATGAGATCCGGCATTTCCAATGACGTCGACCAAAATTGTTGAGGATGGTAAGATGGCCGACATCGATGTTGTGGATGTATCGAGCAGTAGTTTTATAAATTATACCATATTTCTAATTCAATCATAGTATATCTCGAATGTGCTATATAAAGACTGTGGTCACATGCACATATCAGAACATGCTATAGAAACATGAGCATGCTATATCATGATAGTGTGCGTGGGGTAGGCAATGGGGTATCCTTATACAAAGGCATACACCACCCAGTAGTAAGAGGGTGTTTAACAATGTGAGGTGCTCTCACTGGTTATATGGTTGGTGGGTTATGATAAATCACCATCTATATAAGCAAGTGAGAACACATTATGGTGCTCCACCACCTCTTATTTCGATAGTCTTTGCCAAAAAATCTACAGTCACCTCTAAATTGTCCACTTTCTCTCCCACCACCTTGTCCATGGCTCTCCCTGGTAGCATACTTAATGAGCCATTGGGAGACCTCTTGGTTGGATTCCTCTAATTAGCTCAACGAGAGGTTTCTTCACAAGCAAGATGTTCTTGTTAGTGTGAAGAGGCTAGTTGCTATCCCCATCCTCCCTATATCCCCTATACGGCCAATGTGATGCACATAGATGTTGATGTCATGGGTGGGTTATGTCGTTTGGAGCATGTCACTACGGTGGCTTGAATGCAATTTTTGTGAGAACCAAGATAAAACAACAACCACCTCATGATTTGCATGATTGGGTCACCTATTTCAGTATAATAGCATGTGGTTTTCCAGTGTCGGTGTAACTCGACGATGTTCGATCATTAAGGGGAGGTTTTCAAACCAAGATTTTGATAACAAGTTACAGAAATCTACTTACATAAGGGCATTTTTAATTGCATTTTCAAAAAGAAAATGGTAAAAAAGGGTATCTTTTAATACCCTTTTAATGCACGTTATATTTAGGTCTTCCTAAATGTTCACTCTCCAAGCTCTCATCCTTTTTGTATATCGTTTTTCTCCCTCCTTCCCATGAAGGTGACTAGCCCATGCCACATTCAACCACTAAATTCCACTTGGATAAATGCAAGGGCAACGAGGGCAAGTAACATATAAAGGAGAGTCCTCAAAATCAGGATTCACTACATTAAGCCAGGCCCAGATTGACGGTAGCGTTACCACCACTACTGTACTCCAATGGAAGCTTGACCCTCTCTCTATTTCTCACTCACTCACACAACGGAGCACACAAGAGCTCAACACACATAAGAGATAGGAAAGAGAGGAGACAAAAAGAACAGTCACTTAGATAATGCATTAGAGAATGAGTGGTGAGAGTTACATTTTTTGTTTTATGGTTTATACTCTTGGGTAGTCAAAGTCTAAACTTACATCTTGATGCTTTTTCAGCCACTCTAGCTTGTCCAAACACCTAATACACAACTAGTACTCTCCATCTAAGATCTCGTGGTGCGCCTTTAAATAGATAAGCCGTGATCACACATGAAAAATATTACAATATAAGCACATTCCAAATAAAATTGGGCATTTCCAATGATGTCGGCCAAAATTGTTGAAGATGATAAGGTGGCCGACATCGATGATGTGGATGTATCGAGCAGTAGTTTTGCAAATTATACCATATTTCTAATTCAATCATAGTATATCCCGAATGTGCTATATAAAGATTGTGGTCACATGCACATATCAGAACGTGCTATAGAAACATGAGCATGCTATATCATGATAGTGTGCGTTGGTAGGCAATGGGGTATCCTTATACAAAGGCATACACCACCGAGTAGTAAGAGGGTGTGAAACAATGTGAGGTGCTCTCACTAGGTTGTTATAGGGTTGGTGGGTTATAACAAATCACCATCTATATAAGCAAGTTAGAACACATTATGCAACTCCACCACCTCTTATCTCGATAGTCTTTGCCAAAAAATCTATGGTCACCTCTAAATTGTCCACTTTCTCTCCCACCACCTTGTCCATGGCTTTCCCTCTTAATGTGCCATTGTGAGACCTCTTGGTTATATTCCTCTAATTAGCTCAACGAGAGGTTTCTTCACAAGCAAGATGTTCTTGTTAGTGAAGAGGCTAGTTGCTATCCCCATCCTCCCAGTATGCCCTATACGGCCAATGTGATGCACATAGATGTTGATGTCATTGGGTGGTGTATGTCATTTGGAGCATGTATTCTCTCTCTCTCTCTCTCTCTCTCTCTCTCTCTCTCTCTCTCTCTCTCTCTCTCTCTCTCTCTCTCTCTTTCTCATATGCGGTGGCATGAACGTAATTTTTGTGAGAACCTAGATAAAACAACAACAACCTGGTGATTTGCATGATTTGGGTCACCTATTTCAGTATAATAGCACCTGGTTTTATGTTGTTGGTGTAGCTCGACGATGTCCGATCATTAAGGGGGGTTTTTCAAACCAAGATTTTAAGAACAATTTACAGAAATCTACTTACATAAGGGGGTTTTTAATGGCATAAAAAAACGGTAGAAAAGGGTATCTTTTAATACCCTCAGTTTGAATGCACGTTATATTTAGGTCTTCCTAAATGTTCACTCCCCAAGCTCTCATCCTTTTTGTATATCGTTTTTCTCCCTCCTTCCCATGAGGGTGACTAGCCCATGCCAGATTCAACCAATAAATTCCACTTGGATAAATGCAAGGGCGCACGGCGACGGCAAGTTACATATAAAGGAGAGTCCTCAAAATGAGGATTCACTACAATAAGCCAGGCCTAGATTGACGGTAGTATTACCACCACTACTGCACTCCAATGGAAGATCAAACCTCTCTCTATCTCTCACTCATTCACACAACAAAGCACACAAGAGCTCAACACACATAAGAAATAGGCAAGGGAGGAGACAAAAAGAACAGTCACTTAGATTATGCATTAGAGAATGAGTGGTGAGAGATACATTTTTCCTTCTATGGTTTATACTCTTGGGTACTCTAAGTTTAAACTTACATCCTAGTGCTTTTCTAGGCACTGTAGCTTGTCCAAACACCTAATACAAAACTAGTACTCTCCACCTAAGATCCCGTGTGTGCCTTTAAATAGATAAGCCGTGATCAAACATGCAAAATAATACAATGCAAGCACATTGCAAATGAAATCCGGCATTTCCAATGATGTCAGCCAAAATTGTTGAAGATGGTAAGGTGGCTGACATCAATGTTTTGGATGTATCTAGCGGTAGTTTTACAAATTATACCATATTTGTAATTCAATCATAGTATATCTCGAATGTGCTATATAAAGATTGTGGTCACATGCACATATCACAATATGCTATAGAAATATGAGCATGCTATATCATGATAGTGTGCATGGGGTAGGCAATGGGGTATCCTTATACAAAGGCATACACCACCGTGTAGTAAGAGGGTGTGAAAAAATGTGAGGTGCTCTCTTTAGGTTATAACCTAGTGAGGTGGTCTCACTAGGTTATAGAGGTGGTGAGTTATGATAAATCACCATCATTATGCTGCTCCACCACCTCTTATTTTTGATAGTCTTTGCCAAAAAATCTATGGTCACCTCTAAATTGTCCACTTTCTCTCCCACCACCTTGTCCATGACTCTCCCTGGTAGCATACTTAATGAGCCATTGTGAGACCTCTCGGTTGCATTCTGCTAATTAGCTCAATGAGAGGTTTCTTCACAAAAGCAAGATGTTCTTGTTAGTGAAGAGGCTAGTTTCTATCCCCATCCTCCCAGTATGCCCTATACGGCCAATGTGATGCACATAGATGTTGATGTCATTGGGTGGTGTATGTCGTTTGGAGCATGTATTCTCTCTCTTTCTCTCTCTCTCATAATTATATTGGGGAACATGGGAATTTCCCATAAGTTTGGGACATGTGGTCAAATCTTTGGATTAATCATAACTTGAACACCGTTACTCCAAATTGAGCGCTCTATAGCTCACTAGACTCCATTTTCCAAGCGCTTTCCAACAATAGGTCACATGATATGGTTTTGAAAAACTTATAGGCATGTTATCCAGGTCCCACCTTTTTAGTATTCAAAAAATGGGAGTTGGGAAATTCCCAAACTCACGAATATAGTGTTTCTCTCTATCTTGTGTGGTGGCTTGAATGCAATTTTTCTTAGAACTAAGATAAAACAACAACAACTTGATGATTTGCATGATTGGGTCACTTATTTCAGTATAATAGCACCTGGTTTTCCGCTGTTGGTGTAACTCGACGATGTCCGATCAATAAAGGGGTTTTTCAAACCAAGATTTTGAGAACACTTTATAGAAATCTACTTACATAATGGGGGTTTTTAATGGTATTGTGAAAAAGAAAATGGTAGAAAAGGGTATCTTTTAATACCCTTTGAATGCACATTATATTTAGGTCTTCCTAAACGTTCACTCCCCAAGCTCTCATCCTTTTTGTATATTGTTTTTCTCCCTTCTTCCCATGAGGGTGACTAGCCCATGCCACATTCAACCACTAAATTCCACTTGGATAAATGCAAGGGCAACAATGGCAAGTTACATATAAAGGAGGGTCCTCAAAATCAAGATTCACTACAATAAGCCACACTTAGATTGACGGTAGCGTTACCACCACTACTGCACATCATTGGAAGCTCGACCCTCTCTCTATCTCTCACTCACTCACTCACACAACGGAGCACACAAGAGCTCAACACACATAAGAGATAGGCAAGGGGGGAGACAAAAAGAACATTCACTTAGATTATGCATTAGAGAATGAGTGGTGAGAGTTACATTTTTCGTTTTATGGTTTATACTCTTGGGTAGTCAAAGTTTTAAACTTACATCCTTGTGCTTTTTCAGCCACTCTAGCTTGTCGAAACACCTAATACACAACTAGTACTCTCCACCTAAGATCCCGTGGTGTGCCTTTGACTAGATAAGCCGTGATCACACATGCAAAATAATACAATATAAGCACATTCCAATGAAATCTGGCATTTCCAATGACCTTAGCCAAAATTGTTTAAGATGGTAAGGTAGCCGACGTCAATGTTCTGGATGTATCTAGCAGTAGTTTTACAAATTATACCATATTTCTAATTCAATCATAGTATATCTCGAATGTGCTATATAAAGATTGTATTCAAATGTACATATCAGAACATGCTATAGAAACATGAGCATGCTATATCACGATAGTGTGCGTGGGGTAGGCAATGGGGTATCCTTCTACAAAGGCATACACCACCGAGTAGTAAGAGGGTGTGAAACAATGTGAGGTGCTCTCACTAGGTTATAGGCTTGGTGGGTTATGATAAATCACCATCTATTTAAGCAAGTGAGAACACATTATGCTGCTCCACCACCTCTTATTTCAATAGTCTTTGCCAAAAAATCTACGGTCACCTCTAAATGGGTCCACTTTCTCTCCCACCACCTTGTCCATGACTCTCCCTGCTGGTAGCATACTTAATGAACCATTGTGAGACCTCTTGGTTGGATTCCTCTAATAAGCTCAACGAGAGGTTTCCACTACAATAAGCCAGGCCTAGATTGACGGTAGCGTTACCACCACTACTGCACTCCAATGGAAGCTCGACCCTCTCTCTATCTCTCACTCACTCACACAACGGAGCACACAAGAGCTCAACACACATAAGAAATAGGCAAGGGAGGAGACAAAAAGAACAGTCACTTAGATTATGCATTAGAGAATTAGTGGTGAGAGTTACATTTTTCCTTTTATGGTTTATACTCTTGGGTAGTCAAAGTTTAAACTTACATCCTCGTGCTTTTTCAGCCACCCTAGCTTGTCCAAATACCTAATACACAACTAGTACTCTCCACTTAAGATCCCGTGGTGCACCTTTAAATAGATAAGCCGTGATCACATATGCAAAATAATACAATATAAGCACATTCCAATGAAATCTGGAATTTCCAATGACGTCGGCCAAAATTGTTGAAGATGGTAAGGTGGCCGACATCGATGTTGCGGATGTATCTAGCAAAAGTTTTAGAAAATACCATATTTCTAATTCAATCATAGTATATCCCGAATGTGCTATATAAAGATTGTGGTCACATGCACATATCAAGACATGCTATAGAAAAATGAGCATGCTATATCATGATAGTGTATGTAGGGTAGGCAATGGGCTATCCTTATACAAAGGCATACACCACCCAGTAGTAAGAGGGTGTGAAACAATGTGAGGTGCTCTCACTAGGTTATAGGGTTGGTGGGTTATTATAAATCACCATCTATATAAGCAAGTGAGAACCATTATGCTGCTCCACCACCTCTTATTTCGACAGTCTGCCAAAAAATCTATGGTCACCTCTAAATTGTCCACTTTCTCTCCCACCACCCTGTCCATGACTCTCCCACCACCCTGTCCATGACTCTCCATGGTAGCATACTTAATGAGCCATTGTGAGACCTCTTCGTTGGATTCTTATAACTAGCTCAATGAGAGATTTCTTCACAAGCAAGATGTTCTTGTTAGTGAAGAGGCTAGTTGCTATCCCCATCCTCCCAGTATGCCCTATACGGCCAATGTGATGCACATAGATGTTGATGTCATTGGGTGGTGTATGTCGTTTGGAGCTTGTATTCTCTCTCTCTCTCTCTCTCTCTTTCTCTCTCTCTATCTATCTATCTCTCTCTCTTTCTCTCTCTCTTTCTCTCTCTCTCTCTCTCTATCTATCTATCTATCTATCTATCTATCTATCTCTCTCATGCGGTGGCTACCACACAATTTTTGTGAGAACCAAGATAAAACAAGAACAACCTGATGATTTGCATGATTGGGTCACCTATTTCAGTATCATAGCACCTCGTTTTCCGTTATCGGTGTAACACGACGATGTCCGATCATTAATGGGAGTTTTTCAAACCAAGATTTTGATAACATTTTACAGAAATCTACTTACATAAGAGGGTTTTAATGGCATTTTAAAAAAACAAAATGATAGAATAGGGTACCTTTTATTACCCTTTAATTGCACGTTATATTTAGGTCTTCCTAAACGTTCCCTCCCCAAGCTCTCATCTTTTTTGTATATCATTTTTCTCCCTCCTTTCCATTAGGGTGACTAGCCCATGCCACATTCAACCACTAAATTCCACTTGAATAAATGCATTGGCGGCGACGACAAGTTACATAAAAATGAGAGTCCTCAAAATCAGGATTCACTATAATAAGATAAGCCTAGATTGACGGTAGCGTTACCACCACCACTGCACTGCAATGGAAGCTCGACCCTCTCTCTATCTCACTTACTCACACATCGGAGCACACAAGAGCTCAACACACGTAAGTGATAAGCAAGAGAGGAGACAAAAAGAACAGTCACTTAGATTATGCATTAAAGAATTAGTGGTGAGAGTTACATTTTTCCTTTTATGGTTTATACTCTTGGGTAGTCAAAGTTTAAACTTACATCCTAGTGCTTTTTCAGCCACTCTAGCTTGTCCAAACACCTAATACACAACTAGTACTCTTCACCTAAGATCCCGTGGTGCGTCTTTGAATAGATAAGCCGTGATCACACATGCAAAATAATACAATATAAGCACATTTCAATGAAATCCAGCATTTCCAACAATGACCTTAGCCAAAATTGTTTAAGATTGTAAGGTGGCCGACATCAATGTTGTGGATGTATCTAGCAGTAGTTTTATAAATTATACCATATTTCTAATTCAAACATAGTATATCCTGAATGTGCTATATAAATATTGTAGTCACATGCACATATCAGAACATGCTACTCCCCAAGCTCTCATCCTTTTTGTGTATCATTTTTCTCCCTCCTTCCCATGAGGGTGACTAGTCCATGCCAGATTCAACCACTAAATTTCACTTGGATAAATGCAAGGGCGGCGAGGGCAAGTTACATATAAAGGAGAGTCCTTAAAATCACGATTCACTACAATAAGCTAGGTCTAGATTGAGGATAGCGTTACCACAACTACTGCACTCCAATGGAAGCTCGACCCTCTCTCTATCTCTCACTCACTCACACAGCGGAGCACACAAGAGCTCAACACACATAAGAGATAGGTAAGGGAGGAGACAAAAAGAACAGTCACTTAGATTATGCATAAGAGAATGAGTGGTGGGAGTTACATTTTACCTTTTATGGTTTATACTCTTGGGTAGTCAAAGCTTAAACTTACATCCTAGTGCTTTTTCAGCCACTCTAGCTTGTCCAAACACCTAATACACAACTAGTACTCTCCACCTCAGATCCCGTGGTGTGCCTTTAAATAGATAAGCAATGAGCACACATGCAAAATAATACAATGCAAGCACATTGCAAATGAAATCCAGCATTTCCAATGATGTCGGCCAAAATTGTTGAGAAGATGGTAAGGTGGCCGACATCGATGTTGTGGATGTATCTAGCAGTAGTTTTACAAGTTATACCATATTTCTAATTCAATCATAGTATATCCCGAATGTGCTATATAAAGATTGTGGTCACATGCACATATCAGAACATGCTATAGAAACATGAGCATGCTATATCATGATAGTGTGCGTAGGGTAGGCAGCAATGGGCTATCCTTATAACAAAGGCATACACCACTCTCAGTAGTAAGAGGGTGTGAAACAATGTGAGGTGCTCTCACTATGTTAAAGGGTTGGTGAGTTATGATAAATCACCATCTATATAAGCAAGTGAGAACACATTATGCTACTCCACCACCTCTTATTTCGATAGTCTTTGCCAAAAAATCTACGGCCACCTCTAAATTGTCCACTTTCTCTCCAACCACCTTGTCCATTACTCTCCCTAGTAGCATACCTAATGAGCCATTGTGAGACCTCTTGGATGGATTCCTCTAATTAGCTCAACGAGAGGTTTCTTCACAAGCAAAATGTTCTTGTTAGTGTGAAGAGGCTACTTGCTATCCCCATCCTCCCAGTATGCCCTATACGGCCAATGTGATGCACATAGATGCTGATGTCATTAGGTGGTGTATGTCATTTGGAGCATGTATTCTCTCTCTCTCTCTCTCTCTCTCTCTCTCTCATGCGGTGGCTTGAAAGCATTTTTTGTAAGAACCAACATAAAACAACAACCTGATGACTTGCATGATTGGGTCACTTATTTCAGTATAATAGCACCTGGTTTTACACTGTCGGTGTAACTCGACGATGTCCCGTCCTTAAGGGGAGTTTTTCAAACCAAGATTTTGAGAACAATTTACAAAAATCTACTTACATAAGGGGGTTTTTAACAGCATTTTGAAAAAGAAAATGGTAGAAAAGGGTGTCTTTTAATACCCTTTGAATGCACGTTATATTTAGGTCTTCCTAAACATTCACTCCCCAAGCTCTCATCCTTTTTGTGTATCATTTTTCTCCCTCCTTCCCATGAGGGTGACTAGCCCATAGCACATTCAACCACTAAATTTCACTTGGATAAATGCAAGGACGGCGACGGCAAGTTACATATAAAGGAGAGTCCTTAAAATCACGATTCCCTACAATAAGCTAGGTCCAGATTGAGGATAGCGTTACCACCACTACTGCACTCCAATGGAAGCTCGACCCTCTCTCTATCTCTCACTCACTCACACAACGGAGCACACAAGAGCTCAACACACATAAGAGATAGGTAAGGGAGGAGACAAAAAGGACAATCACTTAGATTATGCATAAGAGAATGAGTGGTGAAAGTTACATTTTACCTTTTATGGTTTATACTCTTGGGTAGTCAAAGTTTAAACTTACATCCTAGTGCTTTTTCAGCCACTCTAGCTTGTCCAAACACCTAATACACAACTAGTACTCTCCACCTAAGATCTCGTGGTGCGCCTTTAAATAGATAAGCCGTGATCACACATGAAAAATAATACAATATAAGCACATTCCAATGAAATCGGGCATTTCCAATGACGTCGGCCAAAATTGTTGAAGATGGTAACGTAACCGACATCGATGTTGTGGATGTATCTAGGAGCAGTTTTATAAATTATACCATATTTCTAATTAAATCATAGTATTCCCGAATGTGCTATATAAAGATTGTGGTCACATGCACATATCAGAACATGCTATAGAAACATGAGCATGCTATATCATGATAGTGTGCGTGGGGTAGGCAATAGGGTATCCCTAGACAAAGGCATACACCACCCTGTAGTAAGAGGGTGTGAAACAATGTGAGGTGCTCTCACAAGGTTATAGGGTTGGTGAGCTATGATAAATCACCATCTATATAAGCAAGTGAGAACACATTATGCTGCTCCACCACCTCTTATTTCGATAGTCTTTGCCAAAAAATCTACTGTCACCTCTAAATTATCCACTTTCTCTCCCACCACCTTGTCCATGACTCTCCCTAGTAGCATACTTAATGAGCCATTGTGAGACCTCTTGGTTGGATTTCTCTAATTAGCTCAATGAGAGGTTTCTTCACAAGAAAGATGTTCCTTTTAGTGAAGAGGATAGTTGCTATCCCCATCCTCCCAGTATGCCCTATACGGCCAATGTGATGCACATAGATGTTGCGCTTGAATGCATTCTTTGTAAGAACCAAAATAAAAAAACATCAACTTGATGATTTGCATGATTGGGTCACCTATTTCAGTATAATAGCACCTGGTTTTCCGCTGTTGGTGTAACTCGACGATGTCCCATCCTGAAGGGGAGTTTTTCAAACCAAGATTTTGAGAACAATTTATAGAAATCTACTTAAAAAAGGGGGTTTTTTATGGCATTTTGAAAAAAAATGGTAGAAAATGGTATCTTTTAATACCCTTTGAATGCACGTTATATTTAGGTCTTCCTAAACGTTCACTCCCCAAGCTCTCATCCTTTTTGTATATCATTTTTCTCCCTCCTTCCCATGAGGATGACTAGCCCATGCCACATTCAACCACTAAATTTCACTTGGATAAATGCAAGGGCGGCGAACGGCAAGTCACATATAAAGGAGAGTCCTCAAAATCAAGATTCACTACAATAAGCCACGCCTAGATTGACGATAGTGTTACCACCACTACTGCACTCCAATGGAAGCTCGACCCTCTCTCTATCTCTCACTCACTCACACAACGAAGCACACAAGAGCTCAACACACATAAGAGATAGGCAAGGGAGGAGACAAAAAGAATAGTCACTTAGATTATGCATTAGAGAATGAGTGGTGAGAGTTATATTTTTCCTTTTATGGTTTATACTCTTGGGTAGTCAAAGTTTAAACTTACATTTTAGTGCTTTTTCAGCCACTCTAGCTTGTCCAAACACCTAATACACAACTATTACTCTCCACCTAAGATCCCGTGGTGTGCCTTTAAATAGATAAGCTATGATCACACATGAAAAATAATACAATATAAGCACATTCCAATGAAATCGCGCATTTCCAATGACGTCGGCCAAAATTATTAAAGATGGTATGGTGGCCGACATCGATGTTGTGGATGTATCTAACAGTAGTCTTACAAATTATACCATATTTATAATTCAATCATAGTATATCCCGAGTGTGCTATATAAAGATTGTGGTCACATGCACATATAGGAACATGCTAGAGAAACATAAGCATCCTATATCATGATAGTGTGCGTGGGGTAGGCAATCAAGTATCCATATACAAAGGCATACACCACCCAGTAGTAATGTAAGATCCCTGTTCCCACCGAGCAATGGATTCAGGATACTGGCAGTGGAAGTAGCACTTCTCGCGCGGGATCGGGGTCCCACATTCGGGGCCTCACCCACAGATATCCGGATAAGAGACTAATCCGTCGGTTGTTCCAAAACCGAACCCGAAAAAACTTCCTTTACCGGAAAGTACGGGTGATTCCACCAGGATAACTTTTTACTCTAACGTAGTCAAGATCATTTCTGATTCAGCGGATCCAATTGCATCTACAGGATACTTGATCAGATCAAGGAAGAAACTTGCACTTGGATCATTGGGATCAACGCTTTTTTCCCCATTCAAGAGGCACAGCCGTTGATTCCTATCCATAGAACAATTAGTATCCGGGATTTACTTCATCTATCGTAATCACAGAAATTGAGTCTCGATTTACAGATCCATCAGTCCAGCCTAACCCCATCCGATCCCATGGGTTAGC
Organism: Cibotium barometz; assembly: GCF_041138505.1. NCBI lineage: Eukaryota > Viridiplantae > Streptophyta > Polypodiopsida > Cyatheales > Cibotiaceae > Cibotium > Cibotium barometz. The sequence goes on along the minus strand of NC_141075.1, from coordinate 27,296,528 downwards.
CAACCGCCCAACCACTGTAGTGATGGGATCCAATTAGGAATTTGGTTAGGTTTTGTCCCGGGTACCAAGGAAAAGAGTTCCAAGGCCCCCTAGCTGGAAGTTCATGCAATTATAAAACTAGTCACACCACTTACACACCCAATATGAAATTGCCTTTTTCTCAACATCAGCTAACTTTAAAACAATCTTTTAATGAAACCATAGTATCACTCATCACAATCTTCCAATTTATCCGGTTGATTCAATTTCCCATCATTCCTTCATCAGAGTATCTATGGCATCATTGGCAACTAGAACGCTCATGACCTGTCCACACAGGGGCCGTTTCAATAGTTCCTAGCCCATAATACTTGGCAATATAATCACTTATCAAGATGGACTCTCGTTGAAGATCAGCAAGATCAACCAACAGATCCATATAAAGAGCCATGGACTCATCCGTTGAGGACCAGCAAGGTCAGTCAACCAGATCCATGCCCGGTTTCAGAAAACAACTCTTACTCCTTGTTCCAATATCTTCCTCGACGCACGCGTGGGTATCCTGGGCGACCCAGAGCCCGAGCACCGTATGGTCAGCACCCTCTAGGATCCTTCGCAGGTGACCTAGCGCTTCACTCATAGGCCGCTTCCTTGGCCCCTCATCCACCGTACCGGAAGCTCACCATTTTAATCGCACCGAGGCTGGTCAAGACCTCGGCCGACCTTGCTGCGCGAGACGTCCTCCATTGACTCTCCGTCACAGCAGTTGCAACTTTATCAGTTAGGTCTCCACGATCTTGATCACAAGACGGTCAAAATGCTTTCCCAGCATTCTTGACATAAAACAGTCATTTACAAACAGTCACAAAATACAGTTTCTATATCGAATTCCATCTTTCCACATTATCCCTTCTCAATCCACATTACTTATTCCACATTCCTTTCATATGTACTCATTCTCATCCATTCATTCATATCAATGACACATTATTTCCCATACACATTCACCTTCATTATTCTTCATACCCATCTATGCATACATCCATTTTCACATCCTTACTCATACATCCACATCCACATACATACATCCATACATACACATCCACATTTATACATCTACCTCCTCATTCGTACATCTACATCTACATGCACATTCATGCATCTTCATCCATACATCCACATTTATATGCACATTCACATCCATTTTCACCTTATGATAACCCATATACATCTTATCTCATCACATACACTTCTTATCTCATTCATACACATCTTATCACCTCTTAACTCATCTTATCACATCCTAACTCATCTCATATACATCTTATCTCATCTTATCACATCTCATACTCTTCTTATCACATCTCATACACCTCTTTTCACATCTTAACTCATCTTATCACATCCTAACTTATCTCATATGCATCTTATCTCATCTTATCACATCTCATACACCTCTTATCACATCTCATACACCTCTTATCACATCTTAACTCATCTTATCACATCTCATACACCTCTTATCACATCTTAACTCATCTTATCACATCTCATACACCTCTTATCACATCTTAACTCATCTTAACTCATCTTATCACATCCTAACTCATCCTTATGCATACCTCTATGCAAGAATTTCAATTGTGATAAAAGTAACACTTTTATAATAAAATAATAATTTTTTTGTAATACTTTTATAATAAAATAATAATTTATTTATTTTTTTCATTTCTATGCACGAAATTCAATATGATAAAAATAACTTTCTATAATAAAATAATCATTTTTTTTCTTTACAGTTTTATAATAAAAAAATAAAATATTCATCTTTTATGTATACCTCTATGCATGAAATTCAATTAGGTTAAAAGTAACACTTTTATAATAAAATATTTATCTTTTATGCATACCTCTATGCATGAAATTCAATTATGTTAAAAGTAACACTTTTATAATAAAATATTTATCTTTTATGCATACTTTTATGCATGAAATTCAATTATGTTAAAAGTAATACTTTTATAATAAAATATTTATCTTCTATGCATACCTTTATGCATGAAATTCAATTATGTTAAAAGTAACACTTTTATAATAAAATATTTATCTTTTATGCATACCTCTATGCATGAAATTTAATTATGCTAAAAGTAACACTTTTGATATAAAATTTTATCTATTATGCATACTTCTATGCATGAAAATAAAAATGATAAAAGTAACACTTTTAATATAAAAATTTATCCATTATGCATACTTCTATGCATAAAATAAAAATGATAAAAGTAATACTTTTGATATAAAAATTTATCCATTATGCATACTTATATGCATGAAAATAAAAATGATAAAAGTAACACTTTTAATATAAAAATTTATCCATTATGCATACTTCTATGCATAAAATAAAAATGATAAAAGTAATACTTTTGATATAAAAATTTATCCATTATGCATACTTATATGCATGAAAATAAGAATGATAAAAGTAACACTTTTAATATAAAAATTTATCCATTATGCATACTTCTATGCATAAAATAAAAATGATGAAAGTAATACTTTTGATATAAAAATTTATTCTTTATGCATAATATAAAAATTTAATTTTCTCATGATTCTAATGAATTTCTTTCAATTAATCTAGGATGATAATTCCTAGAATATGGTAGGAAATCCTCTTTTCATGCTTTGAATAAAAATATTTTATGTGTAAAATTTTATAAAATTTTGCCATAGCTCCGTTACTATAACTGATAAATCTCAATTATTTAAAAAGATAAGGCTTATCTTTAAGGGAATGATTAGAATGATCCCTAATTGGATCATTAACCCTTAATAGATTAAATAAAAAATAATCATAAACTAAAAGCATAGAAAAACTATTAATTTATTCTTAAGCATAGATTAATCTTAGATTAAGAAAAAGCTTTATGAAAAGCTTCATTTGGATTGAGAATGGGTCATGAATATGACCATTAATAATCAAAAACCATACCAATTTAAGCTTCTCAAGCTTGAGAGGGGTTGAGAAGAGAGAAACATTGAGAAATTATAGAAAAAATCAAAATTCACCATATTTACCTTACAAATTACTTGCTTCTTTGTTCACGGTAGAGGCCCCCAACAATCAATTGGTTTAGTATGTTGATGGAGCCACCAATGAGAATTAAAGAAAGAGGGAAGTATTAAAGAATTCACAGTTCTTGGCTTAGGTGGAGTAGAGTAACAATGCATAAGACACTATATTTTTTTCAACAAGGCGAGGCTTCTATTTATAGGAAAATTTGAGCTCCTAACCAAACAAACTGATTCTAGAATTTTCCAAGTCAATTTGGTCACTTTTTGACCATTTTTAGGTCAGTTAAGCTAACTTTTTGGAACTAGACTTGAATGAGGAGAGAGGAGAGATGAAATATCTCAACTTTTATGATTTTAAAACTCATTTAAGCATGTGTTTTAGGTGCCTCATTGAAGGCCCTCCTTTTCCTTACTGATGTGTCAAAAATGGAATCCTTACACTCAAAATATCTCATATTTTTATATTACTCATAGTTTTTTACTATTAAACCTTGTACATTTTCAACTCTTCATCTTATGTGAGCATTGAAGGGACTCACCTTCCTTACATAGGTGTCAAAATGGAATCATTATACCCAATTTATCTCATTTTTTTAATATTGCTCATAGTTTTTTACTAATAAACCTTGTACATTTTCAACTCTTCATCTTATGTGAAATATGCACCTCCTTTAAAGAATTCCCCTTCCTTACATATGCGTCAAAATGGAGTCATTATACCCAAAATATCTCATATTTTTAATATTGCTCATAGTTTTTTACTAATAAACCTTGTACATTTTCAACTCTTCACCTTATGTGAGCATTTATTTATTTTTGGGTATTTTCTTTTTACAAATTGGATTTATCTCCTCCCTACACATGGATTGATGCTATTGGCCCATAGGAACCTTAATTGGACCATAGTCTAAAGATTTCTGAAAATCTAGACCCTTAGGCTAAGGTTCTTTATACCTATTTCCAATTAATTCCAATTGCACATTGGAAAATTCTTTTTGAATTTCTGTTTCAGGGGAACTCATCTTAATTATAAGAGATATTTTTCTATCCAAAAATATTCAAAATCTGAATATTCTCTCTCTAGAATAATTTTCTCTCTCTAGGCTAAAATAGTTAGAAACAAGGTCTTTATATTTCTAAAGAGGGGTTGATTACAGGGGAAGATACTAGACATCAAAAAGGGGTTGGGAGAGGAATCTTACATTCTACCCCACTTAAAAAACGCGAGATGTCCTCATCTCGCAGGTGGAGTATGATTTCTTTCATCATCTTCTTCTTCTTCAATCACATTCAACTTTACGCCTTGGAAGTGGACGGTCAATTTTTCCCTGGTATTCTGCTGGAGTATGGATGACTTGAGAACTGTCGGTTAAGCCGTTGGTTTTTCAATTGCAGTAAAGATTTTCCCTTCTTTCCTCTTCTACTTCTTCTGAAATTGTGACTGCTCTGGCTGCTGTGCAGTCTGAGGTGGATTTCTGTCTCTTTGGATGCCCCTGTTTTGGAAAGGAGCTTGAGGTTACTCTGGGTAGAGGCAGATGGTTGATTTGGAGTTCTTTTGGGGTTACCCTGGCTTGGGTGAGACGGCGGACCCTGATTAGACTGGTATGAAGGAATTGGTCTCTGAATTCGGGGTCCTAGACTTCCCTGTCCCCTTGACATGGCAGGAGTTGGGCAGTCTTTTAACTGATGACCAAAACATTGGCATCCAAAACACCGGTTCTCACTTCTGGGTTCATTTTTCTGCATCCTTAAAATAGATGGTCCTCCTGAGAAAGTATTTTGGGGGAAGGATGTTCCTTCACTTTGGAATCTTCCTGCATCTTGATTCTGAATCGGTCCTTGCTGCCTCTTTGGAGGTGGAAAGTTTGAAGTACCTTCCTGGTCTTGGAATCTTTTAAAGTTAGAGGGTGCAGGTTTTGGCGGGACCTTTACTACAAAGGCTTTGGCAAAATCCTTTGCCATTTTTACTGCTTCAGCCATGGACACTGGTCTGGCATTTTTGACCAGTGTGTCCAAAGGTTCGTTCATTGCCCGAATGAACCTGGCCATGAGCTGTTCTTCATCTAGAGGTGGTGAGTATTTGAGTAGAAGAGCAAAGGCCTGGTGATATTCTTCAATGGTTTTGTTCTCCTGCTTTAGTTCTAAAAATTCGTTCATTTTGTTTTCCAAAAATCCAGGGGGACGAAATCTCTTTCTCAAATAGGTTTTTAGGTCATTCCAAGATTGGGTATTTCTATTTAGACGGTTGGTGTCACAGTGGTTCCTCCATGCTACCCTGGCTATTTCCACTATTTTTAACCGGCCAAGAGCTATTTTGCTCAGCTCATTATAACCTGTGATGTCAAAATACTCTTCCATGGCTTCCACCCATTTCTCCACAGTCTCACCCAGGTTCTCCCCTTCTCCTTTGAAGGGTCCTGGTTGAGTCCTATGAAGAGCCTTGCGAACATCAGGATCAAGTTCGTTATCTTCAGTGACAGGGTCTGGCTGCTGACGGCTACGATTTCCTCGTCTCATGATTCTGTCAAAAATTTATATATTAGAGAGAGAATAGTTATAAGATTAGAGAGGAGATTCTTATTTTTGAATACCTTAAAAACTGGGGAGAATTCTTACATTCTACCCCACTTAAAAAAAGCGCGAGATGTCCTCATCTCGTAGGAAGAGAACAACTCTTTTTCTTACGACCCAAATTATTCTGGGGTTCCTTACATTCTGGTCAACCCAACAGAATACCTTCTGAACATTCCTCCACGGGAAATTTTAGTTAAGCAAGTTCTCAATTTGTCATCCCTTAACTTGATCTATCGATCAAGTGTTAACAGTAGCAATCTGACAGCACAACCCACTAATCTCATAGTGATTTGCTGAAATCATTATCATCATTCCAGTTATGAATATCATCATTGGGACTCATCCCATTCATCCTCATTGTGGTTTCGCTCAGCTTATTACATTTCAACTAAATTTCGGAAATCATCATTTTTCAATCAGAATCCAAATCAATTCATCAATTCTCAAACAGAATTAAAAATCATATCAACCACATTCGAATTCATCATCTAGATAGCATTAACGCTTCTAATTTCAAGTCTTAGATTTACTCGTATATACTGTCAGTAAAGAGCTGCAGTATACTCTCGGTATATACGGGTAGTCAAGGCCCTTGGAATTATAAGGTAAATACCATCATGTCTAGGCCTCAAGCAAGTCAGGATTCTATATAATTGCGGTATTTCCATCTGAAGACCCAATTACCAGTTTACGAATTTCAGTTTGAATATCAATTTGTATGAATTATATCACACAATTACAATCCTTTTGTGCTTCTTGATAAATTTTAGACATAATTGGCTCCTCAGTTGATCTTATTGGAGTTCTTTATCTGATCGTCCGTAAACAATCACTTAAATAACAGGAAAAACATTTGTATATTTATATACAAGTTGCAATAAGTACATAGAGTGGTTCAGCTCCAAAATTCAAAATCTCCTCGGGAGACGCATAAGACGACGGGATTAGGCCATAGTCATGTCCTGTTACATAATTTCTCTAATTGTGAAGGGAGCTATTATTTTCTCCTTAGGGATAAATCGACTAAAGAGTCTATAAACTCGGCAATAAAGTCTGAAATTTTGAGGTGTTGAATTATATAGAATGACACCACGCGTCATTTTCAGCTTTATCAGAATCATGGCCAATGAGAGGTTCTGCCTCAGCCTTGCACGCCGGTTGTAGGAGGCGTGGACATATTGCCCTGCAAACCACTTATGCTGTCGTCTCTCCATTAGGTTAGGAAAATATAATTCTTCGAAATGGCGTGCGAGTCTTGCTCGGCTTGATGGAGTTGAAGCGGAAGAGATGAGATGCTCGAAGGCAAATGCAATCATATCTTGAGACTGGGTGAGGTCGGGAATACCAGATAAATGGGAAACTTCCATCTATAAAAACAATTTCTTTGATTAAAATTTTCTTCATTAGAGAAGCTTACGGAATGAAAATGCATTATGAAAATGCTCTTTCTGAATTCTTATTACCAATTTCAGATAAGAATTTAATTATCCTTATTAGCTTTCAATTTGGCTCTGATACCAACTGTAAGATCCCTGTTCCCACCGAGCAACGGATCCAGGATACTGGCAGTGGAAGTAGCACTTCTCGCGCGGGACAGGGGTCCCACATTCGGGGCCTCACCCACCACAAATATCCGGATAAGAGACTAATCCGTCAGTTGTTCCAAAACCGAACCCAAAAAAACTTCCTTTACCAAAAAGCACGGGTGATTCCACCAGGATAACTTTTTACTCTAACGTAGTCAAGATCATTTCTGATCGAGCTGATCCAATTGCATCTACAGGATACTTGATCAGATCAAGGAAGAAACTTGCACTTGGATCATTGGGATCAACGCTTTTTTTCCCATTCAAGAGGCACAGCCGTTGATTCCTATCCATAGAACAATTAGTATCAAGGATTTACTTCATCTATCGTAATAACAGAAATTGAGTCTCGATCTACGGATCCATCAGTCCAGCCTAACCCCATCCGATCCCATGGGTTAGCCAACCGCCCAACCACTGTAGTGATGGGATCCAATTAGGAATTTGGTTAGATTTTGTCCCGGGTACCAAGGAAAAGAGTTCCAAGGCCCCCTAGCCGGAAGTTCATGCAATTAAAAAACTAGTCACACCACTTACACACCCAATATGAAATTGCCTTTTTCTCAACATCAGCTACCTTTAAAACCCCAACCAATCAATTGGTTTAGTATGTTGATGGAGCCACCAATGGGAATTAAAGAAAGAGGGAAGTATTAAAGAATTCACAGTTCTTGGCTTAGGTGGAGTAGAGTAACAATGCATAAGACACTATAGTTTTTTTCAACAAGGGGAGGCTTCTATTTATAGGAAAATTTGAGCTCCTAACCAAACAAACTGATTCTAGAATTTTCCAAGTCAGTTTGGTCACTTTTTGACCATTTTTAGGTCAGTTAAGCTAACTTTTTGGAACTAGACTTGAATGAGGAGAGAGGAGAGATGAAATATCTCAACTTTTATGATTTTAAAACTCATTTAAGCATGTGTTTTAGGTGCCTCATTGAAGGCCCTCCTTTTCCTTACTGATGTGTCAAAAATGGAATCCTTACACTCAAAATATCTCATATTTTTATATTACTCATAGTTTTTTACTATTAAACCTTGTACATTTTCAACTCTTCATCTTATGTGAGCATTGAAGGGACTCACCTTCCTTACATAGGTGTCAAAATGGAATCATGTATACCCAATTTATCTCATTTTTTTAATATTGCTCATAGTTTTTCACTAATAAACCTTGTACATTTTCAACTCTTCATCTTATGTGAAATATGCACCTCCTTTAAAGAATTCCCCTTCCTTACATATGTGTCAAAATGGAATCATTATACCCAAAATATCTCATATTTTTAATATTGCTCATAGTTTTTTACTAATAAACCTTGTACATTTTCAACTCTTCACCTTATGTGAGCATTTACTCATTTTTGGGTATTTTCTTTTTACAAATTGGATTTATCTCCTCCCTACACATGGATTGATGCTATTGGCCCATAGGAACCTTAATTGGACCATAGTCTAAAGATTTCTGAAAATCTAGACCCTTAGGCTAAGGTTCTTTATACCTATTTCCAATTAATTCCAATTGCACATTGGAAAATTCTTTTTGAATTTCTGTTTAAGGGGAACTCATCTTAATTATAAGAGATATTTTTCTATCCAAAAATATTCAAAATCTGAATATTCTCTCTCTAGAATAATTTTCGCTCTCTAGGCTAAAATAGTTAGAAACAAGGTCTTTATATTTCTAAAGAGGGGTTGATTACAGGGGAAGATACTAGACATCAAAAAGGGGTTGGGAGAGGAATCTTACAAGTAAGAGGGTGTGAAACAATGTGGGCAACTCTCACTGGGTTATAGGGTTGGTGAGTTATGATAAATCACCATCTATATAAGCAACAAGTGAGAACACATTATGCTGCTCCACCACCTCTTATTTCGATAGTCTTTGCCAAAAAATATACGGTCACCTCTAAATTGTCCACTGTCTCTCCCACCACCTTGTCCATGACTCTCCCTAGTACCATACTTAATGAGCCATTGTGAGACCTCTTGGTTGGATTCCTCTAATTAGCTCAACGAGAGGTTTCTTCACAAGCAAGATGTTCTTGTTAGTGAAGAGGATAGTTGCTATCCCCATCCTCCCAGTATGCCCTATACGACCAATGTGATGCACATAGATGTTGATGTCATTGGGTGGTGTATGTCATTTGGAGCATGTATTCTCTCTCTCTCTCTCTCTCTCTCTCTCTCTCTCTCTCTCTTTCTCTTTGTCTCTCTCTCTCTCATGCGGTGGCTTGAATGCAATTTTTGTGAGGACCAAGTTAAAACTACAGAAATCTACTTACATAAGGGGGTTTTTAATGGCATTTTGAAAAAGAAAACGGTAGAAAAGGGTATCTTTTAATACCCTTTGAATGCACGTTATATTTAGGTCTTCCTAAACGTACACTCCACAAGCTCTCATCCTTTTTGTATATCATTTTTCTCCCTTCTTCCCACCATGAGGGTGACTAGCCCATGCCACATTCAACCACTAAATTCCACTTGGATAAATGCAAGGGCGGCGACGGCAAGTTATATATAACGGAGAGCCCTCAAAATCACGACTCACTATAATGAGCCAGGCCTAGATTGACGGTAGCCTTACCACCACTACTGCACTCCAAATGGAAGCTCAACCCTCTCTCTATCTCTCACTCACTCACACAACGGAGCACACAAGAGCTCAACACACATAAGAGATAGGCAAGGGAGGAGACAAAAAGAAGAGTCACTTAGATTATGCATTAGAGAATGAGGTGAGAGTTACATTTTTCCTTTTATGCTTTATACTCTTGGGTAGTCAAAGTTTAAACCTACATCCTAGTGCTTTTTTAGCCACTCTAGCTTGTCCAAACACCTAATACACAACTAGTACTCTCCACCTAAGATCCCGTGGTGCGCCTTTAAATAGATAAGCCGTGATCACACATGCAAAATAATACAATATAAGCACATTCCAATGAAATCCGACATTTCCAATGACGTCAGCCAAAATTGTTGAAGATGGTAAGGTGGCCGACATCGATGTTGTGGATGTATCTAGCAGTAGTTTTACAAATTATACCATATTTCTAATTCAATCATAGTATATCTCGAATGTGCTATATAAAGATTGTGGTCACATGCACATATCAGAACATGTTATCGAAACATGAGCATGATATATCATGATAGTGTGCGTGGGGGGTAGGCAATGGGGTATCCTTATACAAAGGCATACACCACCCACTAGTAAGAGAGTGTGAAACAATTTGGGGTGCTCTCACTAGGTTATAGGGTTGGTGAGTTACGATAAATCACCATCTATATAAGCAAGTGAGAACACATTATGCTGCTCCACCACCTCTTATTTCGATAGTCTTTGCCAAAGAATCTATGGTCACCTCTAAATTGTCCACTTTCTCTCCCACCACCCTGTCTCTCCATGGTAGCATACTTAATGAGCCATTGTGAGACCTCTTGGTTGGTTTCCTCCTGTAACTAGCTCAATGAGAGATTTTTTTGCAAGCAAGATGTTCTTGTTAGTGAAAAGGCTAGTTGCTATCCCCATCCTCCCAGTATGCCCTATATGGCCGATGTGATGCACATAGATGTTGATGTCATTGGGTGGTGTATGTCGTTTAAAGCATGTATTCTCTCTCTCTCTCTCTCTCTCTCTCTCTCTCTCTCTCTCTCTCTCTCTCTCTCTCATGCGGTGGCTTCAACTCAACTTTTGTGAGAACCAAGATAAAACAACAACAACCTGATGATTTGCATGATTGGGTCACCTATTTCAGTATCATAGCACCTGGTTTTCCACTGTCAGTGTAACACGACGTTGTCCGATCATTAACAGGAGCTTTTCAAACCAAGATTTTGATAACATTTTACAGAGATCTACTTACATAAGGGGGTTTTTAATGGCATTTTGAAAAAACAAAACGATAGAAAAGGGTATCTTTTAATACCCTTTTAATGCACGTTATATTTAGGTCTTCCTAAACATTCACTCCCCAAGCTCTCATCCTTTTTGTATATCATTTTTCTCCCTTCTTCCCAATAGGGTGACTAGCCCATGCCACATTCAACCACTAAATTCCACTTGGATAAATGCAAGGGTGGCGACGGGCAAGTTACATATAAAGGAGAGTCCTCAAAATCAGGATTCACTATAGTAAGCCAAGCCTAGATTGACGATAGCGTTACCACCACTACTGCACTCCAATGGAAGCTCGACCCTCTCTCTATCTCTCACTTACTCACACAATCGAGCACACAAGAGCTCAACACACATAAGAGATAAGCAAGGGAGGAGACAAAAAGAAGAGTCACTTAGATTATGCATTAGAGAGTGAGTGGTGAGAGTTACATTTTTCCTTTTATGGTTTATACTCTTGGGTAGTCAAAGTTTAAACTTACATCCTAGTGCTTTTTCAGCCACTCTAGCTTGTCCAAACACCTACTACACAACTAGTACTCTCTACCTAAGATCCCGTGGTGCGCCTTTAAAAAGATAAGCCCTGATCAAACATGAAAAATATTACAATATAAGCACATTCCAATGAAATCCGTCATTTCCAATGGCCTTAGCCAAAATTGTTAATGATGGTAAGGTGGCCAACATCGATGCTGTGGATGTATCTAGCAGCAGTTTTACAAATTATACCATATTTCTAATTCAATCATAGTATATCGCGAATGTGCTATATAAAGATTGTGGTCACATGCACATATCAAAACATGCTATAGAAACATGAGCATGCTATATCATGATAGTGTGCGTAGGGCAGGCAATGGGGTATCCTTATACAAAGGCATATACCACCTAGTACTAAGAGGGTGTGAAACAATGTGAGGTGCTCTCACTAGCTTATAGGGTTGGTGGGTTATGATAAATCACCATCTATATAAGCAAGTGAGAACACATTATGCTGCTCCACCACCTCTTAGTTCGATAGTCTTTGCCAAAAAATCTACGATCACCTCTAAATTGTCAACTTTCATTCCCACCACCTTGTCCATGACTCTCCCTGGTAGCATACTTTATGAGCCATTGTGATACCTCTATGTTGGATTCCTCTAATTACCTCAATGAGAGGTTTCTTTACAAGCAAGATGTTCTTGTTAGTGAAGGGGCTAGTTGCTATCCCCATCCTCCTAGTATGCCCTATACGGCCAATGTGATGCACATAGATGTTGATGTCATCGGGTAGTGTATGTCGTTTGGAGCATGTGTTCTCTCTCTCTCTCTCTCTCTCTCTCTCTCTCACGCGGTGGCTTGCACGCAATTTTTGTTAGAACCAAGATAAAACAACAACAACTTGATGGTTTGCATGATTGGGTCACCTATTTTAGTATAATAGCACCTGGTTTTCCACTGTCGATGTAACTCGATAATGTCTGATTATTAAGGGGAGTTTTTCAAACCAAGATTTTGAGAACAACTTACAGAAATCCACTAACATAAGGGGGTTTTTAATGGCATTTTGAAAACAAAAACGGTGGAAAAGAATAGATTCTTTGAATACCCTTTGAATGCACGTTATATTTAGGTCTTCCTAAATGTTCACTCCCCAAGCTCTCATCCTTTTTGTATATTATTTTTCTCCCTCCTTCCCCCATGAGGGTGACTAGCCCATGCCACATTCAACCACTAAATTCCACTTGGATAAATGCAAGGGTGGCGACGGCAAGTTACATATAAAGGAGAGTCCTCAAAATCAAGATTCACTACAATAAGCCAAGCCTAGATTGATGGTAGCATTACCACCATTGCTACTACTGCACTCCAATGGAAGCTCGACCCTCTCTCTATCTCTCACTTACTCACACAACGGAGCACACAAGAGCTCAACATAAGAGATAAGCAAGGGAGGAGACAAAAAGAAGAGTCACTTAGATTATGCATTAGAGAATGAGTAGTGAGAGTTACATTTTCCCTTTTATAGTTTATACTCTTGGGTAGTCAAAGTTTAAACTTACATCCTAGTGCTTTTTCAGCCACTCTAGCTTGTCCAAACACCTAATACACAACTAGTACTCTCCACCTAAGATCCTGTGGTGTGCCTTTAAATAGATAAGCTATGATCACACATGAAAAATAATAGCACATTCCAATGAAATCAAGCATTTCCAATGATGTCGGCCAAAACTGTTAAAGATGGTAAGGTGGCCGACATCGATGTTGTGGATGTATCTAGCAGCAGTTTTACAAATTATACCATATTTATAATTCAATCATAGTATATCCCGAATGTGGTCACATGCACATATCAAAACATGCTATAGAAACATAAGCATGCTATATCATGATAGTGTGCTAGGGTAGGCAATGGGGTATCCTTATGCAAAGGCATACACCACCCAGTAGTAAGAGGGTGTTAAACAATGTGTGCAGCTCTCAGTGGGTTATAGGGTTGGTGAGTTATGATAAATCACCATCTATATAAGCAAGTGAGAACACATTATGCTGCTCCACCACCTCTTATTTCGATAGTCTTTTCCAAAAAATCTACGGTCACCTCTAAATTGTCCACTGTCTCTCCCACCACCTTGTCCATGACTCTCCCTGGTAGCATACTTAATGAGCCATTGTGAGACCTCTTGGTTGGATTCCTCTAACTAGCTCAACGAGAGGTTTCTTCACAAGCAAGATGTTTTTGTTAGTGAAGAGAATAGTTGCTATCCCCATGCTCCCAGTATGCCCTATATGGCCAATGTGATGCACATAGATGTTGATGTCATTGGTTGGTGTATGTCGTTTGGAGCATGTATTCTCTCTCTCTCTCTCTCTCTCTCTCTCTCTCTCTCTCTCTCTCTCTCTGTGTGTGTGTGTGTGTGTGTGTGTGTGTCTCTCTCTCTCATGCGGTGGCTTGAACGCAATTTTTGTGAGAACCAAGTTAAGACTATAGAAATCTACTTACATAAGGGGGTTTTTAATGGCATTTTGGAAAAAAAACCATAGAAAAGGGTATCTTTTAATACCCTTTGAATGAACGTTATATTTAGGTCTTCCTAAACGTTCACTATCCAAGCTCTCATCCTTTTTGTATATCATTTTTCTCCCTCCTTCCCCCATGAGACTAGCCCATGCCACATTCAACCACTAAAGTCCACTTGGATAAATGCAAGGGCGGCGACGGCAAGTTACATATAAAGGAGAGTCCTCAAAATCACGACTCACTACAATGAGCCAGGGCTAGATTGACGGTTGCCTTACCACCACTACTGCACTCCAATGGAAGCTCAACCCTCTCTCTATCTCTCACTCACTCACACAACCGAGCACACAAGATCGCAACACACATGAGAGATAGGCAAGGGAGGAGACAAAAAGAAGAGTCACTTAGATTATGCATTAGAGAATGAGTGGTGAGAGTTACATTTTTCCTTTTATGGTTTATACTTTTGGGTAGTCAAAGTTTAAACCTACATCCTAGTGCTTTTTCAGCCACTCTATCTTGTCCAAACAGCTAATACACAACTAGTACTCTCCACCCAAGATCCCGTGGTGAGCCTTTAAATAGATAAGCTGTGAGCACACATGCAAAATAATACAATATAAGCACATTCCAATGAAAACTGGCATTTTCAATGATGTCCGGCCAAAATTGTTGAAGATGGTAAGGTGGCTGACATCGATGTTGTGGATGTATCTAGCATTAGTTTTACAAATTATACCATATTTCTAACTCAATCATAGTATATCCCGAATGTGCTATATAAAGATTGTGGTCACATGCACATATCAGAACATGCTATAGACACATGAGCATGCTATATCATGATAGTGTGCGTGGGGGAGGCGTGGGGTAGGCAATGGGGTATCCTTATACAAAGGCATACACCACCCAGTAGTATTAAGAGGGTGTGAAACAATGTGGGGTGCTCTCACTAGGTTATAGGGTTGGTGGGTTACGAGATAAATCACAATCTATATAAGCAAGTGAGAACACATTATGCTACTCCACCACCTCTTATTTCGATAGTCTTTGCCAAAAAATCTACGGTCACCTCTAAATTATCCACTTTCTCTCCCACCACCCTCTCCATGACTCGTGGTAGCATACTTAATGAGCCATTGTGAGACCTCTTGGTTGGATTCCTATAACTAGATCAATGAGAGATTTCTTTGTTGCAAGCAAGATGTTCTTGTTAGTGAAAAGGCTAGTTGCTATCCCCATCCTCTTAGTATGCCCTATACGGCCAATGTGATGCACATAGATGTTGATGTCATTGGGTGGTGTATCTCGTTTAAAGCATGTATTCTCTCTCTCTCTCTCTCTCTCTCTCTCTCTCTCTCTCTCTCTCTCTCATGTAGTGGCTTCAACGCAATTTTTGTGAAAACCAAGATAAAACAACAGCCTGATGATTTGCATGATTGGCTCACCTATTTCAGTATCATAGGACCTGGTTTTCCGCTGTCGGTGTAACACGTCGATGTCCGATCATTAAAGGGAGTTTTTCAAACCAAGATTTTGACAACATTTTACAGAAATCTACGTACATAAGGGGGTTGTAATGGCATTTTGAGAAAACAAAACGATAGAAAAGGGTATCTTTTAATACCCTTTGAATGCACGTCATTATTAGGTCTTCCTAAACGTTCACTCCCCAACCTCTCATCCTTTTTGTATATCATTTTTCTCCCTCCTTCCCATTAGGGTGACTAGCCCATGCCACATTACACCACTAAATTCCACTTAGATAAATGAAAGGGCGGTGAAGGCAAGTTACATATAAAGGAGAGTCCTCAAAATCAGGATTGACTACAATAAGCCAAGCCTAGATTGACGGTAGCGTTACCACCACTACTGCACTCCAATGGAAGCTCGACCCTCTCTCTATCTTTCACTTACTCACACAACGGAGCACACAAGAACTCAACACACATAAGAGATAAGCAAGGGAGGAGACAAAAAGAACAGTCTTTTAGATTATGCATTAGAGAATGTGTGGTGAGAGTTACATTTTTCCTTTTACGGCTCATACTCTTGGGTAGTCAAAGTTTAGACTTACATCCTAGTGCTTTTTTAGCCACTCTAGCTTGTCCAAACACCTAATACACAACTAGTACTCTCCACCTAAGATCCCGTGGTGCACCTTTAAATAGATAAGCCGTGATCACACATGAAAAATATTACAATATAAGCACATTCCAATGAAATCCGGTATTTCTAATGAACTTAGCCAAAGTTGTTAATGATGATAAGGTGGCCGCCGACATCGATGTTGTGGATGTATCTAGCATTAGTTTTAGAAATCATACCATATTTCTAATTCAATCATAGTATATCCTGAATGTGCTATATAAAGATTGTGGTCACATGCACATATGAGAACAAGCTATAGAGACATGAGCATATGAGAACAAGCTATAGAGACATGAGCATGCTATATCGTGATAGTGTGCGTGGGGTAGGTAATGGGGTATCCTTATGCATACACCACCCAAGAGGGTGTGAAACAATGTGAGGTGCTATCACTTCGTTATAGGGGTGGTGGGTTATGATAAATCACCATCTATATAAGCAAGTGAGAACACATTATGCTGCTCCACCACCTCTTATTTTGATACTCTTTGTTGCCAAAAAATCTATGTCACCTCTAAATTGTCCACTTTCTCTCCCACCACCCTGTCCATGACTCTCCCTGGTAGCATACTTAATGAGCCATTGTGAGACCTCTTGGTTGGATTCGTGTAACTAGCTCAATGAGAGATTCCTTCACAAGCAAGATGTTCTTGTTATTGAAAAGGCTAGTTTCTATCCCCATCCTCCCAGTATGCCCTATACGGCCAATATGATGCACAAAGATGTTGATGTCATTGGGTGGTGTATGTCGTTTAAAGCATGTATTCTCTCTCTCTCTCTCTCTCTCTCTCTCTCTCTCTCTCTCTCTCTCTCGCTCTCTCTCTCTGTCTGTCTCTGTCTCTCTCTCTCACATGCGAAGGCTTCAATGCAACTTTTGTGAGAACCAAGATAAAACAACATCAACCTGATGATGTGCATGATTGGGTCACCTAATTCAGTATCATAGCACCTGGTTTTCCGCTGTCGGTGTAACACGCATCAACGGGAGTTTTTCAAACGAAGATTTTGACAACATTTTACAAAAATCTACTTACATAAGGGGGTTTTTAATGGCATTTTGAAAAAACAAAACGATAGAAAAGGGTATCTCTGAATACCCTTTGAATGTACGTTATATTTAGGTCTTCCTAAACATTCACTCCCCAAGATCTCATCCTTTTTGTATATCATTTTTCTCCCTCCTTCCCATTAGGGTGACTAGCCCATGCCACATTCGACCACTAAATTCCACTTGGATAAATGCAAGGGCGGCGATGGCAAGTTACATATAAAGGAGAGTCCTCAAAATTAGGATTCACTACAATAAGCCAAGCCTAGATTGACGAAAGCGTTACCACCACTACTGCACTTGAATGGAAGCTCGACCCTCTCTCTATCTCTCACTTACTCACACAACGGAGCACACAAAAGCTCAACACACATAAGAGATAAGCAAGGGAGGAGACAAAAAGAACAGTCACTTAGATTATGCATTAGAGAATGAGTGGTGAGAGTTACATTTTTCCTTTTATGGTTTATACCTTGGGTAGTCAAAGTTTAAACTTACATCCTAGTGCTTTTTCAGCCACTTTAGCTTGTCCAAACACCTAATACACAACTAGTACTCTCCACCTAAGATCCCGTGGGTGCGCCTTTAAATAGATAAGCCGTGATCACACATGAAAAATAATACAATATAAGCACATTCCAATGAAATCCCGCATTTCCTAGCCAAAATTGTTAATGATGGTAAGGTGGCCGACATCGATGTTGTGGATGTATCTAGCAGTAGTTTTATAAATTATACCGTATTTCTAATTCAATCATAGTATATCCTAAATGTGCTATATAAAGATTGTGATCACATGCACATATCAGAACATGCTATAGAAACATGAGCATGCTATATTATGATAGTGTGCATGGGGTAGGCAATGGGGTATCCTTATACAAAGGCATACACCACCCAGTAGTAAGAGGGTGTGAAACAATGTGAGGTGCTCTCACTGGGTTATAGGGTTGGTGGGTTATGATAAATCACCATCTATATAAGCAAGTGAGATGACATTATGCTGCTCCACCACCTCCTATTTCAATAGTCTTTGCTAAAAAATCTATGATCACCTCTAAATTGTCCACTTTCTCTCCCACCACCTTGTCCATGACTCTCCTTGGTAGCATACTTAATGAGCCATTGTGAGACCTCTTGGTTGGATTCCTCTAATTAGCTCAATGAGAGGTTTCTTCACAAGCAAGATGTTCTTGTTAGTGAAGGGGCTAGTTGCTATCCCCATCCTCCCAGTATGCCCTATACGGCCAATGTGATGCACATAGATGTTGATGTCATCGGGTGGTGTATGTCGTTTGGAGCATGTATTCTCTCTCTCTTCTCTCTCTCTGTCATGCGGTGGCTTGAACGTAACTTTTGTTAGAACCAAGATAAAACAACAACAACTTGATGATTTTCATGACTGGGTCACTTTTTTCAGTATAATGGCACCTGATTTTCCACGGTCGATGTAACTCGATAATGTTTGATTATTAAGGGGAGTTTTTCACACCAAGTATTTGAGAAAAATTTATAGAAATCTACTAACATAAGGGGGTTTTTAATGGCATTTTGAAAAAAAAACGGTGGAAAAGGGTATCTTTTAATACCCTTTGAATGCACGTTATATTTAGTTCTTCCTAAACGTTCACTCCCCAAGCTCTCATCCTTTTTGTGTATTATTTTTCTCCCTCCTTCCCCCATGAGGGTGACTAGCCCATGCCACATTCAACCACTAAATTCCACTTGGATAAATGCAAGGGCAGCGACGGCAAGTTACGTATAAAGGAGAGTTCTCAAAATCAGGATTCACTACAATAAGCTAAGCCTAGATTGATGGTAGCATTACCACTGCTACTGCACTCCAATGGAAGCTCAACCCTCTCTCTATCTCTCACTTACTCACACAACGGAGCACACAAGAGCTCAACACACATAAGAGATAAGCAAGGGAGGAGACAAAAAGAACATTCACTTAGATTATGCATTAGAGAATGAGTGGTGAGAGTTACATTTTTCTTTTTTTTGGTTTATACTCTTGGGTAGTCAAAGTTTAAACTTACATCCTAGTGCTTTTTTAGCCACTCTAGATTGTCCAAACACCTAATACACAACAAGTACTCTCCACCTAAGATCTCGTGGTGCGCCTTTAAATAGATAAGCCGTGATCACACATGAAAAATAATACAATATAAGCACATTCCAATGAAATCCGGCATTTCCACAATGACCTTAGCCAAAATTGTTCATGATGGTAAGGTGGCCGACATCGATGTTGTGGATGTATCTAGGAGTATTTTTACAAATCATACCATATTTCTAATTCAATCATAGTATATCCTGAATGTGCTATATAAAGATTGTGGTCACATGCACATATCAGAACATGCTATAGAAACATGAGCATGCTAAATCATGATAGTGTGCTCGGGGTAGGCAATGGGGTATCCTTATGCAAATGCATACACCACCCAGTAGTAATAGGGTGTGAAACAATGTGAGGTGCTCTCACTAGGTTATAGGGTTGGTGGGTTATGATAAATCACCATCTATATAAGCAAGTGAGAACACATTATGCTGCTCCACCACCTCTTATTTTGATAGTCTTTGCCAAAAAATCTACGGTCACCTCTAAATTGTCCACTTTCTCTCCCACCACCTTGTCCATGACTCTCCTTGGTAGCATACTTAATGAGCCATTGTGAGACCTCTTGGTTGGATTCCTCTAGTTAGCTCAATGAGAGGTTTCTTCACCAAGGATTTAATATTCACGTGAACCCCTTAAAAGCTTGTCTACACATGGGAATAAGCTATTCACATGTTCTCATGTTACCATCTTCACATAATAGCAGGTCAGTGGCCACCTAAGAAGATTTTTTATGCCCGACAAAGATAATTTTTTTAGGCCCTTGTGAAAGCTTTGTGAATATAACATGTGATCACAAGATTTTTTGTGTTATTAACATATGTTATTAACATGTTCACATGTTCTTGTTTACGTCAGTGAAATACTTGTTCTTCACAAGCAATATGTTCTTGTTAGTGAAGGGGCTAGTTGCTATCCCCATTCTCCCAGTATGCTCTATACGGCCAATGTGATGCACATAGATGTTGATGTCATCGGGTGGTGTATGTCATTTGGAGCATGTATTCTCTCTCTCTCTCTCTCTCTCTCTCTCTCTTTCTCTCTCTCTCTCTCTCTCTCTCTCTCTCTCTCTCTCTCTCTCTCTCTCTCATGCGGTGGCTTGAATGCAATTTTTGTTAGAACCAAGATTACACAACAACAACCTAATGATTTGCATGATTGGGTCACTTATTTCAGTATAATAGCACCTAGTTTTCCATTGTCGATGTAACGCGATGATGTTTGATTATTAAGGCGAGTTTTTCAAACCAAGATTTTGAGAACAATTTACAGAAATCTACTAACAATAGGGGGTTTTTAATGGCATTTTAAAATGCACATTATATTTAGGTCTTCCTAAACTTTCACTCCCCAAGCTCTCATCCTTTTTGTATATCATTTTTCTCCCTCCTTCCCATGAGGGTGACTAGCCCATGCCACATTCAACCACTAACTTCCACTTGGATAAATGTAAGGGCGGTGACGGCAAGTTACATATAAAGGAGAGTCCTCAAAATCAGGACTCACTACAATAAGCCAGGCCTAAACTGATGGTAGCATTACCACCGCTACTGCACTCCAATGGAAGCTTCACCCTCTATCTCTCACTTACTCACACAATGGAGCACACAAGAGCTCAACACACATAAGAGATAGGCAAGGGAGGAGACAAAAAGAAGAGTCACTTAGATTATGCATTAGAGAATGAGTGGTGAGAGTTACATTTTTCCTTTTATGGTTTATACCCTTGGGTAGTCAAAGTTTAGTGACTTACATCCTAGTGATTTCTCATTCACTCTAGCTTGTCCAAACACCTAATACACAACTAGTACTCTCCACCTAAGATCACGTGGTGCGCCTTTAAATAGATAAGCCATGATCACACATGCAAAATAATACAATATAAGCACATTCCAATGAAATCTGGCATATCCAATGACGTCGGCCAAAATTGTTGAAGATGGTAAGGTGGCTGACATCGATTGTGTTGATGTATCTACTAGGAGTAGTTTTACAAATTATACCATATTTCTAATTCAATCATAGTATATCCCGAATGTGCTTTATAAAGATTGTCATCACATGCACATATCAGAACATTCTATAGAAACATGAGCATGCTATATCATGATAGTGTGTGTATGGTAGGCAATGGGGTATGGTAGGCAATGGGGTATCATGATAGTGTGTATGGTAGGCAATGGGGTATCCTTATACAAAGGCATACACCACCCACCAGTAGTAAGAGGGTGTGAAACAATGTGAGGTGCTCTCACTAGGTTATAGGCTTGCTGGGTTATGATTAATCACCATCTATATAAGCAAAAAAATCTGTGAACACATTATGCTGCTCCACCACCTCTTATTTCCATAGTCTTTGCAAAAATCTATGGTCACCTCTAAATTGTCCACTTTCTCTTCCACCACCTTGTCCGTGACTCTCCGTGTGGTAGCATACTTAATGAGACATTATGAGACCTCTTGGTTGGATTACTCTAATTAGCTCAATGAGAGGTTTCTTCACAAGCAAGATGTTCTTGTTAGTGAAGAGGCTAGTTGCTATCCCGAACCTCCCAGTATGCCCTATACGGCCAATTTGATGCACATAGATGTTGATGTCATTGGGTGGTGTATGTCGTTTGGAGCATGTATTCTCTCTCTCTCTCTCTCTCTCTCTTTCTCTCTCTCTCATGCGATGGCCTAAATGCATTTTTTAAGAGAACCAAGATAAAACAACAACAACCTAATGATTCGCATGATTGGGTCACCTATTTCAGTATAATAGCACCTGGTTTTTCGCTGTCGGTGTAACTTGACAATGTCCCATCCTTAAGGGGAGTTTTTCAAACCAAGATTTTGAGAACAATTTATAGAAATCTACTTACATAAGGGGGTTTTTAATGGCATTTTAAAAAAAATGGTAGAAAGGGTATCTTTTAATACCCTTTGAATGCAGGTTATATTTAGGACTTCCTAAATGTTCACTCCCCAAGATCTCCTCCTTTTTGTATATCATTTTTCCCCCTCCTTCCCATGAGGGTGACTAGCCCATGCCACATTCAACCACTAGATTTCACTTGGATAAATGCAAGGGCGGTGAGGACGGCAAGTCACATATAAAGGAGAGTCCTCAAAATCAGGATTCACTACAATAAGCCAGGCCTAGATTGACGGTAGCGTTACCACCACTACTCCACTCCAATAAAAGCTCGACCCTCTCTCTATCTCTCACTCACTCACACAATGGAGCACACAAGAGCTCAACACACATAAGAGATAGGCAAGGGAGGAGACAAAAAGAAGAGTCACTTAGATTATGCATTAGAGAATGAGTGGTGAGAGTTACATTTTTCCTTTTATGGTTTATACTCTTGGGTAGTCAAAGTTTAAACTTACATTTGAATGCTTTTTCAGCCACTCTAGCTTGTCCAAACACCTAATACACAACTAGTACTCTCCACCTAAGATCCCGTGGTGCGCCTTAAATAGATAAGCTGTGATCACACATGAAAAATAATACAATTCTAATGAAATCGGGCATATCCAATGACGTCGGCCAAAATTATTGAAGATGGTAAGGTGGCCGACATCGATGTTGTGGATGTATCTAGCATTCAATGTAACTCGACGATGTCCCATCCTTAAGGGGAGTTTTTTAAACCAAGATTTTGAGAACAATGTACATAAATCTACTTAAATAAGGGGGTTTTTAATGGCATTTTGAAACAAAATGGTAAAAAAGGGAATCTTTTAATACCCTTTGAATGCATGAATGTAGGTTACACTTAGGTCTTCCTAGACATTCACTCCCCAAGCTCTTATCCTTTTTGTATATCATTTTTCTCCCTCCTTTCCATGAGGGTGACTAGCCCATGCCACATTCAATCACTAAATTGCACTTGGATAAATGCAAGGGCGGCAACGGCAAGTTACATATAAAAGAGAGTCCTCAAAATCAGGACTCACTACAATAAGCGAGGCCTAGATTGACAGTAGCCTTACCACCACCACTACTGCACTCCAATGGAAGCTCAACCCTCTCTCTATCTCTCACTCACTCACACAACGGAGCACACAAGAGCTCAACACACAGAAGAGATAGGCAAGGGAGGAGACAAAAAGAACAGTCACTTAGATTATGCATTAGAGAATGAGTGGTGAGAGTTACATTTTTCCTTTTATGGTTTATACTCTTGGTGGGTAGTCAAAGTTTAAACCTACATCCTAGTGCTTTTTCAGCCACTCTAGCTTGTCCAAACACCTAATACGCAACTAGTACTCTCCACCTAAGATCTCGTGGTGCACCTTTAAATAGATAAGCCGTGATCACACATGGAAAATAGTACAATATAAGCACATTCCAATGAAAGCGGGATTCAATAAGCCAAGACTAAAGTGATGGTAGCAATACCACCGCTACCGCACTCCAATGGAAGCTCGACCCTCCTTCTATCTCTCACTTCGTCACACAACGGAGCACACAAGAGCTCAACACATATAAGAGATAGGCAAGGGAGGAGACAAAAAGAATAGTCACTTAGATTATGCATTAGAGAATGAGTGGTGAGAGTTACATTTTTCCTCTTATGGTTTATACTCTTGGATAGTCAAAGTTTAGACTTACATTCTAGTGCTTTTTCATCACTCTAGCTTGTCCAAACACCTCTAATACACAACTAGTACTCTCCACCTAAGATCCCGTGGTGTGCCTTTAAATAGATAAGCCATGATCACACATGCAAAATAGTACAATATAAGCACATTCCAATGAAATCGGGCATTTCCAATGACGTCGGCCAAAATTGTTGAAGATGGTAAGGTGGCCGACATCGATGTTGTGGATGTATCTAGCAGTAGTTTTACAAATTATACCATATTTCTAATTCAATCATAGTATATCCCGAATGTGCTATATAAAGATTGTGGTCACATGCACATATCAGAACATGATATGGAAACATGAGCATGCTATATCATGATAGTGTGCATAGGGTAGGCAATGGGGTATCCTTATACAAAGGCATACACCACCCAGTAGTAAGAGGGTGTGAAACAATGTGAGGTGCTCTCACTAGGTTAAAGGGTTGGTGAGTTATGATAAATCACCATCTATATAAGAAGCAAGTGAGAACACATTATGCTGCTCCACCACCTATATAAGAAGCAAGTGAGAACACATTATGCTGCTCCACCACCTATATAAGCAAGTGAGAACACATTATGCTGCTCCACCACCTCTTATTTGGATAGTCATTGTCAAAAAATCTACGGTCACCTTTAAATTGTCCACTTTCTCTCCCACCACCTTGTCCATGACTCTCTCTAATAGCATACTTAATGAGCC
This sequence comes from Cibotium barometz, assembly GCF_041138505.1. Taxonomy (NCBI): domain Eukaryota; kingdom Viridiplantae; phylum Streptophyta; class Polypodiopsida; order Cyatheales; family Cibotiaceae; genus Cibotium; species Cibotium barometz. Next base: position 27,271,759 of record NC_141075.1, on the reverse strand, counting down.
ACTGTGATTCCTCTAATTAGCTCAATGAGAAGTTGACTTATCCTTGAGGTTAAAATTAGGTGGAAAGATAGGGAAATTGAGGATTCGACTTGGGAGTCGGTTGAGATTGTTCAGCGCAATTCTCCTTCTTTTCATTGCAAGAGTGCAATGTTTTGAGAGAGGGAAAGTATGTTATATGTACATTATGTGTGCTATGTTATATACACATTATGTGTGCATATACTAGGAGGCTAACCCACATTAGGCTTGTGAGCATGGGAGCATGGGAACAAGCTCTAGTGGAGCATGGGTTAGGACTAACCTTAAGGGTTAAGGTTAGGGTCAGGCATCCAAGGGTCACACATAAGAAATGGAAAGTCAAGAGTCACTTGAGGGCCCTCCTATATAATAGGGGCATGGGGCACACTCAAGGGAGCTTGGGGGCTTGGAGGCTTGGAGGCTTATGCTATGGTCTCTTGTGTAGAGGTCCATATCTACTCATCTACCATTTCACACTATAGCTACATGCTATTGGAGATTGGAGTTATACCTCTTGATGGTATGGGACATCAAAGTAGAGGTATGATGTATTTCATTTATTATTCATGTGTGCGTCCCTTGGGCTCGGGGGTGGTTGGGTGGTTGAGTTTATGCCTGATTTATGCATGTTTATGCATAACAATTATCTAGAGAGATCTTAGGGTTTTATCATACCTACACTCCCAAGAAAGGTGGTAGACACAAGAACCCAACCAACTACTCTTCACACAAAAGTGTTGGGAGCCACAAGGACCATTGCCTAAAAAGACAAAATGCCACAAGAAACTCCCACAAACAATGATAACAAGAGTGCTTAACAACATATGAAGCATTTGGGATGGCTACAATGAATTAGGTCAACAAACGCTACCAGTAAGCCATCAGCCTCATGGAGGAGTGTTTTATTATCAAATAAATTAGCTATATGTACCCCTTTACTCACCCACTAGTTGTCATCGACACCTTTTAGGTACTTCTCTCTAGACGGGGGTTTCGGAACAAGAGAGCAAGCTAACTCTAGGTGCAGAAAGGAAAGATGGCAAACATAATGAAATGGAAATGAAAGCAATGAACAAGTACTTACATGTAGACCAAGGTAGGTTGATTTGATTGATGTGACACACAAGAAAGTACATCACTCTTATAGAGTGAACACACACACTCAAGTACCAAATGCTTAATATGGGATAACTCCCAAAGTGATATCTGCTGGCACTCTCTCACACACAAAGACTCATAAACTAGTTCCTAGTACACACTAGAACACACTCTTTGACTATGATTTCTCCAACATCCCCCCTCATCGCAATACTGCAAAGACCCATTCCAACTGACCAACACCTCTCATTTGTCAGTGACTACTCAGTCAGCTTGGGACCAATAGTGAGAACCATCACTCGTCACCCTCCTCTTACTCTGAATTGGGTGTGAATACTTCATATCAAATTAAAAAACAATATACATTTTTGGGGGACAACCCAGGGAAGAGGACCCTTATTGACCATCACACTGTTTATTTCATCCATTTTATGCATAATATTTTATGCATAATGCAAGGGCAGAGCACCCATACACACATAGAAGAAATCAGAAACAATAATCTTTGTCATCTTCATTGAGGGTGACGTGGGCAGAATGTGCATGATCTTCAAGAAGCTCGTCTGGTGGTTCATCAACAATAAGATTAGCATGGTGTTGTTCTTGTTCTTTCTCCTTCTTCTTGAAGCAATTGGCTTCAATATGACCTTTTCGCTTATAGTATCCGTATATGATGTTCTTGTTGGCTTTCCATCTACTATGGGAGATGACAGCTTCTTCAGTGCCTGTAGAAAAAATAGAATCCTTGTTCCGGTGATATTTTTCAAGAAGAAGAGCCACCATATAAGACAAATTTAGGAATTTTGGGAATTATTCAAGTCCCATTTCTTATAGGATTGGTTGGAAACTCGGTATTTTTGTGTAGTTTGAGCTAACATCTATTTGTTGGTGCACTCTTTGTGCCAATAGATTATATCTTGACACAACTATTTGGCGTATTTGTTTGTAGTTGTATAGATACATACGTGACACTAAACTTAATTGAGATTATACAACACCTTTCATATGAAGAAGATAATGTTAAATACTATCTCCACTTTGAGACATTGAAGTAAAAACATGGGGTTTATTTAATTTGCCAAAAGAATTCTAAATATCATTATAAAAAGGAACCTTAAAAATGAGAGATCTCTAAAGGGTGTGGTGTTAGAAACAACAAAACAAAAAGTAAATCTCAATGACAGTAACAATATGCTAAGTTTACGATTGATCCACAGATAAAAACCCATCTTAGACACTATATCAAGATTATAAATCATGATATATATGCTCAAATTTGAGGGACATTGAAGTAAAAACATGGGATGATAATGCCAAAGAACACTTGTTACATTCAATGAGATTGTTACATTCAAGTTTACAATTTATCCGAAGACAAAAATCCTTCGTCAAGATAATAATTGAGTACAAATTGTATCTCAAACATAGCGTTTTCTCATGTATTGCTCCAATACATACAAAGTTTCTCTATCATAAGCTGCTTCATTTACTAAAGTGTTGCAAGTATACTCCCGTTTGTTCTTTGCATAAATCCAACCAAGTAACCATGCGCTGATTGTTGTCTCCAAAAAACTTTGAAGCTCCTCTATATTTTGATTCCACATCTTTGGAAAAATCAAGTAGGTTCCGGGCATATTCCACATTACATTGTAGAGGGTATCATCAAAAATTAGTGTGTTATTTCCATCCAGGTCATGAAAAATTCTCCATGCTACATCTAAGTTTTTGTGGTATACAAATCGATATCCAATAAGAAGATCCGTCTTTTGACATGCTGCATGCCCTGCTACTACGACCTTAAACTTTTGATGGTGCCGAGGAAAGCACAACTCAAGAATGCGTCGAGTCCTTTGTAGTCTATTAGTACTCCAGATCCATACCTCAAACCATTGCATACAAAAATCAAGGAAAGTGAATGCATCTTTGCGAATCAAATGCCAAACACTTGTATTCTCTTCCACAAGATGCATATGTTTGGCCCAGTCTGGACATACATCACCATGTTGCATCTCAATGGTCTTAAGTAAAACACCATTGAGTTCAAGTATCAATACTCTTCTTTGTTTCCTTATTGTATCTGGGGGTGGTGGAACTCTTTTGCCTCTAGGTACATAAGTCACCAATGATTGGTGCCACCTCAATAGTAAGTTTTCTGTACACTTGAAATCAAAGCTATATGCTTCAACATATCCTGTTGAAAACAAAATGTTTGGTTAATGTACATTCAAAATTTTGAATAAATATATTATGTGCCACCAACATAAATTCATCCATGATATGGATGGTCTTAAACCTTCATAGACAAATGCTCCAATACCTCATTAGTTCAACCAAAAAAATAAAAGAGCGAGTATATTGTCAATGCTAAATTTCATCAAATTTATTGAATATGATGTATAAAAAATTTTCACTATTGAGATAATTGAGTCTATCCAAATTAAATTATTATGATATTCATAGCCTTACACCTTGACAAGGCAATATATTCAATAAAAAACAAACACATCTTTATTGCAATCGAATTGCAAATATTGATAAAAGAGATAATCAAATGACAGTAAGTTTGAAGGCATTTGATTTCTTGATACAATAGTGTAAAGATTTGGCTCGTACAATCCAAAAATTAAACCCATCTAAGTACATTGTTTTGGCCAAAGCTTAAGTCTATCTTATGGGCTTTTAGGTACAAAATGGCTCCAAACATTCTGCACCCAACAAGTCTTGATATTTGTACAGATCTCATACTTCAAACTGCACGTTTAGACCTCAGAAATGGTTTCCTTCGACCTGCACAGCAATAACTAGTTTGGGTTAGGTTGGAATCTGATTATACTGTCACTCAATGTTTAATGAAACCAGACATTATCCTACCCATAAGCTCAAGTAAGCCTTTTGTAGCCTTGATATGTATGCTTTTGCTGCAACTCCACTTATGAGATGACCATGATCATATCCCAAGCGAGTAGCATAAGCAATAGCGTGTTGATCACTCAAAATCCTTCTTTTGTAACACACTTTTAACAAGCTTAGCTGGTCTTTGGATAGTAATGGTACTCCAGCTTTGGATGCCAACATTGCTAGATCCTTGCTTATAGATTCTACTTCTCTTTTTTCCCCTCTTGATTGGACATACTTTAGCTTATCACCATATAATGGTAAGTGTGAAGATGCAGAAGATGAGTTTTCCACTTCTTCTCGCAAAAATAGGGAGGTGAATTGAAGCCATTCTTCCAGTACATCTTGAAAATCGATAAATAAATTATGGCCATGTGTGATAGGAGATTGACCTAGCTGATTAAGCAAAATAATAGACCTAATGTCATTTGTATTATTTAGATTTAAAAGGTAGGGTAGAAGGTCATTGCACAGTACGTAGTCGTGCCCTCCTCAAAAACTTTCAGGGAAGAGACAGTTGTCTTTTGGATTAACACATCCCTTGAAAGGGCTATCATCAATAAGCAATGTATTCTTCTTATTGCAAATATCTTGGAACTGATTCCAAACCTTGAGTAAAGGTTTAAACATAGCCTCAACAGTAGGCTTATCTGGCCTATACACTTTTCGAAGATTATGGATATAACATTCTTCTTGTCCCCACACCATAAAGAAATGATATTTCTTATGTGCATACTGTTCAAGAGTGTTTACATAGGCACAAACATTCTTGTGTAGCATGGTGGACCAAATACCAACATGAAAGTACTGGCAAATCTCATCCAAAAATTCAAAACACCCGGGGCGAATAACAACTGTGGTGCGACCAATATCAATTCGAATACAATTTGTTTGTGGATGCCTCTTCTCTTCCTTGTTGAGTAAAACTCCATTAAGATCAAGTATAAGTGCATGTTTCTTTATGGTGATTGCACGAGGAATATTTTCTGCATACAATACAGAAGAATGATAACACTTTAATGTGTTTACATACTTAACAATATTAAAACAAGTGATCCTATATTATCAATGAGAGCTAATTACAACAAAACATCCACAAGTTTACTTTCGTTTCATGCTCCCATATTCATCTATGACGATGGCTCCTAGACGTGATTGCATTTTCCTATTGATTGGTGAAGATTGAAATACTAATCTATCTCCATCTCTCTCAAAAGAATATAAACTTCCTAGAGGCCTACTCTTTTGTGTATCGGAACGTAGCTCCTCAACACGTTGCTCTATTTCTTGCGTACTTAACTTGTGATTGTTAGAAGCAGCTATACCTGCAAAAACAACTCTCGCTGAGAAACATACTTTTTAACACACAAAATTGCTGAATAAATCATCTTAAATAACATCCTATTGAAAAAGATATACCTTTAGTTTTCTTGGCACCCTCTGCCACCACAGAGTCCTTGATTTCAACTATTCTCTCTTTATTCGTAGCATATGTAGCCTCATCAATTTCTTCAACACCCTCTGCCACAGAGTCCTTGATTTCAACTATTTTCCCTTTATTTGTAGCATATGTAGCCTCATCCATTTGTTCAACAATCTCTTCTTGTCTCTCCTTGGTTGCAAAAGTGTCTTGAAGCTCTTCATTGACTTTATCTTTATTCTCACTAACCTCAACATTAACTTTCAAATTAGGAATGTCCTTAGTCTCTTTAGTCCTATCACTTGAAGGCCTTGAAGATGTTTGCAAAGCTGAATCATTGATGTGATCTACCTCCACCATGTTGTCTTCATTATTTCTAGCATTTAAATCATGAGAGTTGATCTCTCTAGTAGGGCTTTCATGATGATGTTCTAGTTGAGCAATGTTATCTTCGTCTTTCCCTTCTTTGTATATATCTGTAAGATTAAAATAAAATGCTATTACTTTTAGGATTTAAATAATACAACAAGGCTAATACAATACTAGTCATTTTTGTATCTACACATATACTTTGTATCCAAACTTAGATTACTAAACTTCGACTGATGTACCATAATGAATTAGGAACCATAACATAAGAGTCAAACTTGAGTTTGAGCCTCACTTACAAGGGCAACGTAAAGATTGCTCAACTTGAGATTGTGCCTTGTGTTGGAAGACATCCCCAAGGTTGGACATAAGTGGAGGTACGGTTGAAACTTAAGTTTGAGACTCACCGCTACACTAGGATATGGAGTAAGTGTAATTTCTTAATAGTAAGTGTGCGTCATCATTTGTATTAGGCTCAAACTTAATTTTGAGCCTCACTGCTACACTAGGATATGGAGAAATTTCTTAATAGTAAGTGTGCATCATCATTTGTACTAGACGTTGGCATGAAATAAAGGATAAATAGAATAGAAATATTCACTTTAATAGAAAAATGTTAAAAGTGAATCCAAAAAAGCCAATGTATTAATCAAAAGACAAATTATTATTTCAACAAATCCACACTTTGAACAAAACCTTTGCTAATATTAGTTGTTGATAAGCTCCTTTCAATGATTCGTTGTACATTCATAATAAGCACTATCAATGCACTTTTCTACCTTTCTTTGGTTGAGAGCTTGATGGGCTATGAGCATGGAAAGCCTTGTTGACATCTGTATCCCCAATCTTCTCAACGGCCATAGCAACCCCAACATTTGTAGCTTCCATGGCTTTTGCAGAATCCAATATATCATCACCATTCCCACCTTCATCATCATTTTCATGCCTTCCAATATCTTCAAAATTGTCTTCGGCATCCTCATTGAATAGAGCATCATTCCCTTGGTCCTCTTCATTCCTTTGCCTTGCATCTTCAAAGTCTATAGCATCCCCAACTTCTTTATCATCATCTGTGTCATTTTTGTTGTCAATATCATCACCTTCCTCTTCGTCCTCTGTACTTGGTGGGTCATCAATGTGAAGATTTTGAAGGTTCTCTTTTTCTGCATCATCTAGTGTTTGCTTTTTTGTGCCGCCACTTGCACCACACCACTCTTGCAAGGACGGGTGACCATCTAAAAGAGCAGAGCACTTTGATTCTAATGCCATCGCTTCCAAATCATCTTTGCATAAAGCAATACATCGTCTCTTCTTTAGCAAGCTCTCCTCTAGCACAACTCCACCACAATATATCTCTACAACATAGCTCTGTTCAGGACAAAACCCTGTGATGAGACCATCAATAAAGCCTTTGTCGATGAATTCTCTATTTTGGCCACTAGATCCTGAGATGAATACCTTTTTTGTGAGAACCTTATCAATGGCCTCAAACTTGTCAACCTTGCTGATGAAAAGAATAACAGTTGCAATCTCAACTGTTCCAGATGTCCAGGCATCATCTTTTTGTGTGTGGATCACACCAAATTCATAGTGCACCTTTGTTGACTGGCTAGAAATCCCTTTGATAAGCATTCCAATGGTGATGAAATCAACAAAACACACAAGAATATATTCATATTGTGAGTTTAGTGTGTTCAAAGCAAGTGCCAACTTGGAGAAAAATTCTGACGAGAGCTGCTCCTTTGTACCATGTAGGTCCATGATTGCCAGCTGAAATGGTACATGCTCTTCACTACAGAAGGCTATAATCTTTGTCATATCAAAATCCACCCCCCTAATTTTCCAAGGAATAGACTCTTGTTGAGATACAATACCCATAGATGCTCTATATAGGTGATTCAGTAAAGTTACTACACTTTTTGAAAGTGAAGGATTTTTTTTTGAAGGATTGAGAGCATCCCTAACAAAGGACTGGCTGTAGCTCCTCAATTGATTATACTCATACTCCCCTAGCTTATATGTCTCACACACCTGTTCCCAAGTCATCTTTTCCCTTGTCAGATCAAAATAGAAGGCGGTTATTGCATCTTTGAGAACTCGATCTGTTTTTAGCTTCCAAGCCATCTCCTCCATATCCATTCTTTGATGGGTTTGCTTTCCCTTTTTAAGCAGTATTCTCTTGTCAAGAAGTGATGTTTGAATGTCCAAAACTTCACTCTTCTGAAGGCCTAAAATGCACCTAAACAGCGTTGGGCCTAGTTGGACTGTTCCTGGTGCCTGCTGAATTTGCCCACTCTTCAAAGTTGGAAGTCTGGGATTTTGATCAAGACCTTTAGTTGGAGTTTCGCCCTTTGTATTTGGTAGCAAGCCTTTTGCATAAAGCCTCATGATCTTAACCCAGTTCTGCCATACATCATCATCACATAGAAGCAAGTGTAAATCATTTTTGACAAAGTTCTTATGTAATGTGTGCTCCGTGGTCTCCACAAAGGCCTGCAAAGTTGCAAAGTAAGAAGTTAGCCCCCTCACTATAGATATCACAAAATATTAGGAGGAATTATGCATCTATGGGTTTTCAATCATTTGGAGCTTATGCTCAAACTTGAGTTTGAGCCTCACTTGCAGTGCTAAACTAGTATATAATCGTGATGCTCGATCTTAGGTTTGAGCATCACCTCCGTATGCAAATCTAGCACTTGCAAGTGAGGCTCCAACTTAAGTTCGAGCCATAATTAGATATGCAAGTGCTACACCATCACAGAGAGGTGAGGCTTGAAGTTCAATTTCAAACCAAACTATTAAGTTTATGTAGTTTGAGAAGAAGCCTTACATGCATCTTTCTTATGCTACTGCTATACTTAAAACTATAGATCTATGAAGAAGTAAAGAAGAAGTAATGTAGGTCTATGATTTACCAAGATATAGCAAAGAATCAAAAGAGTACCTTCCAAGACTCGTCCATCTTGGGTTGATTGACACCAGGCAAAGGTTTACTAGGACGACCGTTTGCATGCCATTGTGCTCGAGCTTGTAGAAGTTGATCGAGGAATGGCTCCTTTTGCATTGACTTTGCAACAGATAAATTCGCATCCTTGGAAATGTCACGAGAAATCTTGGGCGGGCAATTTACAATTATCTTACATCTCCTGAACCTGAATTGCTGACGCAGTGGAGGGGTCACTTTAGCCATATTTAGAGCTTGCAAGCTTTTTGCAGCACTAATGGAGTGTTGACCAGAGATAATCCAATATTCAACTTTATGAATATCTTCTTTTGCGAGTTTATCAAGGGGTTGTTTTGTAGCACGATTACAGGGCATCAAAATTGCAAGTATCTCCTCTTGCTTTGGGTCCTCAATAAAGTCTTGGGTCAAAATACGAACCCAATCCTTATTTAACCTTCTATACACATAGTTTGAAGGAGCAGGATAACATTTCATCACATCAATGCTGAAGACCTCATTTAGACCAAAGGGATAATATCCCTTCTTTATTTCTAATGAGATAATTGCATTGCTGCCCTTGTTTAGAGTCTCAACCTCCATTAGCTCATCCTCGGACGCATCTATCTCCTTTGAACCACTTGCTGGTTTTGTCCTTTGCCTCTTTAAAGAGATTTCCTGAACCTTTGTGGAGTGCTTTGCCTTTCTCTTCTTTGCAAGGGCTTGCTCCTCTTCTTGCACCTGAGAGCCTGCCATGTCTTCAGCTACTATTGTGCTTACATCAAGGACTTTTATTTTGTCACCCTCCTTTTTATGTTTTGAAGAAGTTGCACCAGCATTTGTAGATGCTTCAAGTGCACTCTTCACTATGGCCCTGCCTTTTTTCTCCACAATTTTCCTAACTTGAGTGGTTGTTGTCTCCTTTTCAGGTATGGACTTTTTTCGTGAATCTAAAGCCTTCTTTGCATGCCTCACTGCTTTCACCAGGTCCTCCACATTATCCACCCCTGAGTCTTCTTGATTGGAAAAGTCAATGATCTTCAATCCTAACTTTACAATACAATTGTCCTTTCCTAGTTTACTGCCAGTCATGTCTGCTGGGTGAAAAGTTTCCAATGATAAGCAAAACTTATTTGCTTTTGTAGTTTCTCCTTCTGGCAATATAGTGCATGTGAAGCATGGATTTGCTCTTGCATCCACATCATCCTTAGCGCCTACCACAATCCCCATATCTCCATATGATGTATCACCTTGAGACAAAAACAAATGGAGGACTCCTTTGAAGTTTGCACTAGCATCGTAGCTATCCACAAACCATTTTACTCCTTCTTTGTTACTCAATTCGAAGGTTTTATCCACCTTAATTCTAGGAGTGACACTTTTAGCTTGAGTTGTTGTTTCGAGAGCATCCAGAGTAAAGATTGGTGCACCATGTGGTTGCGAGGTAGCGGGCGCTCTGCTAGCTTCCATTCCTGTGAAGCAAAAAAAAAAGTTTCAAAACCTTAGAAAAAAATGGATTTAAATGCTACATATCAAATCAAAACCTATCAAACTTAAAAAACTTAATGCATGCTACAAAAAGTTATCTTGAATAGCAAGAGCCTCACTTGCATTTACTTAATCTATACAGAAGCTCGACTTGGAGCCTAGATCCAAGTTGTGTACTCATATGCTAGGGGTACGCTAGCATAGAGAGACAAGGCTCAAACTCAAGTTTGAGCCTTAAGGCGAAGTTCCATGTATGGGAGACTTGAACTTAAGTTGGAGTCTTAAGAGGCCAGAGTACAGTAGCATGGAGAACAAAGGCTCAATCTGAAGTTCGAGCCTTAAGGCCAGTGTACACTAGCATCGAGAGCCAAGGCTCCAACTCTAGTTCGAGCCTTAAAGCCGGTGTACACTAGCATGGAGAACAAAGGCTCCAACTCAAGTTCGAGCCTTAAGGCCGAGGTGCACTAGCATGGAGAGCAAAGGCTCAAACTTAAGTTCAAGCCTTAAGGGGCCGGGGTGCATTAGCATGGAGAGCAAAGGCTCAATCTGAAGTTCGAGCCTTAAGGGACCGGGATGCACTAGCATGGAGAGCAAAGGCTCAAACTGGAGTTCGAGCCTTAAGGGACCGGGATGCACTAGCATGGAGAGCAAAGGCTCAATCTGAAGTTCGAGCCTTAAGGAGCCGCGGTGCACTAGCATGGAGATCAAAGGCTCAATCTGAAGTTCGAGCCTTAAGGGACCGGGATGCACTAGCATGGAGAGCAAAGGCTCAAACTGGAGTTCGAGCCTTAAGGGACCGGGATGCACTAGCATGGAGAGCAAAGGCTCAATCTGAAGTTCGAGCCTTAAGGGGCCGGGGTGCACTAGCATGGAGAGCAAAGACTCAAACTCAAGCTCGAGCCTTAAAGCCAGAGTACACTAGCATAGAGAACAAAGGCTCAATCTGAAGTTCGAGCCTTAAGGGGCCGGGGTGCACTAGCATGGAGAGCAAAGGCTCAAACTCAAGTTCGAGCCTTAAAGCCAGAGTACACTAGCATGAAGAACAAAGGCTCAATCTGAAGTTCGAGGCTTAAGGCCAGTGTACACTAGCATCGAGAGCCAAGGCTCCAACTCAAGTTCGAGCCTTAAGGCCCGTGTACACTAGCATCGAGAGCCAAGGCTCCAACTCAAGTTCGAGCCTTAAGGCTGGCGAGAGCCAAGGCTCCAACTCAAGTTCGAGCCTTAAGGCTGGGGAGAGCCAAGGCTCCAACTCAAGTTCGAGCCTTAAGGCCGGTGTACACTAGCATCGAGAGCCAAGGCTCCAACTCAAGTTCGAGCCTTAAGGCTGGCGAGAGCCAAGGCTCCAACTCAAGTTCGAGCCTTAAGGCCGGTGTACACTAGCATCGAGAGCCAAGGCTCCAACTCAAGTTCGAGCCTTAAGGCCGGTGTACACTAGCATCGAGAGCCAAGGCTCCAACTCAAGTTCGAGCCTTAAGGCTGGGAAGAGCCAAGGCTCCAACTCAAGTTCGAGCCTTAAGGCCGGTGTACACTAGCATCGAGAGCCAAGGCTCCAACTCAAGTTCGAGCCTTAAGGCTGGGAAGAGCCAAGGCTCCAACTCAAGTTCGAGCCTTAAGGCCGGTGTACACTAGCATCGAGAGCCAAGGCTCCAACTCAAGTTCGAGCCTTAAGGCTGGCGAGAGTCAATGCTCCAACTCAAGTTCGAGCCTTAAGGCCGGTGTACACTAGCATCGAGAGCCAAGACTCCAACTCAAGTTCGAGCTTTAAGGCTGCGGAAGCCAAGGCTCCAACTCAAGTTCGAGCCTTAAGGCCGGTGTACACTAGCATCGAGAGCCAAGCCTCCAACTCAAGTTCGAGCCTTAAGGCTGGGGAGAGCCAAGGCTCCAACTCAAGTTCGAGCCTTAAGGCCAGTGTACACTAGCATCGAGAGCCAAGGCTCCAACTCAAGTTCGAGCCTTAAGGCCGGTGTACACTAGCATCGAGAGCCAAGGCTCCAACTCAAGTTCGAGCCTTAAGGCCGGTGTACACTAGCATCGAGAGCCACGGCTACAACTCAAGTTCGAGCCTTAAGGCCGGTGTACACTAGCATCGAGAGCCAAGGCTCCAACTCAAGTTCGAGCCTTAAGGCCGGTGTACACTATCATCAAGAGCCAAGGCTCCAACTCAAGTTCGAGCCTTAAGGCTGGGGAGAGCCAAGGCTCCAACTCAAGTTCGAGCCTTAAGCACACTAGCATCAAGAGCCAAGGCTCCAACTCAAGTTCGAGCCTTAAGGCCGGTGTACACTAGCATCGAGAGCCAAGGCTCCAACTCAAGTTTGAGCCTTAAGGCTGGGGAGAGCTAAGGCTCCAACTCAAGTTCGAGCCTTAAGCACACTAGCATCGAGAGCCAAGGCTCCAACTCAAGTTCGAGCCTTAAGGCTGGGGAGAGCCAAGGCTCCAACTCAAGTTCAAGCCTTAAGGCCAGTGTACACTAGCATCGAGAGCCAAGGCTCCAACTCAAGTTCGAGCCTTAAGGCCGGTGTACACTAGCATCGAGAGCCAAGGCTCCAACTCAAGTTCGAGCCTTAAGGCTGGGGAGAGCCAAGGCTCCAACTCAAGTTCGAGCCTTAAGGCCGGTGTACACTAGCATCGAGAGCCAAGGCTACAACTCAAGTTCAAGCCTTAAGGCCGGTGTACACTAGCATCGAGAGCCAAGGCTCCAACTCAAAGCCAAGGCTCCAACTCAAGTTCGAGCCTTAAGGCCGGTGTACACTAGCATCGAGAGCCAAGGCTCCAACTCAAGTTCGAGCCTTAAGGCCGGTGTACACTAGCATCGAGAGCCAAGGCTCCAACTCAAAGCCAAGGCTCCAACTCAAGTTCCAGCCTTAAGGCCGGTGTACACTAGCATCGAGAGCCAAGGCTCCAACTCAAGTTCGAGCCTTAAGGCTGGGGAGAGCCAAGGCTCCAACTCAAGTTTGAGCCTTAAGCACACTAGCATCAAGAGCCAAGGCTCCAACTCAAGTTCGAGCCTTAAGGCCGGTGTACACTAGCATCGAGAGCCAAGGCTCCAACTCAAGTTTGAGCCTTAAGGCCGGGGAGAGCCAACGCTCCAACTCAAGTTCGAGCCTTAAGCACACTAGCATCGAGAGCCAAGGCTCCAACTCAAGTTCGAGCCTTAAGGCTGGGGAGAGCCAAGGCTCCAACTCAAGTTCGAGCCTTAAGGCCGGTGTACACTAGCATCGAGAGCCAAGGCTCCAACTCAAGTTCGAGCCTTAAGGTCGGTGTACACTAGCACCGAGAGCCAAGGCTCCAACTCAAGTTCGAGCCTTAAGGCTGGGGAGAGCCAAGGCTCCAACTCAAGTTCGAGCCTTAAGGCTGGCGAGAGCCAAGGCTCCAACTCAAGTTCGAGCCTTAAGGCTGGCGAGAGCCAAGGCTCCAACTCAAGTTCGAGCGTTAAGGCTGGCGAGAGCCAAGGCTCCAACTCAAGTTCGAGCCTTAAGGCTGGGGAGAGCCAAGGCTCCAACTCAAGTTCGAGCCTTAAGGCCGCCGGTGTACACTAGATTGGAGAACAAAGGCTCCAACTCAAGTTCGAGCCTTAAGGCTGGGGCGGGGTACACTAGCATGGAGAGCAAAGGCTCAAACTCAAGTTCGAGCCTTAAGGCCGGTGCACTAGTATGGAGAACAAAGTCTCAATCTAGGTCAAGCATTAACACATAAGTTCTATGTAGAGGAGGCTCGAACTTAAGGTGGAGTCTATATCCAAGTTGTGGAGTCTATCTTGGATCAGTTTTACAGGTTCTTGACATATGTGAAGATACAAAAGAGAGCAGCAAGAGGTGGAAACCATCTACGACGAGCAACGATCGACAAATGACACACTTAGCGTGCAATCAAGTAAGCGTTTATATTAGTGTAGACAATCAATTAAAGAAGGACTTACTTGCTGAAGTCTCCGATGTTGCACAGTCTTGATCTTGACGGATGCTTGAGGTATCCGTGGAAAAGAAACCGCTAAAAACGCAGGGCTGCAGAGATTATTGCTGCGAGAGGTCTGCTCCGGGGTGCGCTTGAAACGCAGGGCTGGATCTGCTCCAAGGTGCGCTTGAAATGCAGGGCTGCAGAGGGCGCGCTTGAAACGCAGCGCTGCAGAGACAGAAGGAGCGGAGAGTATTGCTGCGAGAGATTTGGTCGAGGGTGCGCAGGGTTTTTGTATGGGCGAAACGCGAGGTCGGCCGTTCTTCCTTTCTGCGAGCGAAGGCGGGTGCGCAGGTTTGCGAGGTCGGTCGATTCTGTGAGAAGGCGAAAAAGTTTTTCGGAGAGAGAAGGCGAAAAAAGTTTAGGGGTCGGCAGGGAATTTCGGGGTGCGGGCGGAAATCTGTTGGGGGGAATTTCGAATTTGAATTTGGGGGGAATTTTTGAATTCGAATTCGAATTCGGTGGTCGTGGGGGGAAACTTTGAATTTGGGCGGGGGGGGGCGGGGCTGTGCGCCGACGCCGGGAGAGGAGGAGGGGGGGCCGTGGGCGGGCCTGTGCGCCGAGAGAGAGGAGGAGGAGGGGCTGTGCGCGCCGGAGGAAGGGGGGGCGGGGCTGTGCGCCGACGCCGGGAGAGGAGGAGGGGGGGTTGTGAGCAGGCCTGTGCGCCGGAGGAAGGGGGGGACGCCGAGAGAGGAGGAGGGGGCCTGTGCGCCGGAGGAAGGGGGGGCGGGCCTGTGTGCGCCGGAGGAAGGGGGGGCGGGGCTGTGCGCCGACTTCGGTTTCGGTTTCATTCCCCAAGCCCAAGCCCAAGCCCAAGCCCAAGCCCAAGCCCAAGCCCAGGCCCAGGCCCCAGGTCCCAGGTCTTTTGATAATAGTCACTATCACTTTTGGTTATATACTCATCTTCATCCACACCCCACTTGCTCTATGGGATTAGGCTAGTTTCCCTCTCTATTCCTACTTGCTTGTGTAATAGACAAGGCTCCAACTCAAGTTCGAGCCTTGAGCTTGAGATTTCTTGTTTTCTTCCCTATTTTTCCCATACACCCCACTTATTCTATTGGATTATTCTAGCTTCCCTCTCTATTCTTACTTACTTGTGTAATAGACAAGGCTCCAACTCAAGTTCGAGCCTTGAACTTGACCTTGAACTTGAGATTTTTTGTTTTCTTTCCTATTTTTCTCATACACCCAAATATACTTATAAACTATGCGATTAAAAATTCAACTAAAATCTATATAATGCACAATGGCTCATTCCCCAAGCCCAAGCCCAGGCCCAGGTCCCAGGTCTTTTGATTATAGTTACTTTCACTTTTGGTTATATACCCATCTTGACCCACACCCCACTTGTTCTATTGGATTATCTTAGCTTCCCTCTCTATTCTTACTTACATGTGTAATAGACAAGGCTCCAACTCAAGTTCGAGCCTTGAACTTGACCTTGACCTTGAGATTTTTTGTTTTCTTTCCTATTTTTCTCATACACCCAAATATACTTATAAACTATTCGATTAAAAATTCAACTAAAATCTATATAATGCACAATGGCTCATTCCCCAAGCCCAAGCCCAAGCCCAGGTCCCAGGTCTTTTGATTATAGTTACTTTCACTTTTGGTTAGTTACCCATCTTCACCCACACCCCACTTGTTCTATTGGATTATCCTAGCTTCCCTCTCTATTCTTACTTACTTGTGTAATAGACAAGGCTCCAACTCAAGTTCGAGCCTTGAACTTGACCTTGACCTTGAGATTTTTTGTTTTCTTTCCTATTTTTCTCATACACCCAAATATACTTATAAACTATGCGATTAAAAATTCAACTAAAATCTATATAATGCACAATGGCTCATTCCCCAAGCCCAGGTCCCAGGTCCCATGAGTATAGTTACTTTCACTTTTGGTTATATACCCATCTTCACCCACACCCCACTTGTTCTATTGGATTATCCTAGCTTCCCTCTCTATTCTTACTTACTTGTGTAATAGACAAGGCTCCAACTCAAGTTCGAGCCTTGAACTTGACCTTGAACTTGAGATTTTTTATTTTCTTTCCTATTTTTCTCATACACCCAAATATACTTATAAACTATGCGATTAAAAATTCAACTAAAATCTATATAATGCACAATGGCTCATTCCCCAAGCCCAAGCCCACAGGCCCAGGTCCCAGGTCTTTTGATTATAGTTACTTTCACTTTTGGTTATATACCCATCTTCACCCACACCCCACTTGTTCTATTGGATTATCCTAGCTTCCCTCTTAGCAAATTAGCATTGATAGGTGAGATTCAAACTTTGGTTGGAGCCTGAACTCATGTTGAGATTGAATTACATTTATAGTTTTGTGTACTACCGCAAAAACATCGCTTCAGTCTTTCTTATTGAGATTTTGATTTTTTCAGGGATTGGAGGGTCTAAAACAAGGTGCTTCAGTGTTTCTCATTGATGGTTCTGCAAGGAAGGCACGCGGGGTTATTCATTCTATTGATGCATCTCAAACATGTGGTTTTCAATTCATTGGTGAGACATGTGCAGCAATACATGTTCAACAAAGCTTTGATGACACATTTCTCATTCCATTTGCCACAATGGATGCAAGAACAATGTCTCAAGCAGTTGGAAGCATCATCAAATGGCCATTGGTCAACCTTGTTATTATGGACAGAGACATTACTAATACCAAAGAGGATAATTTTGCGAAACTTCTTGTTGATCAAGAAGATCACTTTATAGATAGGGAGAGCTGGAAAGAGAAAAGTGTCATCCTCTGGGATGACAACAGATCTACAAAACTTGGCAATGGAGTAGTATTGCTGGTCCACCCATACGAGGCTATAAATTGTAGAGAACTAGGGGAGAGTAGCTTGGGTGTCATTGTAGAAGGATCTTTGCATCCAAGTTCAACTTGTGTTTCAGGTTTGAATTTGGTTAGTTGGCCGATCAGGCAACTCACATTTGAGAATGGTGAACCATTAGTGAAGGACACAGAATCTTCTTCTATTGATGAGGGTATTCAAGATCACTTCATGCAAAAAAATATTGACAGCCTAAACAATTCAAGTGATGAAAAAGAGGATGATGATGTAGAGGGCAATGATGGCGATAGTTCTGATGACAAACACCATGATGCCATGATCACTGACTATGATATCATTGAAGGGACAAATAAGAAAAGGAGCTATGTCCATAGGGTAAGGGTAATGAAAAATTACGATAAAACCTATGGAGCTGGCAAAAAATGTGATGTTGCAAACATTCACAACGTTGCAACCATTGATTGTTGCGAGAACCGATGTTGTCAAATTGGAGATAGATCCAAAATCATGCAAGCTAGGGTACACTTTTGGGGACAGAGCTATAGTACACGATACACATTTGTACTAGATTGCATGGGCATGGCCTATAGACAAGGTCAAGATGACGAGTGCTTTGAGTTCACATTTGATGGGAAGAAGGTTTGTAGTAAAGCATGGTATGTAATGCATGGCATCGGTAAGTCAACGTTCTATAGGCTCAGAAAGAAGTTCTTGAATGGTGCATGTAATGTCAGTCATGGCAACAGTGGGATAATACGGAAGGGCATGACACATGTTGAGATGGCAAAATCAATCATACAGGGCTTCATAGATAATAATGCCGATCAAATGCCACATAGGTCAAGGACAACTATGCATGGAGCCCGCGAGACCCAACGTGTTCTACCAACAATGTACAAACAGGTGGACATATTGCGTGAAGTGAATGACACACTTGTCTCGTTTGAATACCGGCCCCATTGTCACAACCATCATTCTCAAGATTGTGGAACACAGAGTTCAAGACAGTTAGTTTATCAAAAACCAGCACCTTCTCAAAATGCGACATTTGTACGGCAATCAAGGTCAAGTTGGAATCAACAAAAAATCAAGAGGAGCGTGCCAGATACATGGCACAAAGAAGGGCACACATGTTGAAACAAATGAGTTGTAGAAATCTATACTATGCTTGGAGGAGCTCTTCCGAAATGAACCCAAACAGGTATTTGTGTATTATACATGATAAGATGGACCAGAGCAAGACTGCCATACCACAAATTAAACCAGTTCCTAAATCTCTCAATGGGGTTGAGAGGCTTCCAGTATCCTTAACAGGAATGCTCACTCATGGACATGGACAAACAGCTTATGGTCACTTTGCCTTGGGGTTATGGCCAAGTGATCCCAACTTCACAATTTCATCTCTCTCAAAATGTTTAAGAAACTTAGAAAGAGGAGAGCAACACATGTATGGTGACTTGAGCTCACAAAACTCAGATGCTGAACCACGAACAGATCTTTTTGATTGTGTTTTGTCTACTATGGCCCTGTATCAGCATATGGAAGTACTGAAGGAGAGAAATGCATATTGCAAGCAGAGCATTGAGGATGCAGATGCAGAGATAGAAACAAATGTGGATATAGAGGAAAATTGTTCTTCACATATGCAGTCAGTCTTTCATACTAACACACATGTGCAAGATAGGGGCAATGGAAATGCGTCAAGTTTAATGCCATCAAATTCAAGGACATTTTTTAAGAGATTGCCAAGGACGTTGTTGTTGCAACTTGACAATTGTGGTTCTGAAAATAAGAACCGTTATGTATTTGCCTATCTATCCCTATTGGTTGCACGAGGAGTGTTTGACATGGTGCAGCTTGGTTTTCTTATGGTTGGTCATACTCATGAAGATATATATTGATGCATTGTTCAGTCGCTTCTCTGAGAAGTTAAGGAAACAAACCATTTTCACATTTCCACATTTGATGAAGATCTTTAATGAGTGTGTTAGCATGCATCCAGCACCCTTTCTCCTACAAAAGGTGGCAGACTTCAAAGGCTTTGTCAAGGGATGCTTACATGATGGAGCCGATAGCTTGATTGGACATTCAAAGCCATTGCAATTCAGGTTTTATATGAGTGATGGAATACCTTTGATGCAATACAAAGTACATCCCAAAAATGTTGATTGGTTACCAGAAAGCGGTATAGAGTTATGGAAGAGAAATGACGAGGGAGGACCCAAGCTTCCTGAAGGTTTTCCAAAAGTATTGCCACCCTTTGAGTATGTTAAGGAAAATGAGAAGGTTGTGGAGGGCTTAAAAAAACATGTCAATTGGTGGAAAGAGCACTTGCAAGAGAAAGGAGACCAAAGTGATTATGCTAAGTGGATCAATCCGGTCCTTGCCTATTGGGAGAATCTTATGCTAAACATGAAAACCCCTAGTGCAAGGGAAGACATTGGATTTTATGACTTTTGGCCAAGGAGTGTATGCAAAAAAGCTGAGCCTCTTAACCTTCAAGTGGAGGATAATGTAGATGAAGGGTTTGATGTAAATGAGGACCATTATTGTGGTCCAATGCGCAACAAACCTGCTGAAGAGTTCAACCCGACTCTTGATGTGTCTAAAGGAGATTTTGCACTTGTACAACCTTGTGATGCAAATTACCCAATATGGTTGGGAGTGACAACAAGTGATGTTGATCAAAACAACAACTCGATAAACTACCTACAAGTTCAGATACAATATTGGGCACCAATTTCAAAGAAGAAGAATGCAAGTGATGTGGAGGTTTATAAGGATTGCTGGAACAAGTATTGGCGAGAGAACAGAAATGATCCTCAGCGCTGGGAAGATACTAGCTGCATCATTTGGGCATGGAAGCCCAAGGGTGGACGACTTCCAAAGAAAATCAAGATTCCAAAGGCTATAATACTGAAGGCCAAACAGAATCAATTGAATCAACATGTCAGTGCAGTTGAGCAAGAATGATTTATTAGCATATGAGCAACTAGCTTCGTAATCTTTTAGCAATGTTGTATGAAGCTACCAAACTCATAGTTCGATCATTATTCAGATTGTAAGGCTTTCTTAAGCTTTTAGATTTATGGTTCACCCATTGTTCAAGAATTTTGATTCAATACAGATGGTGATCTTTTTAATTCTATCACCTAGACTTTCTTACAACTTAAAGTTACATTGAATATCCTTTCTTTGTTAAAGTTTCTGTGTTTGATGGTCAACTGCTGGAGGCTATGTGATATAACAAGCTTAATTCCTGGTGTGCATGTGTGTGTGTGTGTGCAGGCAAATTTACATCCCACCACCAACATCATATACACTTGTTACAAATGTACAATAGTATATAAATCATATCGCATTATTCAAATGCTTGTTGAGAACATCCAATAATAAATCTTGCATATCGTATAGTAAACATTGTATTGGATCTAACAACAAAGAATGCTTGTTGAGAACATCCAATAATAAATCTTGCATATCGCACAGTAAACATTGTATTGGATCTAACAAAGAATTGTCCCAAAATTGTGCATATTTCCCAAAATTCCTAAATTTGAGTTATATCATCAAATGTGGTGGTAGACAACCTAAGTACTTCAAGGGTGTTCTCAAAATGAGAGATGCCTTCCATACTCTTCATAAGGACTGCCATTTTATCCTCATCGTCTAGAGGGCATTTTAAGCTTGACAGTTGTTGCACAAGAGATTGCAGTTTTGCTAAATGATCACAAAAGTCATCATTGTCCTCCATTTTCAACTTATAAAATTGTAGCTTTAGAAGAACTTTGGAGTTTGTAATTTTGTTACCAAGGGCCTCCAGGCTCTTCCAAATCTCCTTGGCTGTCGATTTAAAATCCGCATGATGAATTAAGGAATCCGCCCACCAGTAAAGCCTAATGATAGCAATGGCTTGGGCATTGCGTTGCTTCCACACTTTGGGTTGCTGAAGATCGTTTAGTAGCATCTGCTTCATTGTCGTCAATCACGTCCCATACTCCTTCTTTCATAAGGAGTAGTTGCATATTGGTTTGCCAGGTGGGAAAACCTTCCCCCTTAAACTTTTTGACCATAATAGATGTATAATGGAGTGATGTCATGGATTTGGGTGGTTGTGAAGTCGGTGAAGAGGAGTAGAAAATTGGATCGAGGTCTTGACCCTCTTGATCAGGCTGACTTCAGCAATGGTGACTTGAAGGCATGGTAGTGACTGAAACAATAGAGGATGGTAGCCATTTTACAGGTGGCAACAAATTAGCCAGGTCTGCATCAGCAGATGGCAAGCAGAACTAGGTGTGCAGGCAGAAAGAGAGCGGGTAAATCATGGCGGACAGAGAATGCTGGAGCAGAGGTGGAGCAGATTTCCGCCTTGGGATTGCAGTACATTCCCGACTACACCAAGCTCAAAAGATTACAACAGCTGAAATCAAGCACGCCTGCCTCACCAGACGGCTGATGAAGAACTTGCCGCCGCTGGGGTATCCCTGCAGTCCCGTAGAGTTGCTGAAGTTATCAGTTATCGACAGTCTGCTAGACCCCGAGTGGTTGGACGGATCGTTGCCTAGGAACTATGGTTTTGATCCTTTAGGCCTCGAGAAGGACCCAGCTACGCTGAAGTGGTATCGTGAAGGCGAGCGGGAGGTGGGTGATGGGTTAGCTTGGAGATGGGCAACATGGGTCGGCCTTCACCCCCAAGCGTTGCCCATGGAGAAGCATGGCTCTGATACCATGTTGGAGCAGGAGAGCAAGCTAACTCTAGGTGCAGAAAGGAAAGATGACAAACATAATGAAATGGAAATGAAAGCAATGAACAAGTACTTACATGTAGACCAAGATAGGTTGCTTTGATTGATGTGATACACAAGAAAGTACATCACTCTTATAGAGAGAACACACACACTCAAGTACCATATGCTTATGGGATAACTCCCAAAGTGACACGTGGCACTCTCTCACACTGTAAGAGTCCTCCTTAGCTTGAATAATAAATAAGCCTTTACCTCAATACCCTGTAATCATTTCCTATTTCTGAATACAAGAAAATATTATTTTTCCTTGTTTTTGCCTAGTGATATAAAAATTTCTAGAGAGTGGTAATTCAGTATTAAGATATTTTTGGATATAAAAATTCTATAAATATCAAAAATATATTTCTCTGAAACAAAAATTCAAAATAAATTTTCCAAGGTGCATTAGGAATCAATTAAAAATGATTTAAAAGACCTTAGCCTAAGGGTCAAGATTTTCTAAATTTTTTGGATTATGGTCCAATTAAGGTTCCTATGGTGGAGGACCAATTAAGGTTCCTATGGACCAATAGGATTAATCCAAGTGTTGGGATGAGATAAATCCAATGAATAAAAGAAAATATCCAAAAATGAGTAAATGCCCACATAAGATGAAGAGTTGACTGAGTACAAGATTTATTAGTTAAAAATTATGAGATATTACTGAAAAAATTATATATTTTAGAGTAATCATACAATTTTGACACCTTGGTAAGGAAAGGGGGAGTCTTCAAGGAGGCACTTATTTCACACATGTGAAGGAGTTTTAAATTAAAAAATATTAAGATATTTTTATCTCTCCTCTCTCCTGGATCAAGCCAAAAAAAAAGGGAGCCAAACTGGTCCAAATCTTGTCCAAATTCAGCCAAACTGAAGCTGGAAAATTCTAGAACCTAGTTGGACTCGATTAGTGGCCTCCCTCACCTATAAATAGACCCTGATTCTTTTGTACTCTCATCTGTGAAATAGACCTTGATGCCAGTATTACCCTAAAATAAGTATATTTTCTATTATCCCCTAAAAGTCCTCTACAATTTGGAGAGATTGGAGCTTCTCTCTCTCTTCAACCTTCCTTGGAGCTTTCCTCTCAACATACTAACCAATTGATTGGTTGGGGGCCTCTCCTAAGAATAGAGAATCAAGCAAAACAAGAGGTAAGGTGTGACTTTATGGTTTTTCTTGATCTTCTAAATGTTTTTCACTTCTTAACCCCTCTCAAGCTTGAGAAGTATTCAATTAAATGGTTTTTCAATGCAAATGAAGCTCTCTAATTAATTTTAATGATTAATCACATAAAGTTTACATTTATGCTTAATTAGAATGTTTTTTTAAGCATATCTCTCTCTCCCCCAAAGAATGGTCATTCCTATGACCAATTCTCTATTCAAATGATGCTTTTCATGGAGCAATTCTTAATTCTAAAGGCAAACTCTATGCTAGTCAAGCTAGAGGCCAAAGAAATGGCTTTTTTAATGCTTTTATATTGCTTAAATTATGATAAACTTAGGAATTAAGTCCATAAATTGGATATTGGTCCAAATGATAGTTATTCTATCATAGTGTATTACTAAGTCTTATGCTTTTCAAAATTATTGAAAAATTATCAGTAATAGTAGCAGAGCTATGGTAAAATTTTTGAAAATTAACACATAAATCATTTTTATACATAATGTGAAAAGAGGACTTCCTACCATATTCTAGGATTAGTCATCCTATGTTACATGAAAAATTCTCATCATATCCATGTAAAATTAATTTTTAATGTTATCCATAAATAGTTAATTAGAGAAAAAGAGGAATTCTTAGTAATTTCATTTTTATGATAAAAGAGGAATTCCCATGATAATGGATATCCATGTGTTTCAATGGAGAAAGAGAAAATTTGGAATATTAAAATAATGGATATTTAATTTAAAATTAAAAAAGAATTTTAGATAAATTATTTTTATGCATAAGAAAAAATTAAATGATAAAAGAGAAATTCCTATCATATTTGGAAATCAATCATTTAAATGATAAAAGTGAAATTCTTAGTATAATGAAATTAATGGATATTTTTATTTATTTTTAAAGAGAAATTTTAGTTAAATTTATTTTTATGCATAGAAAAATTTTAATGATAAAAGATGAATTCCTATCTTATTTGGAATTAAATCATTTAAATGAAAAAAGAGGAATTCTTGGTATACTTGGAATATTGAATATTTTTACTTGATTTAAAGAGGAATTTTAGATAGATGATAAAAGAAGAATTTCCATGATATTTGGATTGCACTCATTAAATGAGAAAAAGAGGGATTTCAAGCTTATTTAAAAAATGGATATTGCTAATTAGTTAAAAGAAAAATCCTTATAATTTTTTAGTACAGAAAGATTTGAATTAATTTTTGGTGTAAAAAGATGAATTTTCACCATAATTCTACCTAGGGAATTAAGGTTGAGAGATTAAATGTTAGAAAGAATATCTTTAGATATTTTAATTGGTTAAATCACTAAATTGGTATTTAACCAAAAATAGATGTTTATTTGAAATAAATCCTTGTTAGGACTAAATCGAATGATTTTGGTTAGACTACAAGAGGGACGGACAGTAAACCTACTTGTCCATCTCTCGATTTGGCAAAAACTTTGTGATCCAATTCCAGATCCTAAATACAAAGAATAGACTACCATTGAACTAAACTAGTTTCTCCTTGATCGAAATCACCAAGAATCTAGTTGGACAGTTAGTCAAATGATGGGTAGATTACCCGATGAGAGATCAAGAATTCTCATTATGAAATTGTGGATTAAGGAAAAAGGGTTTTGTAGAACCAATCTCAAACTCGGAATTTTACTTGCATGGAATCTCTGTTTTTCATTTAAAGGACTATTTTACACCAGAATGCTGGAGGAAGCATTTGGCATGTGTTTTAGGCTTTCTCTCTCAAGTACAAGATGATCATACCTATAAAATCCCCTCCCTTTTCTACTGAAACTTATGATTTTCAGCTTTGCTCCTAGCCTCTCTTTTTTTAAACTAAAACTAGTAGAAATTATTTATACTAGAAGGTGGCCATCTAGGACCACTTATTTCTTGTGGTTTTAATCATTTATAATGGGTTTATTCTCATTTTTGAGGGTTTGTCAGGCACATATCTTGGGTACCAGGGCGTGAACACAAAAAACCCTCAAACGGCACCTAGGCATAGGCCCTGGCTGTAGTACTAACATCAGTATGGTGAAATTTTTGGCCTTCTAAGGTTTTCTCCTATAGAAAGACCATGACTCCAATTGGCATCCTAACCATATAGGCACCTGGAACAAGTACCTAGCTACTACGAGCACATAACTTTAGATCCTAAATTGGACACCCCATTGGGAGGCTCCATAACTCAAGTTTGACAAGGTCTGACATGACGATATCCAAAAATTAGGACTGGGTTAGACGTAAACATAAGCCTCTCTTAAGCATTTAATGAGTAGTTTGGTGATGCATGCATATAAAGTTCCATCATAGCTTTGTGTTTGTCCAGTTTTGGCTCAAAATGACCATCGGTAGATCAAAAGGTGGACCTGGAACAGGGTGCTATTTAGCAATGTATATAAATAGGTTTGCATTTGGTGACATTTAGGTTGTAACAACTAGGTCTCTATTTGGTGACATTTGGGCATTTGGGGGGTGGAAGCATATTAATGTGCTACTCTTTGCGATTGGCATGTGGTAAAATTTTTGCAAATCGAATCATAATTTGTCAGATTATGCATGAGGCTTATTCCTATGGCCTAGTTCGCTAAAACTACTGGCATGCCTAGGTAGCACCCGGCATGCATTGGAAGCTACGAGCATGCCTAGGTAGCTACTACCAGCATGCTAATGTATAGGTCTCATGTATGATACTTATACATATGTCTCATTCATATGGCCACCTCTTGTTCAGAGATTCATAGCTCTCTAAAGGCTATGCATAGAGTCTTATGCCTAAGCCTTATGCATAATCTTTATACATGAGCCTTATGCATGAGGCTTTGTACACATGTATCATGCATGTGGCTTACTCATAAGCCTCATACATGGTTATGTATAAGCCTCATGCATGAGGCTTATGCCTATGGCCTAGGTAGCTACCAGCATACCTAGGTACCTATTGGCATGCAACAGCATTGGAAGCTACTGACATGCCAAGGTAGCACCTTGCATGTGTTTGAAGACCATATTAGGTAGTTTGAAAAAATCCCAATTCCCATTTTGCAAGATCAAAAAATGGAGGGCATGGTAAACCCTTTTTAAGATTTTGTCAAAACCCCCTCATGTGACGTATCATTGGAAAGCTCTTGAAGAGTAGGTTCTAAATCCACATTCTCTGAAAACTTTTGAGTTGGTATAGTCAAGATACACCAAAAAGTAGAATGAGAAGAAAATTCCCAAAGTAATGGGATTTTCCCAAACTAGGTAGCTACCGGTATGCTAATGTATAGGCTTATACATATGGCATATGCATATGTGTCATGCATATGGCCACCTCTTGAGAGATGCATAGCTCCCTAAAGGGTAAGAATAGAGGCTTATGGGTAATGCCTAAGCCTCATGGATAAGATTTATACATGAGCCTTATGCATGAGGCTTTGTGCACGTCTCATACATAAAGCTTATATACAAGCCTCATGCATGAGACTTATGCCTATGGCCTGGGTAGCTACCGGTATGCCTAGGTAGCTATTGGCATGCAACAACATTGGAAGCTAGTGGCATGCCTAGGTAGCACCTAGCATGCATTGGAAGCTACCATCATGCATAGGTAGCTACCGGTATGCCTATGTATAGGCTTATGCATATGGAATATGCATATGTCGCAAGCATATGGCCACCTCTTGAGAGACACATAGCTCTCTAAAGGCTATGCATAGAGGCTTATGCTAATGCGTAAGCTTCATGCATAAGCTTTATACATGAGGCTTTGTGCATAAGTTTCATGCATGTGGCTTATTCATAAGCCTCATACATAAAGCTTATGTATAAGCCCCATGCATGAGGCTTATGCCTATGGCCTAGGCCATAGGTAGCTATTGGCATGCAATAGTATTGGAAGCTACTAGCATGCCTAGGTAGCACCTCGCATGCATTGAAGCTACCGGCATGCGTAGGTGGGTACCGGTATACTAATGTATGGGCTTATGCATATGGCCACATCTTGAATGTATTCGAGCTTGGTTTGCCGCATCCATGTAAAACTTTATTGTAACCCATGCCAAAACATAGTATTCATACTTGCTTTGCGGCATCAATGCAAATTCTTGTTAACCCATACAGAAAATATGTATCCAAACTCACTTCGCCACATCCTCACAAAACCTTGCTGTAACAAATGCCATACCAAGAATCGGCTATAGGAAAAACAAACCATACAAGGAAACCATTGAAGTACCCATAAAAAATGTTGCAAATCAGCCACTTGTGTGAGTCAAGGTCCTACCAAATCATAAAAAAAGAAAATCCATCAAGCCAAATCCAACTCAAAGCATGGTATAATAAATGTAGCTTTCTTCATATTAGATAGGACTACAAAGAAGAAGCGCCTACCAACAACTGCCCTTAATTCCCCTTTACAAAGTTATTGAATACATTCCAATCATTCTCATCTAAAGTATACTTATTGCTATTGCAATCAATAGGTGAGTTTTGCCAATGCAATGATGCTCTCAATATCTATCATGTCAAGATTTGTAAGGTCATATGTGAAGCATCTTGAGACTTTTTCCTTTTGATACCACCCAAGATAGACGTCCACTTCGAAAGGTCTATGTGAAAGGTTGAACCCTCTCTTATATTCCACATAAACCACACCAACCTCAACCTTTCTGCTCATTTTTTGAACTCATCCAAGGTGCTATATAGTTTGTGACTTCTATATTTGTGAAGAGCTTGGATTTTATTTCCTTTTGCTTTTTCTCGTTTGATGTAGCAAGTGGTATCTCTTCCTTATAGCACAATTTGAACCTATCCCAAATATATTCTCGTTTGATGTAGCAAGTGGTATCTCTTCCTTATAGTAGTATACTCCTTGCTGAACCCTTGTAAGTCTATCTTCCTAAAGAGAGTGTGGGATTCCCATTAAGATGGCTTACCAATGTGGACTCGAAGAGAGTATTACCATTAGTGGTAACAAATGGGTTCACTACTTCTTAATCATTTAGGAGAGAATCTACTACATGTCTGATTTAACTTATAGAGGCATCATTGTCACTATCCTCTCTTTCTAACACATGAATTGCTTACCATTAGTTGTAACAAATGGGTTCACTACTTCTTATTCATTAAGGAGAGAATCTACTACATGTCTGATTTCACTTATAGAGGCATCATTGTCATTGTCCTCTGTTTCTAACACATGAATTGCTTACTCATCTTCTTCTTCCATATTATATTCTTGTGCATATCCATTTGAAAATCCACTTGACCTAAGGCTCTAGCCACCACTTCATGTCCTTACCCTTCAACTTCATATGCAAACATTCACACATTTCTTGAGCACTTTTCATCCCCTTCTTCAAAGTTTTCATGATTTTATCATCAATTGAAACACAATCATACTCTCCTAGATTATCTTTTGGCATGTTCTCTTTGAGATTCAATTCCCTTGAGAGACATCTTCTTGCTTCTTGTATGCCCTTGTAAACAAAGGAACATCCTCTTTACATTTAAAGTGTGCAAGCCTGGTCAAACTACGAGCACTATGTAGTATATTCATCAAGTCATAAGTGCGTTCTTGTCCCATCATGCTCCCAATATTATTGAAGAATATTTTATATGCATACGAACCTATAAGATGTAAAGGGCACCAAAAAAGTCTCTAAAGTACTTGATTAACAGGACCACAAAATGGCATGAGAACTGTATAAGAAAACCTCCTTGGTTGTGAAGTCTCTATAGTTGTTATGGAACAATCCAAGACCTCCAAATATGAAAGAAAAAAGAGTATTTGCCTACAAGGTGGACTTGATCCACCTTCATCCACAAGCCTCAAGTGCGGAGACAAGAAGATGTCGATGTAGACCTCCAAATATGAAAGAAAAATAAGAATTTGCCTACAAGGTGGACTTGATCCACAAGGCTCAAGTGTGGAGACAAGAAGATTTCGATGTAGTCTCAGTAATTTCAAGATAAATTTTTGTTCCCAAAATGCTTCGCTCTTTTCTATGCATTCCATTGATTTTCATTTTTCTCCCAAACACCATTGAGCTTGTCTACATCATATTCTTTGAGCCCCATCCCAATTTTGGCAATCATATTGCCTAATATCTCCCTCCCCTAGCATATGCTTATTGATGGAAAAAGCATCGTACACAATAATGACATGATTTAAGGTGATCTAAACATGGTCAATAGCCAACTCAAACTGAAGCTTATCAATAACATTGACGAAATGTTTCCCAGTATATGTATGAATTCTTGATCATGGAGCCCATAAACTTCAATTTTGCTGAGAGTGCCCATCCATCCCATTTGAGCCCAAATTTGTTGTCTTTCTTATCTACATAGTTGGAGAGCATCAAAGCTCTTTGTTGGACATCACCATCAATAGTTAGACCAATTTTGGGCTTTAGCTTCTCATCCCATAAGCTTGAAATGGCATCCCATCGCTTGTGGACAAAACATGCATCAAATGAGTTGTTTTACAAGTGTAATGAAGTACTAGAACCAAGTGTGGGAGGGTATCATGCAATGGGTTTTCAACGAAAACCCTTGCATGTCCACCAATGAAACAATTCTGAAATGCATCCACAATCTTCTCATACCCTTTTTGTCCTTCTCCTACTTTGATCATACATGCATAGTCATACACTCATGATTTGAATCTAGTTTTTATCCATCAAAGCCTATGAGCATGTCATCCTTTGGATCCCACCTATAAGCAACAACGGGTATGAATCCGCAAGCTCATTTGCAATCCTCTTGCATTTGAAAAAAAGGTGTAGATTAAGACAATGATTCTCATCGGAAAGAGCTTGATATGATTACCTTATCCACTTCTTTATTGGTGGTTTCATCTTCCACCAAGATGAAGGGAATCTTTGACATGATCCCATGCTTTTTCTTTCTTGTTTTCATAAATTTCAGCAATTTCATCAAAACTATACACATGTATACATGATACAATTTGAGTGGAAAGTCTTTGCCCTCTCTTTATTGTTGAAACAAGGTTCATTGAGGTTGGAACTCACGAAGTCATGTAGCCTTGGGCCTCCTCACATCCTTACAACATCAAATATTTCCTTTGTTCTCTCATTGTATCTTCTTCCTACACTTGACCTTATTATATCTGTAGAAACATCTTGTAGAAAGTCCCTTAAGGTAGCTTTACAATTATATTGTTGCAATTTTTTTTTACATCCTTTCAATTGAGAGACTCTATGTTGGTTTCTCC
Organism: Cibotium barometz; assembly: GCF_041138505.1. Lineage (NCBI taxonomy): Eukaryota > Viridiplantae > Streptophyta > Polypodiopsida > Cyatheales > Cibotiaceae > Cibotium > Cibotium barometz. Next base: position 27,241,567 of record NC_141075.1, on the reverse strand, counting down.
TAATGTCCAGACTCTTACTAGAATAATGGTAACCTGACACTTTTCCCACCATAGTTGCATAGAAAGGTCTCTTACTTTATTTTTAGCAGAAAGAATTGTATTTCTAAGCTCATTGTTTGTAGGATAATCTAGTCTTATTCTACCAACAGGTATCTCTATCTCCTCTCTTGTTCTCAACCTTCTCCTCTTTGTACAATCTCATTCTAAAGTCAACAAATTTAACTATCCCCTTGCAATGGTGGCATGTGAAGCCTTAAAATGGTTGCCCATATTGTGAAATGCATATGCAACTAATGTGACGAAAGTATCCATCCACATGAAAGTCATTACCTTCATCATGTGAGATCTCCTTGGTATGAGGCTCCACAAACCAATGCTTTCCACCACATTGAGCATCTAAGAAAGGCTTTAACTTAACATAATTGTTACCTACTTTGACCTCATGCTCCAAAGACCCCAACAAAACATGATAAAATTTATAAAACTTTCATTCCTTTTAGCATGACTTGAACAAGGAGAGAAAGCACTTATACTTGGGCTTTCGATTTTTGTTGAAACCAAAAAGCTACTAAGAGATGTTTGATTTGGATCTTGCTCCTTTTTTGTTTTTGTTGAAACCAAAAAGCTAGTGAGAGATGTTTGATTTGGATCATGCTCCTTATCCTTTTAAGGATTCCCTCATAAGCCTATGAGGGAATCCTTTTAAGGATTCCCTCATAAGCCTATGAGTTCCTCCTTTGAACTTTCCTCTTTATTCATGAGCAACTTGATGTGAGAGTTTGACTTTGTGTGCTCACTGAGAACCGTGTACAAATCCAATCTTGGAGGACACAAACGCAACCATGCATCATTATATTTGCATTACAACTTCACCAAGGTTTTGTCCTTAAAATCATGAAGTGTATGTTTAACCACCTCACAATCCCAACCTATTAATATGATAGGAAATGAGTAAGAGACTCAATGCAAGAAGATGGCAAGATAATATTTGAGGAATAAAGGAAGAAATAATACCTTCATTTGTCATCATAAAAAGATGCAGCTTCTCTATTGCATCCTCTATATCTCTTTAGTCATCCTTTGTAGATTAATGCACTACTTTGGGCATATCTTCTTTTTGTAGTCCTCGAGAAACCATGTAATTGATCTCATGGTTTTTACTCTTTAAGATGTGAAATCTCATGAAGTTAGAGAAGAAATTGTAAGCTACATGCTTGCCTTCTATCGAGCCTTTACCATAAAGTTCATTACACTCATGACATCAAATTTGCACATAAGGCAACCCATTGAAGCCCTCATGATGTAACTCAAACCTATCATCCCTTAGCACTACCATTTCCTTAAGAACTCTATCACATTCCCATTGCCAAAGTTCATGAATACTTGGACTCAGTAATCTACTGGAAATATTTGAAGGCATGTTCTCTTGAGCTTCAAGATTTGCTTCACGTGCTTGAGCTTCAAGATTTTATTCAACAACAACCAATTGAGAGTAATGTGTTTTCTTGGAGGGAGACTTTCCTCCATGCTGCATGAACTTAATCATTGATTATCCATCCTTCCTCTTGCCGTTAGGTTAATGTAAACTCATCATCGACAAACTCAAAAGGTTCCAATAGAATCTCATCACCTTTAATTGTTCCACAAGCATGAGAGAATGTGGGCTAACTTGTATTTCTTCTCACACTGACTACCCATAATTCCTCCTTGCTATCCTAGTCAACCACTTGAATCCTTAAAAAGGATGCCCTAATTCTACTTCAAAACAAAATGAAAACCTTAATTATAACCAATGATCCAAACTTCTAAACACTCGATGGAGTTAGTGATAGTACTCAACATCCCACACAAATGCTTGTGGTCTCATCATCTCACAAGCCCCATAACATATACATGAACAAAAACCACTCCCGAATACTATTTTCTTGCCAATAAATCACGCATGTAAGCAGCGTAGAAATGCATGCTAGATCCTTTATAGCGTATATAGACTCTAAGAATGCATGAGACCTATCCTTGACCTCACAAAGGCAAAGGAAGCCAAACAAAGTAGCACAAAGATTGGCTGCACCACCGTCTCTAGCGTAATGTGCTTCTTTTCAAAATTATGGTTAGTTGGTTTTCTTTTGTGACACAAGAACACCGTCTCTCTACCACCATGCATGTCATGGAACTCTTGAGTGTGTAGGGTAGAGGGTGGTATAAAAAATAAATCAACTCTATTACTTTTGTACATGGATACATAGCAGCCTATTAAGATTTGAGCATGTAGGGCAACCTTTCTCCATCAACCCTGATAGACTACATAAGCTAGAGAAGCATCAATATCTATCTATCTTGGAATGGTGTAATAAGGGGAGGCCTTATGGTCTCCTCCCTTCTCTCTTGTCTTCCTCCTAAGAGAGGTAAGGGATACAACTGCAGGAGATCCTCACCTCTTGTAATATCTCATACAATAAGAACTTAGATGATGGGAAACAATGTGTGTTGTGCCATATATGCTTGACTATGTTCCTTCAAGCAAAGACATGCTCAACATAGGATATTTTGTGGTTTGGGGTCTTTTGTGTTTGGGTGTGTTTGCTCAAAAATAGGGCATGAGTGTTTCAATAGATTAAAAGTGAGGGCCTCACTCCAAATGAATTCAACTATGCTTGCATCTTCTTGTATGGCATTGATCTCTACAACACTAATTGCACAAGAGGGAAAAAATCTCTAAACATGTTTTTCTTGTCAAAAAACACTCTCATGACTCTAGCATCAAAAATAAATACATTTTGCTAATTTAAATTTGCATCATATCAAAATTTGCATCATATCAAAAATAAATACATTTTGCTAATTTAAATTTGCATCATATCAAAATATTAAAACTACTCTATCAATCTACAAAGCAAACACAAACAAACAAATGAGAAATAAATAGTTATGTGTTAACTTTGAAGTTAAAGAACCGTAGAAGTACGTTGAGTTTTTAGTGGAGAACCATCTCTTGGGTTCTCAATGGGTTTAGAAAGAGGAGATGTTTTTTCAATGGAGAGCTAGCTCTTGGGTTCTTAGTGGGTTTAGAAAGAAGAGATGAGTGGTAACAAGAAGCTCACAATAGCGCTCCAGTAGTGCCATGTGGATAAGTAGGAGAATAAGGAGTGTTCACATTAAATAAGCAGAGAAATGTTGAGCTTTCAATGTAGAAGATCTATGTTTCAGAGAAATGTGGAGAATTAGCACAAAAATGTGGAGAATAGGTAGAGCAATGTGGAGACAAAGACTATTGCAAGTTAAAGGGGGTGAAGCAACATAAGGTGTTGTCACTCGGTTATATGGTTGGTCGGTTATGCTTTAAGGATACCCCCTTGATTACCCCAAACACAGCTTGTACATGTCATGTGTTGTGTGCTCCTACTCTACCTCCTTACGATGTTGATGTTTGGGATCAATTCTCCTCAATGATGCCAGTAAAGGGTTCATGAACCAGATGTGTCAATTGTTGGGGTTAGCTTTTTGAGATGTGGTGATGATGTATTATAAGGAGCTCTCAATTCACTAAAAGAATGACATTGTTAATGAGAAATTTCATAGGGAATATCTAGTTCTAGATGCAGATCTTTGATCTAACAACAAATGGATACTTGGTGCAATGACACAAACAATGAAGCATCATCGCTCAGACTTATAGGGTTGCAAGAAGCAAGGTAAGAAAAATCCTCCTAGCAAGAAAAATCCTCCTAGCATTAGGGATCGTGATTCAAGGATTGTATAATATGAGAATCCTCAAAAGTACAAGTACTAAAAAGAGGCCAAGGAGCCATGACTTCCTTGATTCACATATGGGTAGCTGTGGCAGTTGGGGCTAATTCTTTACTTACTTCCTAAGTTCTCTAGCATCTTGGTAAGATCATTGTCATCATCTTGGTAAGATCATTGTCATCATCACATATTCCCCCCCCCTAATTTGTGGGGTCTTGTCTTAAGTATGAGATATTTGTCAGGATGCCAATGGAAGAGGAGTGTGACTATGTCATTCACCACAATATGGTTTTTCTCTTTGATCGGATGCAAAATGAGGGCGTTGTAGGTGTCAATTGTGCTAAGTAAGCAAAGGGTAGTTACTAAAACTTCTCTTGCTAATACGCTACTCCATTATTTAATCAATGGTAGCTTGTATGTGGAGAGGGATTCCTAGTCCTCCTCGATGGGTCAATGTCAAAGGACAAGAGGACATCCTTCACAATGAAGCAGAAGAGGACATGTATGATAAATAGTTGTTTTTAGCAGATAGGTCACTAATACCCCTTGACAAGCCGATGCCAAGAGAGAAGAGGAAATTGATGATGAATAGTAGTTTTTAGTGAACATTGTAAATACTCTTGTGTAGACTTTAAATGTCATTTTTGATGCGTACAGACTTTCAGGCCCCAAGTTAAAGAGGGATTCTAGGAAAAATCCAAAATTTCTAACAACAGCTCTTCTTGGATAATTTGTGAAACCGAAAATAAAAATCAAAATCGTGAAAAATATAAAATTAAAAAGTTTAAAAATCAAAAAAATAGTTTCCTGTGGCGGGAAAAAAAGAATAAAGAATAAAAATTTTCCCCTCGACGAGGAAAGAAAATTTCGAATGAGGTGTCACACTAGGGGTGTATGTGTAGCCAAGTGAAATCCCCATGTGTGATAGGTAAGAGAGTGGGGAAAGGACCCACTCATTTAAATGAAATAAAATCTAATTACTTTTAATGAATATATGATGCTACATGGAAAAAAAAGGTGTTTTGGATGTACTATTCAAAGGAAAACCATAACATGGTAATGCAAAATCTGGCTCACTTTGATTTTATAATCGATTTCATTCTCATGAAACCCCACATCTGATTCCATGAGGGTGACTAGTCCATGCCACATTCAATCACTACATGCCATTCGGATGAATGTAAGGGTGGTGGAAAGTTTGAGAGAGAGAGAGAGAGAGAGAGAGAGAGAGAGAGAGAGATGTCGGGAGAAGCATTAAAATCACAGGGGTAAAGATAGTCAAAGAACACATTAGAAGCTTTAAATATATTATCGTTGTTTAGATAAATACAAATCAAAAAACATGATTCAGATTATACCGTATTTTAAATGTGCTATATAACGATGATGGTCAAATGCACATATCACGAACATGGTATATCAATATAATGCTATAGAAATAGCATGATATATCATGATAGTGCTATAGAGAGAATGATGAACGTGCTATAAAGAGAAACACAAACGTACTGTATCACGATAGTGCTACAGATGCACAAACATGCTATATTAGGATAGTGCTATAGAAGTACGAAGATGCTACCTCACTACCATATCAGGAGAGTGCTAAAAAAGCACAAACGTGCTATACCATGATAGTACTATAGAAGCACAAATGTGCCATATCACTATAGAAAAATATGAACGTGCTATATGATGATCATTATATATATTTACCTTAAACATTATATCTACCACGATTGTGGAACGCAACTATTTTATTTAAATTTATTTTTTGGGTTTTATTTAAAGTTTTATATCTTTGCGGCGTTCTTCAGACGCATACTTTTTATAAAAACTTGATGTATTTACCGACGCTTAGGGTTGAGAAAAAAATCCAAAGTGAGACAAACTGGCTCCTAGGAGTTGGGTTATCCCACTTTGCAGGCAAGCAAACACCACTTTAAATGTGATTTAAGTTATGTATGCTGAATTTTTTAGAGATTAGAGAGGGGAGAAAAAGTGATGCAAAAGGATACAATAACATGACATTCTTTTTATTTGCAACATACAAAGAGGTAGCACAAAAATGGCATGTGTATTGTCTTTAAAGGTTTACAAAAGATAAGTATAATGTCTACTAAAAAGTACTCTTTATCATCATAACGTCAGAAGTCTACAAAAGGCTAACTATATTATGCATCCCAAAAGGTCTACAAAAGACTAACTATACTATGCATCTCAAAAGACTGAATATATTATGCATATCAAAAGGTCTACAAAAGACTGTATTTATTATGGAGTCTCAGAAGGTCTAGAGAAGACATATATTAGTCAGTCTACAAAAGAAAGACTATATAATGCATCTCAAAGGTTTACAAAAGACATATATAGTGTCCACTAAACAATACTCTTTATCATCACAAAAATGACATATGCGTCTCAAAAGGTCTACAAATGCATCACACACCAAGCAACCATTTCTTGTCAAATCAAAGATCTGCATCATTGGACACTAAATATTCCATATGGAATTATTCAATAATTTAATTATTCTTGAAAAAAAACGAGAGCTCCTTTCAATGCATCATCACCTCATCTTAACCCCCCCAACAATTGATACATGTGGACATTCATGATCCCTTTATGGGCATCATTGAGGAGGATCACTCCATGAGGAGATCAACATGAAGCACACAAGATGTATGGGATGTGCATGTGGTAAGCAAGGGGATACCACTTGCGTTTCCTTATAGGGATGGACAGATGATTACTTGCAGGGTGGATGGAACACTTGATTGTTGCAAGGTAGATGGGATACCAGTTTTTACAGGGTTTATGTCATAGTTGTGTTTGGAGTTTGTTATGGGGTAAGAACCAAAGTGGATAATGGGTTTTAAAAACTTGATGGTGACAATGTTACTGGCACACAGGCTATCACAAACCACCACCATTGCCACCACATGCACTACTTCTTCTCTGACAAGGCCAACCACATCTCAAGATTCTAGACATTACCATAATCTGATTCCCTTGAGTCTCATCTCTTCGAGTGACTAATAGAGTGGCATACAAAGGAAATGACTTGTTGCTACTATGGCAAGAGATTTACAATAATGTGTCACAATTCTTTATCAAGGACAATCCTAGAGGACAAACGCGGTGTACTCCAACTTGTCGTTGGTGTGGCCATAACAAGAAAGCATGAGCGCTTGGTGTGGATGCGGTTGGCTCCTTAAGCATAGTGAGTGAATATAAAGAGAAAGGGAGGGAGAAAAATGATATACAAAAAGGATGAGATCTTGGGGAGTGAACGTTTAGGAAGACCTAAATATAACGTGCATTCCAAGGGTATTAAAAGATACCCTTTTCTACCGTTTTTTTTTCAAAATGCCATTAAAACCCCCTTATGTAAGTAGATTTCTGTAAATTGTTCTCAAAATCTTGGTTTGAAAAACTCCCCTTAATGATCTGACATCGTCGAGTTACACTGACAGCAGCAGAAAACTAGTGCTGTTATACTAAAATAGGTGACCCAATCATGTAAATCATGAGGTTGTTGTTGTTTTATCTTGGTTCTCACAAACATTGCGTTCAAGCCACCACATGAGAGAGAGAGAGAGAGAGAGAGAGAGAGAGAATACATGCTCCAAACGACATACACCACCCAATGACATCAACATCTCTGTGCATCACATTGGCCGTATAGGGCATACGAGAGGATGGGGATAGCAACTAGCTTCTTCACTAACAAGAACATCTTGCTTGTGAAGAAACCCCTCGTTGAGCTAATTAGAGGAATCCAACCAAGAGGTCTCACAATGGCTCATTAAGCTACCAGGGAGATCATGGACAAGGTGGTGGGAGAGAAAGTGGACAATTTTGAGGTGACCATAGATTTTTTGGCAAAGACTAGCGAAAAAAGAGGTGGTGGAGCATCATAATGTGTTCTCACTTGCTTATGTAGATGGTGATTTATCATAACCCACCAACCCTATAACCTAGTAAGAGCACCTCACATTGTTTCACACCCTCTTACTATTGGGTGGTGTATGCCTTTGTATAAGGATACCCCATTGCCTACCCCAAACACACTATCATGATATAGCATGTCATGTTTCTATAGCCTATTCTGATATGTGCATGTGACCACAATATTTATATAGCACATTTGGGATGTACTATGATTGAATTAGAAATATGGTATAATTTGTAAAACTACTGCTAGATATATCCACAACATCGATGTCGGCCACCTTACCATCTTCAACAATTTTAGCCGACGTCATTGGAAATGCCCGATTTCATTGGAATGTGCTTATATTGTATTATTTTGCATGTGTGATCACGGCTTATCTATTTAAAGGCGCACCATGGGATCTTAGGTGGAGAGTACTAGTTGTGTAATAGGTGTTTGGACAAGCTAGACTGGCTGAAAAAGCACTAGGATGTAGGTTTAAACTTTGACTACCCAAGACTATAAACCATAAAAGGAAAAATGTAACTCTCACCACTCATTTCTCTAATGCATAATCTAAGTGACTGTTCTTTTTGTCTCCTCCCTTGCTTAGCTCTTATGTGTTGCGCTCTTGTGTGCTCCGTTGTGTGAGTGAGTGAGAGATAGAGAGAGGGTTGAGCTTCCATTGGAGTGCAGTAGTGGTGGTAAGGCTACCGTCAATCTAGGCCTGGCTTATTGTAGTGAATCCTGATTTTGAGGACTCTCCTTTATATGTAACTTGCCGTTGCCTCCCTTGCATTTATCCAAGTGGAATTTAGTGGTTGAATGTGGCATGGGCTAGTCACCCTCACGGAGAGGAGGGAGAAAAGTAATATACAAAAAGGATGAGAGTTTGGGGAGTTAAAGTTTAGGAAGACCTAAATATAACGTGCATTCAAAGGGTATTAAGAGATACCCTTTTCTACTGTTTTTTTTTTCAAAATGCCATTAAAAACCCCCTTATGTAAGTAGATTTTTGTAAATTGTTCTCAAAATCTTGGTTTGAAAAACTCCCATTAATGATCGGACATCGTCGAGTTACACCAAGAGCAGAAAACCACGTGCTATTATACTGAAATAGGTAACCCAATGATGCAAATCATCAGGTTGTTGTTGTTTTATCTTGGTTCTCACAAAAATTGCGTTCAAGCCACCGCATTTTTTTTTTCAAAAGGCCATTCAAAACCCCCTTATGTAAGTAGATTTCTCTAAATTGTTCTCAAGATCGTGGTTTGAAAAACTCCCCTTAATGATCGAACATCATCGAGTTACACCGACAACGGAAAACCAGGTGCTATTGTACTAAAATAGGTGACCCAATCATGCAAATCATCAGGTTGTTATTGTTTTATCTTGGTTGTAACAAAAATTGCGTTCAAGCTACGGAGAGAGAGAGAGAGAGAGAGAGAGAGAGAGAGAGAGAGAGAGAATACATGCTCCCGACATACACCACCCAATGACATCAACATCTATGTGCATCACATTGGCCGTATAGGGCATATTGGGAGGATGGGGATAGCAACTAGCCTCTTCACTAACATGAACATCTTGCTTGTGAAGAAACCTCTCGTTGAGCTAATTAGATGTGAGGTCCCTCTGCCCCCTCCGCGCACCGAACTCCTGGTAGCTGACAGCAACAGAAGCAGCCCACTCATGCGTAGGGTAGGGTTTCTCACTCGGGGGCCTCGCCCACGAATGTCCGAGCACGAGACTAGGCTGGTGGTGACTTCGAAAACCAAAACCGGGAAAATTTTCCATGCCCGAAAAGCGGGGACGATTCCACCTTTTTGAATTTTCTTAACGAATTTTTCTAACGAGATCAAAACCTAAACTATCCTTCACCTGAATAAACCAGATAGAAGGAAACTATCGCTGATATAATTTGATCATCTGAGTAATTCAATGCTTTTTTCCTAATCAAGATCAAGCACAGTCGTTGATCCACTCAATTGAGAAATTTATCAGGGAATTAACTAACTACTCGAATCCTAGTGTAATCCTAAGATTTTTCAGTTTGATTATTAAAACTCCACTGATTCCAGCCTACCATCCGGCCCATGGGTTAGCCACCACCCTACCACTAGAATCGGTAGAACCAAACAAGTACTCACCCACCCATAATTGAATGCCTTTCTTAACTTTAGCTTTAGAAAACAGGTACGCACACACTCCTCTTTAAAACTTTAATATAAAAATAATCCATTGACAAAACAGATATGGTCACAGATTTTTCAGTTTGATTATTAAAACTCCACTGATTCCAACCTAACCCCATCCGGCCCATGGGTTAGCCACCACCCTATCACTAGAATCGGTAGAACCAAACAAGTACTCACCCACCCATAATTGAATGCCTTTCTTAACTTTAGCTTTAGAAAACAGGTACGCACACACTACTCTTTAAAACTTTAATATAAAAATAATCCATTGACAAAACAGATATGGTCATAGATTTCATAACTCAAAATTTCCATTCAATCCCTTGTTTCACAAAAATAGTACCATTCTGGATTCTCCGTTGGGACTAGCTGGTCAGCAACGAGATCCAGTTAACAGATTAAAATAATCATTTCATCAACATTCATATATATCTTCCTCAACATACGCATGGGTGTCCTAAGCACCGCAAGCCCGTGCATCGCCTGGTCAGAACCCTCCAGGATCCTCCTTAGGTGTCTTGGTACTTCACTCAAGGACCGCTTCGTCGGCCCTCGCCCATCGTACCAGAAGCACACCATTTTTCACCATACCCAGGCTGGTCAAGACCTGGGTAGGTTTTTGCCGCGTGAGCTGTCCCTTGAACACTCCCCACCAGCTGTTGCAACCGAACTTCCCTTAGATAAACACATATGCCAAATGCTCCCTCCAGCATTCTGGCATAAGACAGTCCTTTAAGAAAACAGGGTTTCTATGCAAGTTTTCAGTTTTGTTTTTGTTTTTGAATACAATGGTTATATCTTAGCTCCTTATCCCAATACTTCTAGATCACACGTCTGGATTCCCAAGCAGAATTTCTCGAATTCTGTAATCTTGATTCTCACAATTCCTCAAATTCTGTAATCTTGATCCTCAGATCAAAATCAAAGGTCGCAACTTAGTTTTAGATTCGGTTGGTCATTTGAGTGTATTTTTCCTGAACTGGGCACATCGTCACTAATCGAAACTGACGAAGAAATTAGGTCTTGGTCAAAAGTCTGAATCAGAGTTAGAGTCTGGAAAGGTTCTTCCTAAACTATCTTTCTCGAAAGGTAATATTTCAATTTCTCTTTTTCTAAATTTCGTTCATTGAATATTTGCTTAGATTTCTAAACTAAACATGAATTCCTAGGAGGAATAAAATAATCATTTATCTCGATCTCCGACTTCGATAGTTTATTTAAATTTTCTGATTCCCATCTTAGTGAATATGAAATGGTAGAATTTCATCTCACATATTATCTACTTATTTATTTTTTAATTTTTATGAAAATTAATAGAGGATTAAAGAGAACCCTTATTTAATTATAAAAATTCTATATGCATCTAATTATGTATAAAATCCAATTCTGATGAAAGTCACACTTTTATCATCATAAAAATCATTTATGATGAAAATCACTCTTTTAATATAAAAGATTTTCTTTTATGCATCCATTTATGCATAAAAATCATTTATGATGAAAATCACTCTTTTAATATAAAAGAATTTCTTTTATGCATCAAAATCCAATTCTGATGAAAGTCACACTTTTATCATCATAAAAATCATTTATGAGATGAAAATCACTCTTTTAATATAAAAAAATTTCTTTTATGCATCCATTTATGCAAAAAAATCATTTATGATGAAAATCACACATTTAATATAAAAAAAAGCTTTTATGCATATATTTATGCATACAAATCATTTATGATGAAAATCACTCTTTTAATATAAAAGAATTTCTTTTATGCATCAAAATCCAATTCTGATGAAAGTCACACTTTTATCATCATAAAAATCATTTATGATAAAAATCAATCTTTTTATATAAAAGAATTTCTTTTATGCATAAAAATCATTTATGATGAAAATCACACTTTTAATATTAAAAAATCTTTTATGCATATATTTATGCATACAAATCATTTATGATGAAAATCATATAAAAGAACTTCTTTTATGCATATATTAAAAGAGTGATTTTCATTTGATGAAAATCACTCTCTTAATATAAAAGAATTTCTTTTATGCATCCATGTATGCATAAAACTCATTTATGATGAAAATCACACTTGCATACAAATCATTTATGATGAAAATCACTCTTTTAATATAAAAGAATTTCTTTAATGCATCCATTTATGCATAAAAATCATTTATGATAAAAATCACACTTTTAATATTAAAAAAATCTTTTATGCATACAAATCATTTATGATGAACTCGCTGTTTTAATATAAAAGAATTTCTTTTATGCATGCATTTATGCATAAAAATCATTTATGATGAAAATCAAACTTTTAATATAAAAAAGTCTTTCATGCATATATTTATGCATACAAATCATTTATGATGAAAATCACTCTTTTAAGATAAAATTTTTTCTTTTCTACAGCCATTTATGCATAAAAATCATTTATGATGAAATCACACTTTTAATATAAAAGAACTCTTTTATGCATATATTTATGCATACAAATCATTTATGATGAAAATCACTCTTTTAATATAAAAGAATTTCTTTTATGCATCAAAATCCAATTCTGATGAAAGTCACAATTTTAGCATTTTAAAAATCATTTATGATGAAATCACTCTTTTAATATAAAAGAATTTCTTTTATGCATGCATTTATGCATAAAAATCATTTATGATGAAAATCACACTTTTAATATAAAGAAAATATTTTATGCATATATTTATGCATACAAATCATTTATAATGAGAATCACTCTTTTCATATAAAAGAATTTCTTTTATGCATCCATTTATGCATAAAAATCATTTATGATGAAAATCAAACTTTTAATATTAAAAAATCCTTTATGCATATATTTATGCATACAAATCATTTATGATGAAAATCACTCTTTTAATATAAAAGAATTTCTTTTATGCATCCATTTATGCATAAATATCATTTATGATAAAAATCACACTTTTAATTAAAAAAAATATTTTATGCAATATTTAGGCATATAAATCATTTATGATAAAAATCACTCTTTTAATATAAAATTATTTCTTTTATGCATCCATTTATGCATAAAAATCATTTATGATGAAAATAACACTTTTATAATCAAAATAAAATTTTTTATTATGCTTCATTCTATGCATAGAATTTAATTCTAAGAAAGTAACACTTTTTTTTAATAAAATATTTTTAGTATGCATTTTTCTATACCTAGGATGTAAAATAACACTTTAAGAATACATATACGATGGGAATTACTCTTTTTGAATTAAAAAAAAGTAAAACCTATTTTTCACAATTTTAGAAAATTTTGCCATAACCTCCTTTGTCATTTTTCAGTTTTTAACTCTCTAAAATTAATTAGAAGTTCACCAAGAGTATTTAAATCATTCTAATGTAAACATTTTCTACTTATCAAAGGGAAACATTATGAGAAACTTGATTTTATCCATTAATCATTCATCTAGGATAAAGAATGGTTGGATTTACTAAAGAAGAGAGGGGAATGCCTTTTTTCAATGAGGCATAACATCATATTCACATTAGAGAAGACAAAAATCATACAAAACCATAAAATGAAATAGAAAAGAGAAGAATCTCCAACTTACAAGGAGAATTTGAGAGCTTTCCTTTGGCTTGATGGTTTGAGGGATCTACTCTTGTTTGAAACAAGAGTGGCCACCAATCTTTAGAAGAGAGAAGGTCAAAAACTAATGAATTATGAGTAAATTCATAGTTTTTGCCTCTTGGAGTAGGGTAACAGTGCAAAAACACTATTGAGCTTCAACAAAGGGGAAGGCTTATATTTATAGGAAAAAGTGAACTTCTAACCATGCCAACTGATTCTAGAATTTTCCAGATCACTTTGGTCAATTTTTGACCATTTTTGGGTCAGTTTAGTCCACTTTTTGGATCTAGTTGAAACACGAGAGAAGAGAGATAAAAATATCTCATTGTCTGGGAGTTTAAAACTCTCCCACACATGTGAAATAGGCGCCTCCTTCATGAGGAAAATTCCCCCATACTGAGGTGTCAAAAATGCATCATTTCTTCTAAATATCTCTCTTTTTTAACTATTAACCTTGTCCTTAGTCAACTCTTCATCTTATGTAAGTATTTACTCATTTTTGGGAGATTTTCCTTTTATTCTTGCATTTATCTCCTCCCTACATTTGGATGAATCTTATTGGTCCATAGGAACCTTAATTTAAAATTTCAAAAAAATCTTGACCCCTAGGGTAAGCTCTTGAACAGATTATACTTGATTTCTAATGCACCTTCTAAAAATCTTTTTAAACTTCTATTTTGAGGAAACTTATTTTAATAAGAAGAGATATTTTTCCATCCAAAAATATTTAAAAACTCAATTATCACTCTCTAGAAGATTTTCTCTCTCTAGGCCAAAACTGGTAGAAACAAGATCTTTTATATTTTTGAAGAGGGATTTGATTACAGAGGAAGATGCTGGACATCTTGAGAGGCTGGGGAGGAATTTTACATTCTCTCCCACTTGAAAAACGCGAGATTCCCTCATCTCGCAAACTGGGGGTAATCCCGCAACAACAGATCGGCTTCATTCTCCCAGGTGGCATCTTCAAAAGGATAGAACTTCCATTTTACCAATAATTCTCTGAGAATTCTGTTCCTAAGAATCTTTTCTTGAACATCAAGAATTTCTTCAGGTTGGAGTTCCATCTGCCCTTGGGTTGAAGAGGTTAGGATTTCATCATCAAGTACATGATTTGGGCTTGGCACATATTTCTTTAGAAGGCTTACATGAAATACATTATGAACTTTGAGATGAGGAGGCAGAAGAAGCTCGTAGGCTAACTCACCTACTTTCTTTGTAATCAAATATGGTCCACAATATCTGGGGGATAACTTCGTGTACTTCCCAAGAGATAGAGAACTTCTTTTGGGCCGTACTCTAATGAAGACCATATATGCTTCTTCAAACTTTCTGTCTGTCCTCTTCTTATTTGCATACTGCTTCTGTCGATCCTGGGCAGCTTTAACATCTTTATGAATTGACTACATCTAGTGCTCCATGTCGTCAAGCATCTGTCTGGACATCTTTACCCTAATCAAAGGGTCAGCAGACCAAGTTAATGGAGTTAAGCAATCTTGTCCATACAGAGCTTTAAAAGGGCTCATCCCAATACTTCTGTGATAAGAAGCATTGTAGGCGAACTCGACTAGGTGCAGATAGCTTAGCCACTTCTTGGGTTCCCTGCCCCCACAGCATGAATAAAGTATATCTTCGATTACTTGGTTTACCCTTTCAGTTTGACCATCGGTCTCAGGGTGATAAGCTATGCTGAGATCCAAGAAAGTTCCCACTGCTTCGAAAAATGTAGTCCAGAACCTTAAAGTAAACTTGGGATCTCAATCACTTATTATTCTCCTGGTGGGTAGGCCATGCAATCTAAAGATTTATTTGAGGAACACTCTAGCCACATCCACTGAAGTGTAGGTTTCTTTTACTGGAATCAGATGGGCAACTTTGGTTAGTCTGTCAACTACTACGAAAATGGAATTATAACCTGATTGCACTGAAGGTAATCCAGTAATAAAATCCATACTGCTACATTCCCACTTCATCTGGGGGATTCATATGGGGGATGTCCAATGGATGTAACTTCCCAAGCATTTTTACTGTTTTTCAGCTTTGACTTTCTTGCAGGTCAGACATTGACGTATATGATTCAGTACATCCTTTTTTCAAACCAGGCCAAAAGAAGCTTTTCTTTACAGACATGTAGGTTTTGATGAAACCTGGATGTCCTGCTATATAAGGTTGTCATGGGCCTAATTCAGAATTTGATCCTTGGTTCCCTCATCATTGGGAATGCATAGCCTACGATTATAATACATAATGCCATCATCCAGGAGGCTGCTGTACCCTTGAACTCTGTTCAACTCTTGTGGAATTTTTCTTTCCTACATAAGTAGGGTAGCAATAGGGCCAAAGAATCTATCCTGCATGATCTTCTCTCTTGCTTCAATAATCAAAGGATTTGATACTACAGTAATTGCAAGCAAGGAGGCTTTTCTGTTGAGGGCATCTACTACCACATTTTCTTTGCCTGGGCGGTACTTGCATCCACCTTCTTTGGCGCATGTTGAGATCCTTCTGAGTGAAGATCCACTTTAAGCTCTGATGATCTGTCATCAAAGTGAATCTTTGTCCCAATAGGTAATGTCTCCACAACTTCAGGGCATATACTACTGAAAGTAGTTCCAGGTCGTGGATAGCATAATTCCTCTCATGTGTTCTGAGTTTTCGGGATTCATAGGCCACTGCATGACCTTCCTGTATGAGTGCACCTCCTATGGAAAAACCACTTGCATTAGTTGCTACCTCAAAGGGTAGAGAGAAATCAGGTGGCTTCAGAACGGGATTGGTTACCAAGGCGGTCTTTAGCTTATCAAAAGCACTCTGGCACCTGGCAGAGCATTGAAACGGAATATTCTTCTTGAGAAGATTAGTCAGGGGGAAAGCTATGAGAGCATACTTTGGTATAAAAATTCTATACCAACCAGTCAATCCCAAGAATCCTCTGACTTCTTTCACTTTCTTTGGTTCAGGCCAATCTCTATGAGACTGCTTGGACTTTTGCGGAATCTGGAGAAATTCCATCTTTGGATACCAGAAAGCCCAAGTATTCAACATGGTCAGCAATGAAAGTGCATTTGCTCTTTTTTGCAAAGAGTTGGTGCTTCCTTAGAATCTCAAGAACTTTTCTGACATGAGCTTCATGGTCAACTGCATTCTTCGCGTAAATCAAAATACCATCAAAGAAAACAAGAACAAAATCATCCAAGTATTCTCTGAGAGGCATAACATCATATTCATATTAGAGAAGACAAAAATCATAAAAAACCATAAAATGAAATAGAAAAGAGAAGAATCTCCAACTTTCTTACAACAAGAATTTGAGAGCCTTCCTTTGGCTTGATGGTTTGAGGGATCTACTCTTGTTTGAAACAAGAGTGGCCACCAATCTTTAGAAGAGGGAGAACATCTTGCTTGTGAAGAAACCTCTCGTTGAGCTAATTAGAGGAATCCAACCAAGAGGTCTCACAATGGCTCATTAAGTATGCTATCAGCAAGGAGAGTCATGGACAAGGTGGTGGGAGAGAAAGTGGACAATTTAGAGGTGACCGTAGATTTTTTGGCAAAGACTATCGAAATAAGAGGTGGTGGAGCAGCATAATGTGTTCTCACTTGCTTATATAGATGGTGATTTATGATAACTCACCAACCCTTTAACCTAGTGAGAGAACCTCACATTGTTTCACACCCTCTTACTACTGGGTGGTGTATGCCTTTGTATAAGGATACCCCATTGCCTACCCTACGCGCACTATCATGATATAGCATGCTCATGTTTCTATAGCATGTTCTGATATGTGCATGTGACCACAATCTTTATATAGAACATTCGGGATATACTATGATTGAATTAGAAATATGGTATAATTTGTAAAACTAGTGCTAGATACATCCACAATTTTGGCCGATGTCATTGGAAATGTCGGATTTCATTGGAAAGTGCTTATATTGTATTATTTTGCATGTGTGATCATGGCTTATCTATTTAAAGGCGCACCATAGGATCTTAGGTGGAGAGTACTAGTTGTGTATTAGGTGTTTGGACAAGCTAGAGTGGCTGAAAAAGCACTAGGATGATGTAAGTTTAAACTTTGACTACCCAAGAGTATAAACCATAAAAGGAAAAATGTAACCCTTACCACTCATTCTCTAATGCATAATCTAAGTGAGTGTTCTTTTTGTCTCCTCCCTTGCCTATCTCCTATGTGTGTTGAGCTCTTGTGTGCTCCGTTGTGTGAGTGAGTGAGAGATAGAGAGAGGGTTGAGCTTCGTTCAAGCCACCGCATGAGAGAGAGAGAGAGAGAGAGAGAGAGAGAGAGAGAGAGAGAGAGAGAGAGAGAGAGAGAGAGAATACATGCTCCAAACGACATACAACATCAACATTTATGTGCATCACATTGGCCATATAGGGCATACGGGAGGATGGGGATAGCAACTATCCTCCTCAATAACAAGAACATCTTGCTTGTGAAGAAACCTCTCATTGAGCTAATTAGAGTAATCCAACCAAAAGAGGTCTCACAATGGCTCATTAAGTATGCTACTAGGGAGAGTCATGGACAAGGTGGTGGGAGAGAAAGTGGACAATTTAGAGGTGACCGTAGATTTTTTGACAAAGAATATCGAAATAAGAGGTGGTGGAGCAGCATAATGTGTTCTCACTTGCTTATATAGATGGTGATTTATCATAACTTACCAACCCTATAACCTAGGGAGAGCACCTCACATTGTTTCACAACCTCTTATACCCCATTGCCTACCCCACGTACACTATCATGATATAGCATGCTCATGTTTCTATAGCATGTTCTGATATGTGAATGTAGCACATTTGGGATATACTATGATTGAATTAGAAATATGGTATAATTTGTAAAACTAGTGCTAGATACATCCACAACATCGATGTCGGCGACCTTACCATCTTTAACAATTTTGGCCGACGTCATTGGAAATGCCCGATTTCATTGGAATGTGCTTATATTCTATTATTTTTCATGTTTGATCATGGCTTATCTAGTTAAAGGCGCACCAGAGGATCTTAGGTGGAGAGTACTAGTTGTGTATTAGGTGTTTGGACAAGCTAGAGTGGCTGAAAAAGCACTAGGATATAAGTTTAAACTTTGACTACGCAAGAGTATAAACCACAAAAGGAAAAATGTAACTCTCACCACTCATTCTATGCATAATCTAAGTGACTGTTCTTTTTGTCTCCTCCCTTGCCTATCTCTTATGTTGTGTGTTGAGCTCTTGCGTGCTCCGTTGTGTGAGTGAGTAAGAGATAGAGAGATGGTCGAGCCTACATTGGAGTGTAGTAGTGGTAGTATCACTACCGTTATTCTAGGCCTGGCTTATTGTAGTGAATCCTGATTTGGAGGACTCTCCTTTATATATGTGACTTGCCGTCACCGCCCTTGCATTTATCCAAGTGAGATTTAGTGGTTGAATGTGGCATGGGCTAGTCACCCTCATGGAAAGGAGTTGGAAAAATGATATACAAAAAGGAGGAGAGGTTGGGGAGTGAACGTTTAGGAAGTCCTAAATATAACGTGCATTCAAAGGGTATTAAAAGATACCCTTTCTACCTTTTTTTTCAAAATGCCATTAAAAACCCCATTATTTAAGTAGATTTCTATCAATTGTTCTCAAGATCTTGGTTTGAAAAACTCCCCTAAGGATAGGACATCGTCGAGTTACACTGATAGCAAACCAGGTGCTATTATACTGAAATAGGTGACCCAATCATGCAGTTCATCAGGTTGTCATTGTTTTATCTTGGTTCTCATAAAAAATGCGTTCAAGCCACCGCATGAGAGAGAGAGAGAGAGAGAGAGAGAGAGAGAGAGAGAGAGAGAGAGAGAGAGAGAGAGAGAGAGAGAGAGAAAGAGAGAGAATACATGCTCCAAACAACATACACCACCCAATGACATCAACATCTATGTGCATCACATTGGCCGTATAGGGCATACCGGGAGGATGGGGATAGCAACTAGCCTCTTCACACTACCAAGAACATCTTGCTTGTGAAGAAACCTCTCGTTGAGCTAATTAGAGGAATCCAACCAAGAGGTCTCACAATGGCTCATTAAGTATGCTACCAGGGAGAGTCATGGACAAGGTGGTGGGAGAGAAAGTGGACAATTTAGAGGTGACCGTAGATTTTTTGGCAAAGACTATCGAAATAAGAGGTGGTGAAGCAGCATAATGTGTTCTCACTTGCTTATATAGATGGTGATTTATGATAACCCACCAACCCTTTAACCTAGTGAGAGCACCTCACATTGTTTCACACCCTCTTACTATTGTGTGGTGTATGCCTTTGTATAAGGATACCCCATTGCCTACCCTATGCACACTATCATGATATAGCATGCTCATGTTTCCATAGCATGTTCTGATATGTGCATGTGACCACAATCTTTATATAGCACATTCGGGATATACTATGATTGAATTAGAAATATGGTATAATTTGTAAAACTGCTGCTAGATACATCCACAACATCGATGTCGGCCACCTTACCATCTTCAACAATTTTGGCCGACGTCATTGGAAATGTCGGATTTCATTGAATGTGCTTATATTATATTATTTTGCATGTGTGATCACGGCTTATCTATTTAAAGGCGCACCACCGGATCTTAGGTGGAGAGTACTAGTTGTGTATTAGGTATTTGGACAAGCTAGAGGGGCTGAAAAAGCACTAGGATGTAAGTTTAAACTTTGACTACCCAAGAGTATAAACCAAAAAAGGAAAAATGTAACTCTCACCACTCATTCTCTAATGCATAATCTAAGTGACTGTTCTTTTTGTATCCTCCCTTGCCTATCTCTTATGTGTGTTGAGCTCTTGTGTGCTCCATTGCATGTGAGAGATAGAGAGAGGGTTGTGCTCCATTGCATGAGTGAGTGAGAGATAGAGAGAGGGTTGAGCTTCCATTGGAGTGCATTAGTGGTGGTAAGGCTACCGTCAATCTAGGCCTAGCTTATTGTAGTGAGTCCTGATTTTGAGGACTCTCCTTTATATGTAACTTGTAATCGCCGCCCTTGCATTTATCCAAGTGGAATTTAGTGGTTGATTGTGGCATAGGCTAGTCACGCTGAAGAGGGAGAAAAATCATATACAAAAAGGTTGAGAGCTTGGGGAATGAACGTTTAGGAAGACCTAAATATAACGTGCATTCAAAGGGTATTAAAAGATACCCTTTTCTACCATTTTTTTTCAAAACGCCATTAAAAACCCCCTTATGTAAGTAGATTTTTGTAGTTTATCTTGGTTCTCACAAAAATTGCGTTCAAGCCACTGCATGAGAGAGAGAGAGAGAGAGAGAGAGAATACATGATCCAAACGACATACACAACCCAATGACATCAACATCTATGTGCATCACATTGGCCGTATAGGGCATACTGGGAGGATGGGGATAGCAACTAAACATCTAGATTGTGAAGTCCTTGAGGAGTAACTCTGTTATCCTCACCTCCGAGTTTCCCTTTCAATCTATTGATATGAAATACTGGATGA
This sequence comes from Cibotium barometz, assembly GCF_041138505.1. Classification (NCBI taxonomy): domain Eukaryota; kingdom Viridiplantae; phylum Streptophyta; class Polypodiopsida; order Cyatheales; family Cibotiaceae; genus Cibotium; species Cibotium barometz. The sequence continues at coordinate 27,220,543 of NC_141075.1, read as the reverse complement.
ACTCTAACAATTGGAGGTAGTTTTAGTTCTTACGCAACCGTGCCAATCCGATGCATAACTCGAAATGGACCACAATATCTAGGAGATAAATTCGAGCATTTTTCCATTGACAAAGTCTGAAAATTTTTAGGAACATTAAAATAAACCAACGCTCCTAGTTCAAAAGACCGAGATGAGCGTCCCCTATCAGCATAAAACCGTGCCCTATCATGAGCACTCCTCATAGAATCCTGAGCTTCGGTCAGCATTTCCTGCATATCTCGCAAGAAATCCCTCAATGCATCAAGCTCGATGTCCTTAAGACCGACATCAATAGGTGCCCTGGGTTATTACCCATACATAAGTATGCACGGACTAAAAAATAATAGCCATAAATTTAAAACTGTTATAGGCAAACTCCATCATTGGAAGATATTTTTTTCCAATATGATGATTTTCTAGAGACATATGCACGAAGCATATACACTTTAATCTGATTCATACACTCTGTTTGCCCATCAGACTACTGCGGATGATCAGAGCAATTCACATTCAAAGTAACTTCCTCGTTGTAAACCATTCGGAATAAAGTAAGAAAACATGGCATTATAACAGCAGAAACGAGGGATTCATCGGCGCCCCGACATACCCACATCTGCATATGGAATAATCGACGTCTTGAGTCACCCATATCAACATAGAGAGTCATCAATGTCACGATGAGTTACATATGTCCATCCGTAAACCTATCAGGTTGATTGTGTAAGTCACCTAAAGTACAAAACTAGAGAAAGAAATGCCAACAAAGAAAGAATCCAAATTTCCTTATCCGAACACAACAAGATAAACTTGTTTTTGAACTCTAAAGAAAGAGATTTCAACAAGTGAAAATGCCGATGAGATTACCCTCATCAAAACATGCAGGCTATAGATAAAAGAAGTTTATCTATGTTGAAATTTGAGCTAAATGATGAGCTATGGTGGATCAAACACTAGAATCAGCATAATTAACAAAGTGATTAGCAAGTGATTAAGACGTAATTAGTGAATAATTAGCACATAGATTAATGTAGGCATGGATACTCAAAAACCAGCAAATTCTCATTAGGGCTATGCCTCAATTTATAGTGTTTACATCAAGCATCAAATCCCCTTGATTTCTCCATGATTCACTTCCTGAATATCTCCACCTCTTGCCTGATTCTCTCCACCTCTTCTCTTTTCCCTGAATATCTCCCAGAATATCTCCACACTCCTAAATTCCCTCATGCTACCCATTATTCTCTCCCAGTAGATTCTCCTAACCTTTTCACAGGTTCTTTCACAATTACATCTCCTCTTTTACAGCCTCTATCCAAGAGCTTGTTCCCACACACACCCTTTTCACTTGTATATTTCAACACCTCCCCTCAAGTGAATAATCCTAACACACCTGGACCCTGTATCAAGTTTCCCTCTTACTTGATAGCCCGCGACCAGTGCCTCAAGTCCCTAAACTCCATAGTCCTTGACACTCTCTCTCTCTATGTGTCCAAGGCTACTATAAGTGCCCGCGACCTTGACTAAAGTGCTCACACATACAACTACCACTTGGCCTACATCATCGGTGGCTCAGAGGTGGTTTTACTTTATTGGGGTAGGTTACATTGGGTTGTGGGTTCTCTCTCTCTCTCTCTCTCAGAAAAGATGATCCGACTCCACTTCCCTTGGAGCCTCCATGAAGTTTGCCGATGTCGTTTCTTCTTCACTGGGTTTGCTGTAGCAGTCTCTCGCCATGTGTCCTGGCTTTCCACATTTATGGCAAGTGAAGGTCCTCCCTCCTACTCTGCCTCTTCCTCGTCCTCATCCTCGAGAGAATCCTCCTCGGGTGAAGAATGCTTTTTCCTCTCCTGCTGTTGACTCGAGCTCTTTCTTCTCTTTGCCTCTGCTCTCTTGCTCTAGTAGAGCTGCTTCTATCTCATGTATCTTCAGTTCAGGTACATTCTTTAGTGTTGCTACAATGTTTTCATAATCTCCTTTGTCCACACTCTTCAAAAGTACAGCTAATGCTTCATCATCTTCTACCTTTTTGCCAATAGCTGCCAGCTGTTGCTTAATGCTTTTATATTTGTTCAAGTGTGTGATTAAAGGTTCACTTTCCTTCATGTCCAATTTGTAAAATTGCATTAATAGATTTATCTTGGAATTTTTTGCTTGTGTACCAAATAATTTATTGAGTTCATCCCATGCATCTTTTGCCCACTGTATCCCTGTGATATGATGAATGATCTCATCATTTAAACTGAGTGCAATAAGCCCCAGTGCTTTTTCATTCCTACTCTTCCACTCATTTTCCCCTCTCTCTGGGCATTCATCTCTCCCTTCAACTAATCCCCACAGATTTTTCCTCATCAGCAAATACATGGTTTTTGTTTGCCATGTATAAAACTGTTCTCCATTAAATTTGGCTATTTCCTGTGCTGAATTCATGGTGATGTGAAGGGGGTCTTACCTCTTGACCCAAATTCAAGATTCAAGGGCAGTGTCTACCTTTTTACAACTCAATCTGGTGTTTAATAGATGATTACAATAATTTTATCAGCATAAAATCACCAGAAATTACATTAAATTGAGAGTAACCAATTTGTACGGGATGGTTGGAGTATCAAACCAACTCCGATTTGCAATCTGAAGCTTTAGGGATCTGTATCAGATACCTAATGGTTAATTTGAACCCTCAATTGCACCAAAGTACAGTGATTAGCACTGATTAATCACTGATTAGCAAATTAATGCTCTGGTTTGTGTGCAGAAAACAGAGTATGCGAGGAGCTCAGATCTGGTGCCTTCCACTTCAAATGAGCTCAAATGCTTTCAAAGGCATCAATAGCAATGAGTCTAGTAGAGGATTAAGCCAAGAAACATAAGATTTGACCAAATAATGAAAGCTTAATCTCTGTTTTACCAAAGTCACCTGCAGATTTGATGAAGAGCTTTGATCTCTCTGTAGACTTGATGAAATGGATTTCTGTCTTCACCAGCTTGTAGAGCATGCTTGATTACCCTTTGTGCTAAGAGGAATTAGCTCAATTTGATTTGATGGAGTGTAGATCTGCATTTTACTCAAAAAAAACAGCGCTGAAGAAAATGGCGATTTCTCCTAAACGCCTTCGCGTTTTGCTGCGCCGTTTGATGTGCTTGTAGCTAGGGTTGTTCACTAGCTTGTGTTAGAAGGGCATAGCCTAATGTTGACTGTGCATGGAGAATGGAGTCCTCCACTGGCTGGGGGTGAAGGGGAAGAGTGAAAACTCACTAAAAACTGATTTTTTTTGCTAATTACTTACTAATCCTGATTAATTCACTAATGGGCTCATAAATCTGGTTGATTCTAGGCATGGCTCTGATACCATGTTGAAATTTGAGCTAAATGATGAGCTATGGTGGATCAAACACTAGAATCAGCATAATTAACAAAGTGATTAGTAAGTGATTAAGACGTAATTAGTGAATAATTAGCACATAGATTAATGTAGGCATGGATACTCAAAAACCAGCAAATTCTCATTAGGGCTATGCCTCGATTTATAGTGTTTACATAAAGCATCAAATCCCCTTGATTTCTCCATGATTCACTCCCTGAATATCTCCACCTCTTGCCTGATTCTCTCCACCTCTTCTCTTTTCCCTGAATATCTCCCAGAATATCTCCACACTCCTAAATTCCCTCATGCTACCCATTATTCTCTCCCAGTAGATTCTCCTAACCTTTTCACAGGTTCTTTCACAATTACATCTCCTCTTTTACAGCCTCTATCCAAGAGCTTGTTCCCACACACACCCTTTTCACTTGTATATTTCAACAATCTAGAGAATGCCCACAATATAACTTCTAGTGAATTTAGAAAATAAGATTATCTTTGAATGGTGAGGTCAATATGCTAAGTGATGTAAGCAAAGCAACAATCTTGAGCCCAAATTATCCCATAAGATAATATATGTGAGGGATCACTAGCGTCCCATTCCACCATGATACCACCCATACATACCTTAACAAATTGAAACTCCCTAGTATGCCATCTAGGAAAATATGAATAAAATCCTGTATAAAAGGAATAAGATGGCCTTATCCTCCAGACTTTCACATACTAAACCTGTCTCTATATACTTGAGACTACATCAAGGAATAAATCCTTCTGAGTATATCATTTAGAAAAGAAATTGAATTATTGGTGCCTTTCTAATGATAACTACCCAAAACACAATAAAGTTAGGGTAGAAAAATAACTCACCTAGATATATAAGTAACTAGGTATCCGAGTTGGAATATGTACAAGAGTACAAAAAATATACTCCAAAATTATGTGCAAAAAAAACGAAGGCAAATGCTACCTTCAAAGCACATGATGTAATTATTCAAAAGATCAAAAGATCCTTATAAAACCATGGATAAAAGCATAGAAGCTCCTCTAATCCATAAAAACCATAGTTGATCATAAAAATCAATGCATATCATCTAATGGACATTAATTATGCCAAAAGAAGTATTAAAATTGGTGGCCACCTCATCAATCCGGAGTATATAAACATTGTGTTGTTTAAATAAAACTCCAAAAAAGTAACAAAGTGAAACACATGTGTGTAGCACTCAATAATAAACCCCTAGACACAAGTGATCTAGGCAGAACCTGATGAGTCCATATAAAACTTGGAAAACATCCAATAAAATCCACCAAAACAAACCGATCAACTAACCCATGATAGAGGCTTAAGAAATTAAGCACAGACCACACTTAAAAAAGTGCAAAATAAATTATCATGGAAAAGTGTCAAAGGTGAAACACACTTTGAACGCAAATTATAGCCATTAAAAGAAATTAAGGAACATATCCAAAAAGAATGGCTAAAAAAAAATCATGAATACATCGTTTAGAATTAATCCAAACATAAATATCCATTAATACGAGGTATAATCGTATTAATAATATGCGAATAACTCGCATCTATCTAATGTCAGCACGAGAAAACATACTTCAACATTAAATAACCCTCGAAAATATTAAATTCTCAAGAAAAAGAATTATCATGATTTTTTTCTAATTTTTTCTAATTTATAGGGCCTCAAAATATGATAATTTTGAATTCCACCAAAACTATCTTATGGCAATCCAAACCTATCCTATGGCATTCCAAACCTATATTTTTCCAAAAAAAATAGCAATTTAATTTTGCCAAAATACCATTGATATAAGAAAGAGAGAAGTGTTAAAAACTAGTGAGTTATTAAAGAATTCATAGTTCTTGGCTTAGGTGGAGTAGAGTAACAATGCATAAGACACTATATCTTTTTCAACAAGGGAAGGCTTCTATTTATAGAAAAAATTGAGCTCCTAACCAAACAAACTGATTCTAGAATTTTCCAAGTCAGTTTGGTTGAGATTTGGACCTAGTTTGGTTACTTTTTCATTCGATTTGGTTCCATTTTGATTTGGTTTGGTTCAAGAGATATGAGAGATAAAAATATCACATTATTTTTGAATTTAAAACTCATTCAAGCATGTGAAATATGCACCTCCTTTAAAGAACTCCCCTTCCTTACATATGTGTCAAAATTCTATTGCTCATAGTTCTTTTACTAATAAACCTTGTACATTTTCAACTCTTCATCTTATGTGAAATATGCACCTTCTTTAAAGAACTCTCCTTCCTTACATATGTGTCAAAATTTTATTGTTAATAGTTTTTTTCTAATAAACCTTGTACATTTTCAACTCTTCATCTTATGTGAAATATGCACCTTCTTTAAAGAACTCTCCTTCCTTACATATGTGTCAAAATTTTATTGCTCATAGCTTTTTACTAATAAACCTTGTACATTTTCAACTCTTCATCTTATGTGAAATATGCACCTTCTTTAAAGAACTCTCCTTCCTTACATATGTGTCAAAATTTTATTGCTCATAGTTTTTTACTAATAAATCTTGTACATTTTCAACTCTTCATCTTATGTGAGCATTTACTCATTTTTGGGTATCTTCTTTTACAAATTGGATTTATCTCCTCCCTACACATGGCTTGATGCTATTGGCCCATAGGAACCTTAATTGGACCATAATCCAAAATTTTTTGAAAATCTAGACCCTTAGACTAAGGTTCTTTATACCTATTTCCAATTAATTCCAATTGTACATTGGAAAATTCTTTTTGAATTTCCGTTTCAGGGGAACTTATTTTAATAAGATGAGTTATTTTTCTATCCAAAAATATTCATAATCTGAATATTCTCTCTCTAGAATAATTTTCTCTCTCTAGGCTAAAACAGTTAGAAACAAGGTCTTTATATTTTTGAAGAGGGATTGCTTACAGGGGAAAATACTAGACATCAAAAAGGGGTTAGGGGAGGAATCTTACATTCTACCCCACTTAAAAAATGCGAGATGTCCTTATCTCGCAAACTGGGATAATTTCGCAAGATGCACAAATATGAGACTTAGAGAAAAATTTTAATCAAGATTAACCACCAAGAAAAGTCTTAAAGAAAGCAAGATAATAACAAGATTTAAACTTTATTCATTCTCGGAACTTATATAGTAAAGATAAAAGAACTCTTTACACTTCCATAAGCCCGTCCATATCATATGGTCACAAAAGCAGCACTCATGTAAGCTGCACAAGTATAGGGTAACTCATCTATGGGAATGATTCTGGTGGTTATTGCCGCACCTATCTCAGTGGTATGAGGTGATCTAACAAAAGGACCTCTGAGAGGCAAGCCAGAAATGGGGTAAAGGCATATCTTCTCACATGAGGAAGAAAACACGCCAGTAAGAAGACCCGCTCAGAAAACCCAAGATGCCTTGATCTCATGACGCAGTAGTATCGGGGACCCAAACCCAAAGCTTCAATAACCATGGCCAAGCGGACATTGTTACGAAAGTGCTGCTGACCCCAGGGTGTTACCCTAGTTATGTTTTGATAGGTCTGCCATTTGGTCTGAGCTACAGAAGTTCCTAGGTGAGGAAAAAGTGAGCGCTCATACTGTTCTAGAAAGTCTTTCTTCACAGACTCTCTTGCGTCTTGAAGGTGAGAAATCATCATGGATAAAACTAATTCCTGTTGCCAAGCCATGAAGGAGATTTAAGAAGAAGGGGGATTGATGGGAGTAAGATTATTGTAAGCGACAAGTAAAAGTTACGACTTATATAAAGGAAGGAGCTAGCGTAACCTAGAAGCCAACGATAACTTGCCACCACTGAAGTTTTACCGTCTTTCCATGATTTGTGTTTCACACATTTTTCTATAGAAGGTATTAAGAATTTTGAGATGAGGAGATAAAAGAAGCTCGTAGGCTAAGTCACCTACTTTCATTGAATTCAGATATAAGGGTCACAATATCTGGGGGATAACTTCTTATACTCCCCAAGAGATAAAGAACTTCTTTTGGGCCGTACTCGAATGAAAACCAAAACCTTGGTATCCAAAACACCGATTTTCACTTTTGAACTCATTGTTCTAAATCTTTAAAACAGGTGGGACTCCTGATGAGAAGTATTCTAGGAAAAGGGTCTTCCTTTTTTAAACAGAAACTTTCTTTTATTTTAGAGAGGGAATAATTATAAGATCAGAAAGGAAGATTCTTACTCCAGTATACCTCGAAGGTTGGGGAGGAATCTTACAATGGTGCTTGGCAACAAGAACTAGTTTTATCCATGATGATTTCTCACCTTCAAGACGCAAGAGAGTCTGTGAAGAAAGACTTTATAGAATAGTATGAGCGCTCACTTTTTCCTCACCTAGGAACTTCTGTAGCGCAGACCAAATGGCGGACCTATCAAAACATAACTAGGGTAACACCCTGGGGTTAGCAGCACTTTCGTAACAATGTTCGCTTGGCCATGGTTATTGAAGCTTTGGGTTTGGGTCCCCGATACTACTACGTCATGAGATCAAGGCATCTTGGGTTTTCTGAGCGGGTCTTCTTACTGGCGTGTTTTCTTCCTCATCATGAGAAGATATGCCTTTACCCCGTTTTTGGCTTACCTCTCAGAGGTCCCTTTGTTAGATCACCTCATACTACTGAGATAGGTGCAGCAATAACCAGCAAAATCATTCCCATAGATGAGTTACCCTATACTTGTGCAGCTTGTGAGTGCTGCTTTTGTGACCATATGATGGACGGGCTTATGGAAGTGTAAAGAGTTCTTCTATCTTTACTGTATAAGTTCGGAGAATGAATAAAGTTTAAATCTTGTTCTTATCTTGCTTTCTTTAAGACTTTTCTTGGTGGTTAATCTTGATTAAAATTTTTCTCTAAGTCTCAAATTCGTGCATCTTGTGAAATTATCCCAGTTTGCGAGATGAGGACATCTCGCATTTTTTAAGTGGGGTAGAATGTAAGATTTCTCCCCCAACCCCTTTTTGATGTCTAGTATCTTCCCCTGTAATCAATCTCTCTTCAGAAATATAAAGACCTTGTTTCTAACTATTTTAGCCTAGAGAGAGAAAATTATTCTAGAGAGAGAATATTCAGATTATGAATATTTTTGGATAGAAAAATAACTCATCTTATTAAAATAAGTTCCCCTGAAACAGAAATTTAAAAATAATTTTCCAATGTGCAATTGGAATTAATTGGAAATAGGTATAAAGAACCTTAGTCTAAGGGTCTAGATTTTCAGAAATTTTTTTGGATTATGGTCGAATTAAGGTTCTTATGGGCCAATAGCATCAATCCATGTGTAGGGAAGAGATAAATCCAAATTGTAAAAGAAGATACCCAAAAATGAGTAAATGCTCACATAAGATGAAGAGTTGAAAATGTACAAGGTTTATTAGTAAAAAACTATGAGCAATAAAATTTTGACACATATGTAAGGAAGGGGAGTTCTTTAAAGAAGGTGCATATTTCACATAAGATGAAGAGTTGAAAATGTACAAGGTTTATTAGTAAAAAACTAGCAATAAAATTTTGACACATATGTAAGGAAGGAGAGTTCTTTAAAGAAGGTGCATATTTCACATAAGATGAAGAGTTGAAAATGTACAAGGTTTATTAGTAAAAAACTATGAGCAATAAAATTTTGACACATATGTAAGGAAGGGGAGTTCTTTAACACTAGTTTGGTACCAAAACAGGACACTTGAGTGTCCTTTTTTGGGGGTTGCAAAAAAAATCAAACTCCTAATGTAGGCTTTAAAAACCAAAATGCTTCATTGGGCATGTAGAACATAACCCTACGCTTATGTAAAAAATGCTAAACATATAAAATTCCTTTTTATTTGGAAGTACATAAGCAACAAAGTAGCATATGTCTTGAAAATGAACATTTTTCAGGATTTTTCAGGATTTTTCCAAATATGCAAGCATCATTCTCTCAAAAAAAATCCAATGATATCAATAGCATTTTTCCCAAGATATTTTGATAGCATACATCAGTCCAAGGAGGTAGAAGTTCACCAAAAAAATTATTTTCCTTTCCTAGAATTTTTTCCAAAAAAGTTGTATAAAATCAGCAAAAGTAACGCGTATTATCAAAACTCAATCACGCCACTAAAAAAAATTGTAGCCCTATCAATGAGAATGTTGATTATTGGTTTTCATGCTTGAGATGAGATAAATAAGCCATAATTTGATGTGTATGACACTAACTTAGCCTCCACTTAAGTAGGTTCTTATCGCCTAGTTCTAAAAAAACTGTAAAAAATAAAAATACAAAATTTGATCATCTTTTTTCAAAAACTAATCATAACTATGCTTGCACAAGTAGTCTACACCTATAGTTACAACAAATAATGCACTTACACAGCTTTTCCCTTTGATGAAAATCAAAATTAGGCTCATAATTAGACATTTTACGTATTAAAAACAGGTTGCGCAAAAGGCCATGTATGAGAAGAGGCCCAAAAAGTGGCTCTAAAGTTTTGGAAAATTCAAAACAAAGTAGTATTTACCCTATATAACATGGGTGCACCTCAAGTTTTACATTATTAGTTTGCATATGAAAGGAGAAAAATTCATGCTCCACCTGTATAAAAAACATCATAATGACCCTTTTCAATCCAAATGAAGCTTTTCATAAGGCTTTTCCTTAATCCAAGATTAAGCTATGCTTGAGGCCAAATTAATGGCTTTTTTCTATGCTTTTAGTTTATGTATATCGATGATTCAATCCATTATGGATTGATGATACAATTAGAGACCATTCTAATTATTTCCTTAATGATAAACCTTATCCCTTAGAAAAAATTGAGACTTATCAGTCATAGTAGCGGAGCTATGGCAAAAGTTTTATAGAAATTACGCATAAAATAATTTCATTCAAAGCATAAAAAGAGGACTTCCTACCATATTCTAGGAACTATCATCCTAGATTAATTAAAAGAATATTATTATGCATGGAGATATGGATGTTTGCATGTAGATGTAGAGGTATGGATGTGAGTGTGAATGTGGAGGTGGATGTATGCATGGAGATGTGGATGTATGCATGTAGAAGTAGATGTATAGATGAGGATGTAAATGGAGATGTGGATGGATACATGTAGATGTAGATGTATAGATGTAGATGTGAATGGAGATGTGGATGTATACATGTAGATGTAGATGTATAGATGTAGATGTGGATGTGGAGGTGGATGGATGCATGTAGATGTAGATGTATAGATGTAGATGGGAATGGAGATATGGATGTATGCATGTAGATGTAGATGTATAGATGTAGATGTGAATGGAGATGTGGATGTATACATGTAGATGTAGATGTATAGATGTAGATGTATAGAAAGATGCATAAAGGATTTATTTTTATTTCAAAAGTGTTATTCTCATTAAAATTGATTTTTGTGCATAGAAAGCTGCATAAAGGAATTATTTTTATTTCAAAAGTGTTATTCTCATTAAAGTTGATTTTTATGCATAAATAGATGCATAAAAGGATTCTTATAAAAGTGTTATTCCTACTGAAGTTGATTTTTATGCATAAATAGATGCGTAAAGAATCTTTATATCAAAATTAGAATTCTCTTAAATTCTATGTTTAAATTCTATGAAATAGATGTGAATGAATAGATGGATGGATGTGATGTGAATAGAGGTGATGAGATGTGATGTGAATCAGATAGAAGTGAATGAATGGATGGATGGATTTGATGTGAATGGAGGTGTTGAGATGTGAGGTGAATAGATGTGATGTGAATTAGATAGATGTGAATGAATGGATGGATGTGATGTGAATAGGGGTGAATAGATATGATGTGATGTGAATGAATGGATAAGATGTGATGTCATGTGAATCAGGATGTAAATGAATGATATGGGATGTGAGTGTATGTATGTGAAAGAATGGATGTGGATGTGTATGTGAAAGAATGTGATGTGGATGTGTATGTGACGTGACATGAATATATGTGGATGTGAAGTGATAGATATAAATGTATGAATAGATGTGGGTAGTCATACAGGTGAACGATTGGATGGATGTGGATGAGTGAGATGAGAATAAAAAAATGAATGTCATGTGAATTGAGATGGGAATGAATGTGATGTGATGAGATGTGGAGATGGGTAGATGCAAGTGGATGAGATCTGATGAGGATAAATGAGGAAAGATGTGATGAGATGAAAATGATGTGATTGGATGAGAATGGGAATACATATGAAATGGATGTGATTTAAGTAATCTAGATTAATGTGGAACAATGTGGAAAGACGAGAGTTCGTTATAGAAACTATATTTATGACATGTTTTAAAATGACTGTTTTATGTCAAGCATCTTTCCTCATTTATCCTCATCAGATCTCATCCACTTGTGAATGAGGTCGTGGAGACCTAATCTGATAAATTTGCAACAGCTGACGGAGAGTCAACGGAGGATGTCTCGTGTAGTAGCAAGGTCGGCCGAGGTCTTGACCAACCTCGGTTCGATTTAAATATTAGTGAGCTTCTGGTGGTACGGTGGATGAGGGAGACCAAGTAAGCGGCCTATGAGTGAAGCGCTAGATAACCTGCGAAGGATCCTAGAGGGTGCTGACCATACGGTGCTTGGGCTCTGGGTCGCTGAGAAGATACCCACACGTGCGTCGGGGGAAGATATTGGAACAAGGAGTAAGAGCTGTTTTTTGAATTCGGGCATGGATCTAACTGGTCCTCAACGGATGAGTCCATGGCTCTTTTATATGGATCTGTTGGTTGATCTTGCCGATCTTCAACGAAGATTCCATTATGATTTTTATAAGTGAAAATATTGCCGGTTACTATGAGCTAGGAACTATCGAAAAGGCCCTTTAGTGGACAGGTGGTGAGCGTTCTAGTTGCCAATGATGCCATAGGTACACCGCCGATGAAGGAAAAATTAGAAATTAAGATTCAACCGGATATTTTGGAAGTTTATAATCAGTGATACTATAGTTTTATTAAATGATTGTTTTAAAGATAGCTGATTCTGTGAAAAAGACAATTTTATATTGGGTGTGTAAGTGATGTGACTAGTTTTAAGTTTGTATGAATATCCGACTAGGGAGCCTGGGAACTCTTTTCCCTGGTACCTGAGGCAAAACCTAGCCAGATTCTTAAATGGATCCCATCACTCTACAATGGTTGGGCGGTTGGCTAACCCACGCGGCTGGAGGGGGTTAGGCTGGACTGTTGGGACGAGTTCCTGTGATCATGTTCATAATTGGAATGATGATAATAACTTTAGCAAATCACTATGAGATTAGTGGATTGTGCTCACAGATTGCTACTGTTAACACTTGACCCAGTGGATCAAGTTAAGGGATGTCAAATAAAAAATCTGTATAATTGAAATTCCCATGGAGGACTGTTCAGATGGAAATTTCGGTTTAATGGACCATTATTGTGTTAAAGACATGCATGTTATGATCTGAAAGAATTGTTATCTGATGATGAGTTCTATATAAGGGATATTTATCCTAGGATTCTGTTGGGTTCACCAGACTATAAGGAACCCCAGAATCAGTTGGATCTTAAGGGAAAGAGTTGTCCTCTAGTTTGCGAGATGAGGACATCTCTCGCGTTTTTTAAGTGGGGTAGGATGTAAGATTCCTCCCTCCTCCAGCTTTTGAGGTGTGCAGGTGTAAGAACCTCCCCTTCTGATCTTATAATTATTTCTCTCTCAGAAATAAAAGAAAGATCCTGTTTTACCCTGTTTTGGCCTGGAGAGAGAAAATGTCTAGAGGGAGGTAATTCAAAATTGAGATATTTTTGGATATAAAAAATCCTCCTAGTGTCTAAAATGATTTCCCCTGAAATAGAAATCCAAAAAGAACTTTCCAATGTGCAATTGGAAAGTTCTTTTTGAATTAATTAAATATAGGTATAAAGCACCTTAGCCTAAGGGTCCAGATTTTCAAAAAAATTTGAATTATGCTCCAATTAAGGTTCCTATGGACCAATAAGATTAATCCAAATGTAGGGAGGAGATCAATTGAAGAATAAAAGAAAAACCCCCCAAAAATGAGTAAATGCTCACATAAGATGAAGAGTTGACTGAGTACAAGGTTTATTAGTTAAAAATTAAGAGATATTTAGAGGAAATGATCCATTTTTGACACCTCTGTGTGGGGATCTCCCCTCATGAAGGAGGCGTCTATTTCACATGTGTGGAGGAGTTTTAAACTAAAAAATAATGAGATATTTTCATCTCTCCTCTCTCCTTTTTCACCTAGATCCAAAAAGTAAGCTAAACTGACCTAAATATGGTCAAAAATTGACCAAACTGATCTGGAAAATTCTAGAATCAGTTTGCTTCGTTAGAGGCTCACTTTTTCCTATAAATAGAAGCATTCCCCTTTGTAAAAGCTTAATGGTGTTTATACGTTGTTACTCTGCTCCTGTCCTGAGCCATTTACATTGAATTTTTTAATAATTCGATTGTTTTTGGCCTAATCCTCTCCAAAGAAATTGGTGGCTACTCTTGCTTCAAACAAGAGTAGAACCCTCAATCCCTCAAGCCAAAGGAAAGCTTACAACTCCATGTAAGCTAAATTTACTTACTTTTTTAATTTTAAATCTATAGTTTTCTATGCCTTTGAGGAAAAGGCCTTTACAATTCAGCCTTTCTTAATCCTAGAAAGATTAGTTAAATGATTAATTAAACTTTTCTTATTGTTTACTCTCTTGAATTCTGAAAATTGAGTAAATTAAAGTCCTATACATCTAGATTGGGTTAATTTAAGTTGAAATTATAATGATAAAAATAAGAAATAGTCAGCCATACAAAGGAGGTTATGGCAAAAAATTTTAAAATTTTGTGGAAAAGAAAGTTTGTTTTTACGTTATTCCAAAAGAGTAATTTTCCAAAATTTTGTGGAAAAGAAAGTTTGTTTTTATGTTATTCCAAAAGAATAATTCCCACCGTTTTTGCATTCTAAAAGAAATATTCTAATTACTCTATGTACATATTCACCTGTGAATATGCATGGATATCACTGATATTAATAAAAACAATTTTAACGAGAATACTTTTGAAATAAAAATAAATCCTTTAAGCATCTTTCTATGCATAAAATCAAATTTAATGAGAATAACACTTTGAAACAAAAATAAATCTTTTATGCATATTTCTATGCGTAAAATCAAATTTAATGAGAATAACACTTTTGAAATAAAAATAAATCCTTTAGGCATCTTTCTATGCACAAAATCAAATTTAATGAGAATAACACTTTTAAAATAAAAATAAATCCTTTATGCATCTTTCTATGCATAAGATCAAATTTAATGAGAATAACTTTTTTGAGAAAAAAAATACTTTATGCATCTTTCTATGCATAAAATCAAATTTAATGAGAATAATACTTTTAAAATAAGAAAATCCTTTATGCATCTTTCTATGCGTAAAATCAAATTTAATGAGAATAACACTTTTGAAATAAAAATATATCCTTTAAGCATCTTTCTACGCCTAAAATCAAGTTTAATGAGAATAACACTTTTGAAATAAAAATAAATCCTTTATGCATGTTTCTATGCATAAAAACAAATTTAATGAGAATAACACTTTTGAAATAAAAAAAATCCTTTATGCATCTTTCTATGCATAAAATAAAATTTTAATGACAATAACACTTTGAAACAAAATTAAATCCTTTATGCATCTTTCTATGCGTAAAATCAAATTTAATGAGAATAACACTTTTGAAATTAAAAAAATCCTTTAAGCATCTTTCTATGCATAAAATAAAATTTAATGAGAATAATCCTTTTGAAATTAAAAAAATCCTTTATGCATCTTTCTATACATAAAATAAAATTTTAATGAGAATAACACTTTTTAAATAAAAAAAATCCTTTATGCATCTTTCTATGCATAAAATCATTTTTGATAAAAATAACACTTTTGAAAAAGAAATAAATCCTTTATGCATCTTTCTATGCATAAAATCAAATTTAATGAGAATAACACTTTTGAAAATAAAAAAAATCCTTTATGCATCTTTTTATGCATAAAATCCATTTCAATGAGAATAACACTTTTAGAATAAAAAAATCTTTATGCATATTTCTATGCATAAAATCATTTTTAATAAAAATAACACTTTTAAAATAAAATTAAATTCTTTATGCATCTTTCTATGCATAAAATCAAATTTAATGAGGATACGTTTTTTAAGATAAAAATAAATACTTTATGCATCTTTCTAAGCATAAAATAAAATTTAATGAGAATAACACTTTTGAAATAAAAATAATTCCTTTAAGCATCTTTCTATGCATAAAATCAAATTTAATGAGAATAACACTTTTGAAATAAAAAAAGTCCTTTATGCATCTTTCTATGCATAAAATCAAATTTAATGAGAATAATACTTTTGAAATAAAAATAAATCCTTTATGCATCTTTCTATGCATAAAATTTTTTAAATAAAAATAACACTTTTGAAATAAAAATAGATCCTTTATGCATCTTTCTATGCATAAAATCAATTTTAATGAGAATAAGACTTTTTAAATAAAAAAATCTTTATGCATCTTTCTATGCATAAAATCATTTTTAATAAAAATAATACTTTTAAAATAAAAATAAATCCTTTATGCATCTTTCTATGTATAAAATCAAATTTAATGAGAATAAGTTTTTTAAGATAAAAATAAATACTTTATGCATCTTTCTATGCATAAAATAAAATTTAATGAGAATAACACTTTTGAAATTAAAAAAAATCCTTTCAGCATCTTTCTATGCATAAAATCAAACTTTATGAGAGTAACACTTTGAAACAAAAATAAACCCTTTAGGTATCTTTCTATGCGTAAAATCAAATTTATTGAGAATAACACTTTTGAAACAAAAATAAATCCTTTAAGGATCTTTCTATGCATAAAATCAAATTTAATGAGAATAACACTTTTGAAATAAAAATAAATCCTTTATGCAAAAAATCAAATTTAACGACAATAACACTTTTGAAATTAAAAAAAATCCTTTATGCATCTTTCCATACATAAAATCAAATTTAATGAGAATAACACTTTGAAACAAAAATAAATCCTTTATGCATCTTTCTATGCATAAAATCAAATTTATTGAGAATAACACTTTTGAAATAAAAATAAATCCTTTAAGCATCTTTCTATGCATAAAATCAAATTTAATGAGAATACCACTTTTGAAATAAATAAAAAATCATTTATGCATCTTTCAACGCATAATTTTTTTTTTAAATGAGAATAACACTTTGAATAAAAAATAAATCCTTTATGCATCTTTCTATGCGTAAAATCAAATTTAATGAGAATAACACTTTTGAAATAAAAATAAATCCTTTAAGCATCTTTTATGCATAAAATTAAATTTAATGAGAATAACACTTTTGAAATTAAAAAAATTTTTAAAGCATCTTTCTATGCATAAAATAAAATTTTAATGAGTAACACTTTTGAAATTAAAAAAAATTCTTTATGCATCTTTCTGTGCATAAAATAAAATTTTAATGAGAGTAACACTTTTGAAATAAAAAAAATCCTTTATGCATCTTTCTATGCATAAAATTATTTTTAATAAAAATAACACTTTTGAAATAAAAATCAATCCTTTATGCATCTTTCTATGCATAAAATCAAATTTAACGAGAATAACACTTTTGAAATAAAAAAAGATCCTTTATGCATCTTTCTATGCATAAAATCAATTTTAATGAGAATAACACTTTCTAAATAACAAAATCTTTATGCATCTTTCTATGCATAAAATCATTTTTAATAAAAATAATACTTTTGAAATAAAAATAAATCCTTTATACATCTTTCTATGCATAAAATCAGATTTAATGAGAATAAGTTTTTTAAGATAAAAATAAATACTTTATGCATCTTTCTATGCATAAAATAAAATTTAATGAGAATAACACTTTCGAAATAAAAATAAATCCTTTAAGCATCTTTCTATGCATAAAAATAAATTTAACGAGCATAACACTTTTGAAATTAAAAAAAATCCTTTATGCATCTTTCTATGCGTAAAATCAAATTTATTGAGAATAACACTTTTGAAACAAAAATAAATCTTTTAAGCACCTTTCTATGCATAAAATCAAATTTAATGAGAATAACACTTTTGAAATAAAAATAAATCCTTTATGCATAAAATCAAATTTAATGACAATAACACTTTTGAAATTAAAAAAAATCCTTTATGCATCTTTCTATGCATAAAATCAAATTTAATGAGAATAACACTTTGAAACAAAAATAAATCCTTTATGCATCTTTCTATGCATAAAATCAAATTTATTGAGATTAACACTTTTGAAATAAAAATAAATCCTTCAAGCATCTTTCTATGCAAAAAATCAAATTTTAGGAGAATATCACTTTTGAAATAAATAAAAATTTATTTATGCATCTTTCAATGCACAAAATAAAATTTTAATGATAATAACACTTTGAATAAAAAATAAATCCTTTATGCATCTTTCTATGCGTAAAATCAAATTTAATGAGAATAACACTTTTGGAATAAAAATAAAACCTTTAAGCATCTTTTTTGCATAAAATTAAATTTAATGAGAATAACACTTTTGAAATTAAAAAAAATTCTTTATACATCTTTCTATGCATAAAATAAAATTTTAATGAGAATAACACTTTTGAAATTAAAAAAAATCTTTATGCATCTTTCTATGCATAAAATAAAATTTTAATGAGAATAGCACTTTTGAAATTAAAGAAAATCCTTTATGCATCTTTCTATGCATAAAATCATTTTTAATAAAAAAACACTTTTGAAATTAAAAAAATCCTTTATTTATCTTTCTATGCATAAAATCAAATTTATTGAGAATAACACTTTTGAAATAAAGAAAAATCCTTTATGCATCTTTTTATGCATAAAATCAATTTTAATGAGAATAACACTTTTTAAATTAAAAAAAACTTTATGCATCTTTCTATGCATAAAACCATTTTTAATAAAAATAACACTTTTGAAATAAAAATAAATCCTATATGCATCTTTCTATGCATAAAATCAACTTTAATGAGAAAAAGTTTTTTAATCTAAAAATAAATACTTTATGCATCTTCCAAATTTAATGAGAATAACACTTTTGAAATAAAAAAATCCTTTATGCATCTTTCTATGTATAAAATCAAATTTATTGAGAATAAGCTTTTAAGATAAAAATAAATACTTATGCATATTTCTATGCGTAAAATAACATTTAATGAGAAAAACACTTTTGAAATAAAAATAAATCCTTTAAGCATCTTTCTATGCATAAAATCAAATTTAATGAGAAAAACACTCTGAAACAAAAATAAACCCTTTAGGTATCTTTCTTTGCGTAAAATCAAATTTATTGAGAATAACACTTTTGAAACAAAAATAAATCCTTTTAGATTCTTTCTATGCATAAATTCAAATTAATTGAGAATAACACTTTTGAAATAAAAATAAATCCTTTATGCATAAAATCAAATTTAATGACAATAACACTTTTGAAATTAAAAAAATCCTTTATGTATCTTTCTATGCATAAAATCAAATTTAATGAGAATAACACTTTGAAACAAAAAAAATCCTTTATGCATCTTTCTATGCGTAAAATCAAATTTATTGAGAATAACACTTTTGAAATAAAAATAAATCCTTTAAGCATCTTTCTATGCATAAAATCAAATTTAACGAGAATAACACTTTTAAAATAAATAAAAAATCCTTTATGCATCTTTCTATGCATAAAAAAATATTTTCAATGAGAATAACACTTTGGAACAAAAATAAATCCTTTATGCATCTTTCTATGCGTAAAATCAAATTTAATGAGTATAATACTTTTGAAATAAAAATAAGTCCTTTAAGCATCTTTTATGCATAAAATTAAATTTAATGAGAATAACACTTTTGAAACAAAGAAAAATCCTTTATGCATAAAATTAATTTTAATGAGAACAACACTTTTTAAATGAAAAAAATCTTTATGCATCTTTCTATGCATAAAACTATTTTTAATAAAAATAACACTTTTGAAATAAAAATAAATCCTTTATGCATCTTTCAATGCATAAAATCAAATTTAACGAGAATAACTTTTTTAAGATAGAAATAAATACTTTATGCATCTTTCTATGCATAAAATAAAATTTAATGAGAATAACACTTTTGAAATAAAAATAAATCCTTTAAGCATCTTTGTATGCATGAAATCAAATTTAGAGAGAATAACACTTTTGAAATTAAAAAAAATCTTTTATGCATCTTTTCATCCATAAAATAATTTTTAATGAGAATAACACTTTTTAAATAAAAATAAATCCTTTATGCATCTTTCTATGCGTAAAATCAATTTTAATGAGAATAACACTTTTGAAATAAAAATAAATCCTTTAGGCAGCTTTCTAAAAATAACACTTTTCAAATAAAAAAAATCCTTTATGCATCTTTCTATGCATAAAAAAAATTCTAATGCGAATAACACTTTTTAAATAAAAATAAATCCTTTAAGCATCTTTCTATGCATAAAATCAATGTTAATGAGAATAACACTTTTGAAATAAAAAAAAATCCTTTATGCATCTTTCTATGCATAAAATCATTTTTAATGAGAATAACACTTTTGAAAAAAATCATTTATGCATCTTTCTATACACAAAATTATTTTAAAAAAAATAACACTTTTAAAATAAAAATAAATTCTTTATGCATTTTTCTATGCATAAAATCAAATTTAATAAGAATAACATTTTTGAGATAAAAATAATTCTTTTATGCATCTTTCTATGCATAAAATCAAATTTAATGAGAATAACACTTTAAAACAAAAAAACATCCTTTATGCATCTTTCTATGCGTAAAATCAAATTTAATGAGAATAACACTTTTGAAATAAAAATATATCCTTTAAGCATCTTTCTACGCCTAAAATCAAGTTTAATGAGAATAACACTTTTGAAATAAAAATAAATCCTTTATGCATGTTTCTATGCATAAAAATAAATTTAATGAGCATAACACTTTTGAAATAAAAAAAATCCTTTATGCATCTTTCTATGCATAAAATAAAATTTTAATGAGAATAACACTTTGAAACAAAATAAATCCTTTATGCATCTTTCTATGCATAAAAAAAAAATTTTAATGAGAATAACACTTTGAAACAAAAAAAATCCTTTATGCATCTTTCTATGCGTAAAATAAAATTTAATGAGAATAACACTTCTGAAATAGAATGAGAATAACACTTCTGAAATAGAAATAAATCCTTTAAGCATCTTTCTACGCATAAAATAACATTTAATGAGAATAATCCTTTTAAAATAAAAAAAAATCCTTTATGCATCTTTCTATGCATAAAATAAAATTTTAATGAGAATAACACTTTTGAAATAAAAGAAATCTTTTATGCATCTTTCTATGCATAAAATGATTTTTAATAAAAATAACACTTTTGAAATAAAAATAAATCCTTTATGCATCTTTCTATGCATAAAATTAAATTTAACGAGAATAACACTTTTGAAATAAAAATAGATCCTTTATGCATCGTTCTATGCATAAAATCAATTTTAATGAGAATAACACTTTTTAAATAAAAAAATCTTTATGCATCTTTCTATGCATAAAATCATTTTTAATAAAAATAATACTTTTGAAATAAAAATAAATCCTTTATGCATCTTTCTATGCATAAAATCAAATTTAATGAGAATAAGTTTTTTAAGATAAAAATAAATACTTTATGCATCTTTCTATGCATTTAAAAAAATTTAATGAGAATAACACTTTTGAAATAAAAATAATTCCTTTAAGCATCTTTCTTTGCATAAAATCAAATTTAATGAGAATAACACTTTGAAACAAAAATAAAACCCTTAAGGTATCTTTCTATGCGTAAAATCCTATTTATTGAGAATAACACTTTTGAAACAAAAATAAATCCTTTAAGCATCTTTCTATGCATAAAATCAAATTTAATGAGAATAACAATTTTGAAATAAAAATAAATCCTTTATGCATAAAATCAAATTTAATGACAATAACATTTTTAAAATTAAAAAAAATCCTTTATGTATCTTTCTATGCATAAAATCAAATTTAATGAGAATAACACTTTGAAACAAAAATAAATCCTTTATGCATCTTTCTATGCATAAAATCAAATTTATTGAGATTAACACTTTTGAAATAAAAATAAATCCTTCAAGCATCTTTCTATGCATAAAATTAAATTTTACGAGAATTTTACTTTTGAAATAAATAAAAAATTATTTATGCATCTTTCAATGCATAAAATAAAATTTTAATGAGAATAACACTTTGAATCAAAAATAAATCCTCTATGCATCTTTCTATGCCTAAAATCAAATTTAATGAGAATAACACTTTTGAAATAAAAATAAATCCTTTTAGCATCTTTTATGCATAAAATTAAATTTAATGAGAATAACACTTTTGAAATTAAAAAAAATTCTTTATGCATCTTTCTATGCATAAAATAAAATTTTAATAAGAATAACACTTTTGAAATTAAAAAAATATTTATGCATCTTTCTATGCATAAAAAAAATTTTTAATGAGAATAACACTTTTGAAATTAAAAAAATCCTTTATGCATCTTTCTATGCATAAAATCATTTTTAATAAAAATAACACTTTTGAAATAAAAATGAATCCTTTATTTATCTTTCTATGCATAAAATCAAATTTATTGAGAATAACACTTTTGAAATAAAGAAAAATCCTTTATGCATCTTTTAATGCATAAAATTTTTTTTAATGAGAATAACACTTTTAAAATTTTAAAAAACTTTATGCATTTTTCTATGCCCAAAATCATTTTTAATAAAAATAACACTTTTGAAATAAAAATAAATCCTTTATGCATCTTTCTATGCATAAAATCAAATTTAATGAGAAAAAGTTCTTTAAGATAAAAATAAATACTTTATGCATCTTTCAAATTTAATGAGAATAACACTTATGAAATAAAAAAAATCCTTTATGCATCTTTCTATGCATAAAATCAATTTTAATGAGAATAACACTTTTGAAATAAAAATAAATTCTTTATGAATCTTTCTATGCATAAAATGTTTTTAAATAAAAATAACACTTTTGAAATAAAAAAAAATCTTTTATGCATCTTTCTATGCATAAAATCAATTTTAATGAGAATAACACTTTTTTAAAAAAAATATTTATGCATCTTTCTATGCATAAAATCATTTTCAATAAAAATAATACTTTTGAAATAAAAATCAATACTTTATGCATCTTTCTATGTATAAAATCAAATTTATTGAGAATAAGTTTTTTAAGATAAAAATAAATACCTATGCATCTTTTTATGCATAAAATAAAATTTAATGAGATCAACACTTTTGAATTAAAAATAAATCCTTTAAGCATCTTTCTATGCATAAAATCAAATTTAATGAGAAAACACTTTGAAACAAAAAAAAACCTTTATGCATCTTTCTATGCGTAAAATCAAATTTATTGAGAATAACACTTTTGAAATAAAAATAAATCCTTTAAGCATCTTTCTATGCATAAAATCAACTTTAACGAGAATAACACTTTTAAAATAAATAAAAAATCCTTTATGCATCTTTCTATGCATTAAAAAAAATTCAATGAGAATAACACTTTGAAATAAAAAAAATCCTTTATGCATCTTTCTATGCGTAAAATCAAATTTAATGAGTATAATACTTTTGAAATAAAAATAAATTCTTTAAGCATCTTTTATGCATAAAATTAAATTTAATGAGAATAACACTTTTGAAATAAAGAAAAATCCTTTATGCATAAAATCAAATTTAATGAGAACAATACTTTTGAAATAAAAATAAATCCTTTATGCAGCAAATCAATTTTTATGAGAACAATACTTTTGAAATAAATAAAATTGAATCCATTATGCATAAAATCAAATTTAATGACAATAACACTTTTGAAATAAAAATAAATCCTTTATGCATCTTTCTATGCATAAAATAAAATTTTAATGAGAAAAACACTTTGAAACAAAAAATAAATCCTTTATGCATTTTTCTATACATAAAATTCTTTTTAATAAAAATAACACTTTTGATATAGAAATAAATCCTTTATGCATCTTTGTATGCATAAAATCAAATTTAATGAAAATAACACTTTTGAAATAAAAATAAACACTTTATGCATCTTTCTATGCATGAAATCAAATTTAATGAAAATAACACTTTTGAAATAAAAATAAATTCTTTATGCATCTTTGTGTGCATAAAATCAATTTTAATGAGAATAACACTTTTGAAATAAAAATAAATCCTTTATGCAGCTTTCTAAAAATAACACTTTTGAAATAAAAAAATCTTTTATGCATCTTTCTATGCCTAAAACAAATTTTAATGAGAATAACACTTTTGAAATAAAAATAAATCCTTTACGCATCTTTCTATACATAAAATCAAATTTAACGAGAATAACACTTTTGAAATAAAATTAAATCCTTTATGTATAAAATTAAATTTAATGACAATAACACTTTTGAAATAGAAATAAATCCTTTATGCATCTTTCTATGCATAAAATAAAATTTTAATGAGAGAAACACTTTAAAACAGAAATAAATCCTTTATGCATCTTTCTATGCATAAAATCATTTTTAATAAAAATAACACTTTTGAAATAAAAATAAATCTTTTATGCATCTTTCTATGCATAAAATCAAATTTAATGAGAATAACACTTTTGAAATAAAGAAAAATCCTTTATGCATCTTTTAATGCATAAAATTAATTTTAATGAGAATAATATATTTTAAATTAAAAAAAACTTTATGCATCTTTCTATGCATAAAATGAATTTTAATGAGAATAGTTACACTTTTGAAATAAGAATAAATCCTTTATGCATCTTTCTATGCATAAAGTCAAATTTAATGAGAATAACACTTTTGAAATAAGAATAAATCCTTTATGTATCTTTCTATGCATAAAGTCAAATTTAATGATAATAACTTTTTAAAATAAAAATAAATACTTTATGCATCTTTCTATGCATAAAATAAACTTTAATGAGAATAACACTTTTGAAATAAAAATAAATCCTTCAAGCATCTTTCTATGCATGAAATCAAATTGAATGAGATAACACTTTTGAAATTAAAAAAAAACTTTTATGCATCTTTCTATGCATAAAATATCTTTTAATGAGAATAACACTTTTTAAATAAAAATAAATTCTTTATGCATCTTTCTATGCATAAAAATTTTTTTAATAAAAATAACACTTTTGAAATAAAAAAAATCCTTTATGCATCTTTCTATGCATAAAATAAATTTTAATGAGAATAACACTTTTGAAATAAAAATAAATCTTTTATGCATCTTTGTATGCATAAAATTAATTTTAATGAGAATAATACTTTTGAAATAAAAAAAAATCCTTTATGCAGCTTTCTAAATATAAGACTTTTGAAATTAAAAAAAAATCCTTTATGTATCTTTCTATGCATAAAATAAATTTTAATGAGAATAACACTTTTGAAATAAAAATAAATCCTTTATGCATCTTTCTATGCATAAAATCAAATTTAACGAGGATAACACTTTTGAAATAAAAATAAATTCTTTATGCATAAAATTAATTTTAATGACAATAACACTTTTAAAATAAAAATAAATCCTTTATGCATCTTTCTATGCATGAAATAAAATTTTAATGAGAAAAACACTTTGAAACAAAAATTAATCCTTTATGCATCTTTCTATGCATACAATGAAATTTAATGAGAATAACACTTTTGAAATAAAGAAAAATTCTTTATGCATCTTTTCATGCATAAAATAAATTTTAATGAGAATAATACATAATAAAATAAAAAAACGTTATGCATCTTTCTATGCATAAAATCAATTTTAATGAGAATAATACATTTGAAATAAGAATAAATTCTTTATGCATCTTTCTATGCATAAAGTCAAATTTAATGAGAATAACACTTTTGAAATAAGAATAAATCCTTTATGCATCTTTCTATGCATAAAGTCAAATTTAATGAGAATAACTTTTTTAAGATAAAAATAAATACTTTATGCATCTTTCTATGCATAAAATAAACTTTAATGAGAATAACACTTTTGAAATAAAAATAAATCCTTTAAGCATCTTTCTATGCATGAAATCAAATTGAATGAGAATAACACTTTTGAAATTAAAAAAAATCTTTTATGCATCTTTCTATGCATAAAATATCTTTTAATGAGAATAACACTTTTTAAATAAAAATAAATTCTTTATGCATCTTTCTATGCATAAAATCATTTTTAATAAAAATAACACTTTTGAAATAAAAAAAATCCTTTATGCATCTTTCTATGCATAAAATAAATTTTGATGAGAATAACACTTTTGAAATAAGAATAAATCCTTTATGCATCTTTTTATGCATAAAGTCAAATTTAATGAGAATAACTTTTTTAAGATAAAAATAAATACTTTATGCATCTTTCTATGCATAAAATAAAATTTAATGAGAATAACACTTTTGAAATAAAAATATATCCTTTAAGCATCTTTCTTTTCATAAAATTAATTTTAATGAGAATAACACATTTAAAATAAGAATAAATCCTTTATGCATCTTTCTATGCATAAAGTTAAATTTAATGAGAATAACTTTTTTAAGATAAAAATAAATACTTTATGCATCTTTCTATGCATAAAATAAAAGTTAATGAGAATAACATTTTTGAAATAAAATTAAATCTTTTAAGAATCTTTCTATACATGAAATCAAATTTAATGAAAATAACACTTTTGAAATTAAAAAAAATCTTTTATGCATCTTTCTAAGCATAAAATATCTTCTAATGAGAATAACACTTTTTAAATAAAAATAAATTCTTTATGCATCTTTCTATGCATAAATTTATCTTTAATAAAAATAACACTTTTGAAATAAAAAAAATCCTTTAGCCATCTTTCTATGCATAAAATAAAATTTAATGAGAATAACACTTTTGAAATAAAAATAAATCCTTTAAGCATCTTTCTGTGCATGAAATCAAATTTAATGAGTAACACTTTTGAAATTAAAAAAATCTTTAATGCATCTTTCCATGCATAAAATAAATTTTAATGAGAATAACACTTTTTAAATAAAAATAAATCCTTTATGCATCTTTCTATGCATAAAATTATTTTTAATAAAAATAACACTCTTGAAATTTAAAAAAATCCTTTATGCATGTTTTCATGCATGAAATCAAATTTAATGAGAATAACACTTTGAAATTAAAAAAATCATTTATGCATCTTTCTATGCATAAAATCAAATTTAATGAGAATAACACTTTTTAAATTAAAAAAACCTTTATGCATCTTTCTTTGCATAAAATCATTTTTAATAAAAACAACACTTTTGAAATAAAAATAAATCCTTTATGAATCTTTCTATGCATAAAATATTTTTTTAAAAAATAACTTTTCTCAAAATAAAAAAAAATTCTTTATGCATGTTTCTATGCGTAAAATCAATTTTAATGAGAATAATACTTTTGAAATAAATGTAAATACTTTATGCAGCTTTCTAAAAATAACACTTTTGAAATAAAAAAAATCCTTTATGCATCTTTCTATGCATTAAAATTTTTTTTAATGAGAATAACACTTTTGAAATAAAAATAAATCCTTTAAGCATCTTTCTATGCATAAAATCAATGTTAATGAGAATAACACTTTTGAAATAAAAATAAATCCTTTATACATCTTTCTATGCATAAATTCATTTTTAATGAGAATAACACTTTTAAAAAAAATCATTTATGTATCTTTCTATACAAAAAAAATCATTATGAAAAACAATAACACTTTTGAAATAAAAATAAATCCTTTATGCATTTTTCTATGCATAAAATCAAATTTAATAAGAATAACGTTTTTGAGATAAAAATAAATCCTTTATGCATCTTTCTATGCGTATTCATTTTTAATAAAAATAACACTTTTGAAACAAGAATAAATTCTTTATGCATCTTTTTATGCATAAAATAAAATTTAATGAGAATAACTTTTTTGAGATAAAAAAATTCCTTTATGCATCTTTCTATGCATAAAATCAATTTTAATGAGAATAACACTTTTGAAATAGGAATAAATCCTTTATACATCTTTTTATGCATAGGATCAAATTTAATAAGAAAAACTTTTTTGTGAAAAAAATAAATACTTTATGCATCTTTCTATGCATAAAATTTTTTTAATGAGAATAACACTTTTAAAATAATAAAAAAATCCTTTATGCATCTTTCTATGCATAAAATCAATTTTAATGAGAATCACACTTTGAAATAAAAAAAATACTTTATGCATCTTCATATGCATAAAATCAAATTTAATAAAAATAACCCTTTTGAAATAAAAATAAACACTTTATGCATCTTTCTATGCATAAAATCAAATTTAATAAAAATAACACTTTTGAAATAAAAATAAATCATTTATGCATCTTTGTATGCATAAAATCAATTTTAATGAGAATAACACTTTTGAAATAAAAATAAATCCTTTATGCAGCTTTCTAAAAATAACACTTTTGAAATAAAAAAAATCTTTTATGCATCTTTCTATGCATAAAATAAATTTTAATGAGAAAATCACTTTTGAAATAAAAATAAATCCTTTATGCATCTTTCTATACATAAAATCAAATTTAACGAGAATAACACTTTTGAAATAAAATTAAATCCTTTATGCATAAAATTAAATTTAATGACAGTAACACTTTTGAAATAAAAATAAATCCTTTATGCATCTTTCTATGCATAAAATAAAATTTTTAATGAGAAAAACACTTTGAAACAAAAATAAATCCTTTATGCATCTTTCTATGCATAAAATCAAATTTAATGAAAATAACACTTTTGAAATAAAAATAAATCCTTTATGCATCTTTGTGTGCATAAAATCAATTTTAATGAGAATAACACTTTTGAAATAAAAATAAATCTTTTATGCAGCTTTCTAAAAATAACACTTTTGAAATAAAAAAAATCATTTATGCATAAAATAAATTTTAATGAGATAAACACTTTTGAAATAAAAATAAATCTTTTATGCATCTTTGTATGCATAAAATTAATTTTAATGAGAATAACACTTTTGAAATAAAAAAATCCTTTATGCAGCTGAAAGAAAGTAACAGGGGTGGGTTAGTCCCTCACCAAGGGAGTGGCTCATGAAGGAGTCACCACTTAGCATCTCACGGGAGAAGCGCATCATTGATTCTTGGAACAAATAATATTATCATGAATGAGCCATAATCCCATTTACATTGGTATTTATACTCCACCCAAGAGTTCACACCTACTTACTAGTTGTCCATGGCCTTGGGCCCATAATGCTTTCTTACAAACCATCCCTTCCCCAATGGTTTCGTCCTCGAAACCTCAAATGAGTACCCCAAATTCAGAGAAGAATGTTCCATGTGGCTGAATTTACACCAACCCATATTGCTCTATCAATGCTTCATATCCCTCCAATGCTGAAATAGGTTGCCATGAAGCTTCTTCCTTAGGTAAACCTTTCCATTGAACAAGATACTCCACCAAGGTATGAGTGCGAAGTACCTTTTTCCTTGTACCCAAGATAGCTTCTGGAATGTATTCAATCATTCCCTCTTCATTCATTGGAGGTAACAACCATTTGATCGATCATACCCACATATCCTTTCAAGTGAGAGACATGAAACACATCATGAATCTTTGTTGTAGATGGAAGTAAGAGTTGATATGCAACCTCCCCAACTCTTCGTATCACTTGATAAGGACCATAATAGCGATGAGCTAGTTTGGTGTTGGTGCTTCCCTTCAAAGACGCATATCTTGACTTTGGTATTCTCAAAAGAACCCAATCTCCCACTTTGAATTCCAATGGTCTTCGATGAACATTGGCATATTGTCTCATTTTCTCTTGTGCAACCTTCAAATTACTTTTGCATTGTTGCAACAAAGCTTGCATCCTTTCAGCTTCCGCCTTGGCATTATGGTTAGAAGTCTCATATGTACCCACCAACATAGGCAAATTGACCTTGTAACAATATAAAGCCTCAAAGGGTGACATGCCAATGCTCACATGATATGTTGAGTTGTAAGCAAACTCAGCCAAAGGTAACCAATCATCCCATGTGCTTTGAGTATCATGACAATAGTGGCGTAGATATGTTTCCACCCATTTGTTTACTCTTTCTGTTTGACCATCGGTTTCGGGATGATAGGCGGTGCTTGGAGTAAGCTTGGTTCCCATATATTCAAACAATGTTCTCCAAAAAGTGCTCATGAATTTGACATCACGATCACTCACAATTTGTGACGGCATACCATGCAACTTGAAAACCCCATCAACAAATTGCTTGGCAACATTTTGGGCTGAATATGTGACCTTGGAAGGAATGAAATGGGCCACTTTGGTCAATCTATCCACCACAACATACAAGTTGTCCCACCCTTTCTTTGTGCGCGGAAGGTTAGTAATGAAATCCATTGATATATGACTCCATTTGCCTTCGGGAATGGGCAATGGCTGAAGCAAACCTCCCGATTTATGTGTAGGATCCTTGTTCAATTGACATGACCGGCACCCACTTACATAAGCATGAATGCTCTTCCACATCCCCTTCCAAAAGAAACTTTTCCTTATTGCATCAAAGGTTTTGTAGACACCCAAATGACCAGCCATAGGAGTACAATGCATCTTTTCCATGATCTTCTTGATAAATGATGAAGTAGGAACCAAGTAGACTTTTCCTTTGTAGTAGAGGAGACCATTTTTTAGCTCATAATGGGGTAACTCTTCACATACACCTTGCTGTAATTTCTGCACTATTTGTGAGGTTTCTTCATCAAACAAGTACTCTTCTTGTATCTCCATGATCCAATCTTTATGCACCTCAGAAATAGTATACAATGAGCAGGCCCACATACGAGACAAGGAATCGGCAACCACATTTTCTTTGCCCTTTGTGTATGTGATTTCAAAATCATAGTTTTGTAGTGTTGCTACCCACCTTCTTTGCTTAGGAGACAAATTGGGTTGTGTGAGGAAATACTTCAGCACAACCCTATGATCACTTCTCACATAAAAATGACTCCCATATAAGTAATGGTGCCATTTCTTGATAGCATGGAGTATAGCAATCATCTCTTGCTCATACACATGGAGTTCTCTTTCTTTGTCATTCAGCTTTCTACTTTCATAAGCAATGACTCCATGGTCTTGGTAAAGTACCGCACCAATCCCTCTTCCACTTGCATCCGCCCTTATTGTGAAAGGTTTGGTGAAGTCTGGGGACATACCAAAATAGGTGCTGATGTGAGCATCTTCTTCATATCTTCAAAGCTTTTGTTGGCAATGGCATCCCAAAAGAAGGTTTCCTTCTTCAATTTGTCCGTCATGGGGCTGCAATTTCTGCATAGTGGGCAATAAAGCGCCTATAGAATGAAGATAACCCCAAAAATCCCCTCAATTGAGTAGTGTTTGAAGGAACCGGCCAATTCCTAATACATTCCACTTTCTTTGGATCCACACAAATGCCATCCTTGCTCACAATGTGACCCAAATATTCCACCTCATGTGCCATGAAGGTACATTTTGTCTCCTTAACATACAACTTGTTTTGCCTCAAGACCTCCAAAACCTCTTTCACGTGCTTCAAATGCACTTCCTCATGTTTGCTGTAGATAAGTATGTCGTCGAAAAAGACCAATACAAACTTGTAGAGGAAAGGTTGAAGCACTTTGTTCACCAATGCTTGAAAAGTTGCCGGTGCATTGCATAATCCAAACGGCATAACCATGAATTGGTAAAGACCCCTTTCTGTACGAAATGCTGTTTTGAACTCATCACCACTTTTCATCCTTATTTGATGGTATCCGGAATGCAAATCAATCTTTGAAAAGCATGTGGCACCCTTCAACTCATCCAAAAGATCATCCACCCTTGGTATTGGAAAATGATTTTTGATGGTGATCTTATTCAAATCACGGTAATCAATGCACATGCGAAAAGTACCATCCTTTTTCTTCACAAGTAGCACCAGAGAAGCAAAAGGAGATTGACTTGGTTCAACCCATCCCATGTCAATGAGTTCTTTGACTTGCTTTGCCACCTCTTCCTTTTCAACCTTTGACAAACGATAGGGAGGCTTGTTGATTGGTTTGGCATTTGGTTCCAAATCAATAGCGTGATCAACACTCCTCTTTGGCGGCATTGATTTTGGCATGGTAAACACATCTTCATAATCCTTGAGTAGCTTAACCATGTCCACATTTTCGATGCAATCCTTTTTGCTATTATCTTCCTCTTTGCAAAGCTGTAGTACATAAACATAGCCCTCTTTCTTGAACTCTTTCTTCATTTGAGTAGCATTGATCATGAAGAGCTTGGACCCTTGCATTCCATTCAATGTAATAACCCCTCCATGATGCACAAAACTCATGAAACTTTTCTGTAAGTTCATGGTAAAAGAGTTCAAAGTGGACAGCCAATCACATCCAAGTACTATGTCAATTGGTCCCAACTCAATCACCAAAAGATCAACTTTGCAAGAGTAGCTCTTGGACAACTCCAATTCTGTACTTTGACACTTCATATTGCAACCCATTGAATTTGTTGAAGGAGATGAAGATTAGGGTCGCTTTGGTGAAAAACGTGGGCAGCTTTGGTAGTGATTTTCAGCCACATTGGGAGCCCCATTGCTCATGGAAAATAGGTGAAATACTTCATAAAACATTGCTAGATACATGAGAGACTCAATGCCCTTTGCTCATGTTGAGATTCCATGGCTAGGGTTTGCAAGAAAGCTCCCAAACAAAAAAACGTTTTTGATTAACAACTGCTAATCAAGATTAGAAATTTTTCCCAATTTGGTCCACTCATTCAAAAAAAATAGGTCCATGTGCTCAGATTTGAACCACAAACTCTACCTTAGCCATATCCCCTTCCCCCATGAATCAAATGAAGCAGAAATTTCACGAAATGAGAAGAAGAAAAGAAAAATTAAAAATCATGGATCAAAAGCCATGCTCTGATACCAATGAGAGAAAGTAACAGGGGTGGGTTAGTCCCTCACCAAGGGAGTGGCTCATGAAGGAGTCACCACTTAGCATCTCACGGGAGAAGCTCACCATTGATTCTTGGAACAAATAATATTATCATGAATGAGCCATAATCCCATTTACATTGGTATTTATACTCCACCCAAGAGTTCACACCTACTTACTAGTTGTCCATGGCCTTGGACCCATAATGCTTTCTTACAGAGCAGCTTTCTAAAAATAACACTTTTGAAATAAAAAAAATCCTTTATGTATCTTTCTATGCATAAAATAAATTTTAATGAGAATAACACTTTTGAAATAAAAATAAATCCTTTATGCATCTTTCTATGCATAAAATCAAATTTAACAAGAATAACACTTTTGAAATAAAATTAAATCCTTTATGCATAAAATCAAGTTTAATGACAATAACACTTTTAAAATAAAAAAAATTCTTTATGCATCTTTCTATGCATAAAATAAAATTTTAATTAGAAAAACACTTTGAAACAAAAATTAATCCTTTATGCATCTTTCTATGCATAAAATGAAATTTAATGAGAATAACACTTTTGAAATAAAGAAAAATCCTTTATGCATCTTTTCATGCATAAAATAAATTTTAATGAGAATAATACATTTTAAATTTAAAAAAACGTTATGCATCTTTCTATGCATAAAATCAATTTTAATGAGAATAACACATTTGAAATAAGAAAAAATCCTTTATGCATCTTTCTATACATAAAGTCAAATTTAATGAGAATAACGTTTTTAAGATAAAAATAAATACTTTATGCATCTTTCTATGCATAAAATAAAATTTAATGAGAATAACACTTTTGAAATAAAAATATATCCTTTAAGCATCTTTCTATGCATAAAATCAATTTTAATGAGAATAACACATTTGAAATAAGAATAAATCCTTTATGCATCTTTCCATGCATTAAGTCAAATTTAATGAGAATAACTTTTTTAAGATAAAAATAAATACTTTATGCATCTTTCTATGCATAAAATAAAAGTTAATGAGAATAACACTTTTGAAATAAAAATAAATCCTTTAAGCATCTTTCTATACATGAAATCAAATTTAATGAAAATAACACTTTTAAAATTAAAAAAAATCTTTTATGCATCTTTCTATGCATAAAATATCTTTTAATGAGAATAACACTTTTTAAATAGAAATAAATTCTTTATGCATCTTTCTATGCATAAAATCATTTTTAATAAAAATAACACTTTTGAAATAAAAAAAATTCTTTATGCATCTTTCTATGCATACAATAAATTTTAATGAGAATAACACTTTTGAAATAAAAATAAATCTTTTATGCATCTTTCTATGCATAAAATCAAATTTAACAAGAATAACACTTTTGAAATAAAAATAAATCCTTTATGCATAAAATCAAATTTAATGACAATAACACTTTTGAAATAAAAATAAATTCTTTATGCATCTTTCTATGCATAAAATCAAATTTAATGAGAATAACACTTTGAAACAAAAATAAATCTTTTATGCATCTTTCTATGCGTAAAATCAAATTTATTGAGAATAACACTTTTGAAATAAAAATAAATCCTTTAGGCATCTTTCTATGCATAAAATCAAATTTAATGAGAATAACACTTTTGAAATAAAAATAAATCCTTTATGCATCTTTCTATGTATAAGATCAAATTTAATAAGAATAACTTTTTTGAGAAAAAAAAATACTTTATGCATCTTTCTATGCATAAAATCAAATTTAATGAGAATAATACTTTTAAAATAAAAAAATCCTTTATGCATCTTTCTATGCATAAAATCAATTTTAATGAGAATAAAACTTTGAAATAAAAATAAATACTTTATGCATCTTTCTATGAATAAAATTAAATTTAATGAAAATAACACTTTTGAATTAAAATTAAATCCATTATGTATCTTTGTATACATAAAATCAATTTTAATGAGATTAACACTTTTGAAATAAAATTAAATTCTTTATGCAGCTTTCTAAAAATAACACTTTTGAAATAAAAAAAATCCTTTATGCATCATTCTATGCATAAAATCAAATTCAAAAAAAATAACACTTTTGAAATAAAACTAAATCCTTTAGGCATCTTTCTATGCATAAAATCAATTTTAATGAGAATAACACTTTTGAAATAAAAATAAATCCTTTATACATATTTCTATGTATAAAATCGTTTTTAATAAAAATAACACTTTTGAAATACAAATTAATCCTTTATGCATCTTTCTATGCATAAAATCAAATTTAATAATTAATATCAGTGATATCCATGCATATTCATAGGTGAATATGTACATGGAGTAATTAGAATATTTCTTTTAGAATGCACAAACGATGGGAATTACTCTTTTGAAATAACATAAAAATAAACTTTCTTTTCCATAAAATTTTGGAAAATTTTACCATAACTTCTTTTGTTTTCTCATTTTTATCATTCTAATTTCAACATAAATTAACCCAATCTAGATGTATAGGACTCTAATCTACTTAATTTTCATAATTCAAGAGAGTAAACAATAATAAAAGTTTAATTAATTATTTAACTAATCTTTCTAGGATTAAGAAAGGTTGAACTCTATAGAAGAGAAGGGGGTGGCCTTTTCCTCAAAGGCATAGCATTTGAATTTAATTTCAAGCAATTATGAATCAAGAAAATCATAGATTTAAAATTAAAAAAGTAAGAAAATTTAGCTTACATGGAGTTGTAAGCTTTCCTTTGGCTTGAGGGATTGAGGGTTCTACTCTTGTTTGAAGCAAGAGTGGCCACTAGTTCCTTTGGAGAGGATTAGGCCAAAAACAATTGAATTATTAAAAGTTCAATGTAAATGGCTCAGGACGACAGGAGCAGAGTAACAGCGTATAAACACCATTAAGATTTTACAAAGGGGGAGGCTTCTATTTATAGGAAAAAGTGAGCCTCTAACCAAGCAAACTGATTCTAGAATTTTCCACATTAGTTTGGTCAATTTTTGACCATTTTTAGGTCAGTTTGCTCGGTTAGAGTCTCACTCTTTTCGGACAAATTCAGAGGTGCTAGCAGTGGAAGTAGCACTTCTTGCGCGGGGCAGGGTCCCTCACTTAGGACCACCCACGGATATCCGGACAAGAGACTAATCCATTGTTTCTTCCAAAACTGAACTCAGAAAAACATCCCTCACCCAAAAAGCATGGACCATTCCTCCAAGATAATTTTACTCTAACGTAGTCAAAAGCCTTAACTAACTGAACTGATCTGACCAAACAGTCAGATCAAGGAAAAGATTGCACTTGGATCAAAGAGACCAACATTTTTTTCCTTATTGAGAGGCATAGCGGGTGATTCTTTTTCTTTCCTTATTGAGAGGCACAGCAGTTGATTCTTTTCCATAGAATAATTTTTATCCGGGATTTACCTCATCTATCGTACCATAACAGAATTGAGTCTCATTTTAGGGATCCATCAGTCCAGCCTAACCCCATCGAGTATCGTGGGTTAGCCAACCGCCCAACCACTGTAGTGATGGGATCCATTTAAGAATTTGGTTAGGTTTTGCCCTGGGTACCACGGAAAAGAGTTCCTAGGTCCCCTATCCGGATATTCATACAAACTTAAAACTAGTCACACCACTTACACACCCAATATGAAATTATCTTTTTCACAGAATCAGCTATCTTTAAAACAATCATTTAATGAAACTATAGTATCACTAATCATAAACTTCTAAAATATCTGGCTGAATCCTAATTTTCAATTTTTCCTTCATCGGTGTA
The DNA here is from genome assembly GCF_041138505.1 of Cibotium barometz. Classification (NCBI taxonomy): domain Eukaryota; kingdom Viridiplantae; phylum Streptophyta; class Polypodiopsida; order Cyatheales; family Cibotiaceae; genus Cibotium; species Cibotium barometz. The sequence goes on along the minus strand of NC_141075.1, from coordinate 27,184,257 downwards.
CTTATGGCATCATTGGCAACCAGACCGCTCACCACCTATCCACTAGCTCATAGTAACCGGCAATATTTTCACTTATAAAAATCATAATGGAATCTCTGTTGAAGATCAGCAAGATCAACCAACATATCCATATAAAAGAGCCATGGACTCATCTATTGAGGAAGACCAGCAAGGTCAATCAACAAGATCCATGCCCGAATTCAGAAAACAACTCTTACTCCTTGATCCAATATCTTTTTAGACGCACGTGTGGTTGTATCTTCGGTAACCCAGAGCCCGAGCATCGTATGGTCAGCACCCTCAAGGATCTTTCGCAGGTCACCTAGCGCTTCACTCATAGGCCGCTTCCTTGGTCCCTCATCCACCATACCGGAAGCTCGCCATTTAAATCCAATCGAGGCTCGTCAAGACCTCGGCTGACCTTGCTACGCGAGACGTCCTTCGTTGAATCTTCGTTAGCTATTGCAACTTTATCAGATTAGGCCTCGACGACCTCATTCACAAGATGGTGAAAATGCTTCCCCAGCATTCGTGAATTCTAATTTTGATATAAAGATTCTTTACGTATCTATTTATGCATAAAAATCAACTTCAGTGGGTATAACACTTTTATAAAAATCCTTTTATGCATCTATTTATCCATAAAAATAACCTTTAATGAGAATAACACTTTTGAAATAAAAATAAATCCTTTATGCATCTTTCTATGCATAAAATCGATTTTAAGGAGAATAACACTTTTGAAATAAAAATAACTGCTTTATACATCTTTCTATGCATAAAATCAAATTTAATGAAAAAAACACTTTTGAAATAAAAATAAATCCTTTATGCATCTTTCTATGCACAAAATCAATTTTGATGAGAATAACACTTTTGAAATAAAAATAAATCCTTTATGCATCTTTCTATGCACAAAATCAATTTTATTGAGAATAACAATTTTGAAATAAAAATAACTCCTTTATGCATCTTTCTATGCACAGAATCAAATTTAATGAGAATAACACTTTTGAAATAAAAATAAATCCTTTAAGCATCTTTCTATCATGAAATCAAATTTAATGAGAATTACACTTTTGAAATAAAAAAAAATCTTTTATGCATCTTTCTATGCATAAAATATTTTTTAATGAGAATAACACTTTTTAAATAAAAATAAATCCTTCATGCATTTTTCTATGCATAAAATCATTTTTAATAAAAATAACACTTTCGAAATAAAAAAATCCTTTATGCATCTATCTATGCATAACATCAAATTTAATGAGAATAACACTTTTGAAATAAAAAAATCCTTTATGCATCTTTCTATGCATAAAATCAATTTTAATGAGAATAACACTTTTTAAATAAAAAATCTTTATGCATCTTTCTATGCATAAAATCATTTTTAATAAAAATAACACTTTTGAAATAAAAAAAAATCCTTTATGCATCTTTCTATGCATAAAATTATTTTTTTTAAAATAGCACTTTTGAAATAAAAATAAATCCTTTATGCATCTTTCTATGCGTAAAATTAATTTTAATGAGAATAACACTTTTGAAATAAAAAAAAATCCTTTAAGCATCTTTCTATACATGAAATCAAATTTAATGAAAATAACACTTTTAAAATTAAAAAAATCTTTTATGCATCTTTCTATGCATAAAATATCTTTTAATGAGAATAACACTTTTGAAATAGAAATAAATTCTTTATGCATCTTTCTATGCATAAAATTATTTTTAATAAAAATAACACTTTTGAAATAAAAAAAATTCTTTATGCATCTTTCTATGCATAAAATAAATTTTAATGAGAATAACACTTTTGAAATAAAAATAAATCTTTTATGCATCTTTCTATGCATAAAATCAAATTTAACAAGAATAACACTTTTGAAATAAAAATAAATCCTTTATGCATAAAATCAAATTTAATGACAATAACACTTTTGAAATAAAAATAAATTCTTTATGCATCTTTCTATGCATAAAATCAAATTTAATGAGAATAACACTTTGAAACAAAAATAAATCTTTTATGCATCTTTCTATGCGTAAAATCAAATTTATTGAGAATAACACTTTTGAAATAAAAATAAATCCTTTAGGCATCTTTCTATGCATAAAATCAAATTTAATGAGAATAACACTTTTGAAATAAAAATAAATCCTTTATGCATCTTTCTATGCATAAGATCAAATTTAATGAGAATAACTTTTTTGAGAAAAAAAAATACTTTATGCATCTTTCTATGCATAAAATCAAATTTAATGAGAATAATACTTTTAAAATAAGAAAATCCTTTATGCATCTTTCTATGCATAAAATCAATTTTAATGAGAATAAAACTTTGAAATAAAAATAAATACTTTATGCATCTTTCTATGAATAAAATTAAATTTAATGAAAATAACACTTTTGAAATAAAATTAAATCCATTATGTATCTTTGTATACATAAAATCAATTTTAATGAGATTAACACTTTTGAAATAAAATTAAATTCTTTATGCAGCTTTCTAAAAATAACACTTTTAAAATAAAAAAAATCCTTTATGCATCATTCTATGCATAAAATCAAATTCAATAAAAATAACACTTTTGAAATAAAACTAAATCCTTTAGGCATCTTTCTATGCATAAAATCAATTTTAATGAGAATAACACTTTTGAAATAAAAATAAATCCTTTATACATATTTCTATGTATAAAATCGTTTTTAATAAAAATAACACTTTTGAAATACAAATTAATCCTTTATGCATCTTTCTATGCATAAAATCAAATTTAATAATTAATATCAGTGAAATCCATGCATATTCATAGGTGAATATGTACATGGAGTAATTAGAATATTTCTTTTAGAATGCACAAACGATGGGAATTACTCTTTTGAAATAACATAAAAACAAACTTTCTTTTCCATAAAATTTTGGAAAATTTTACCATAACTTCTTTTGTATGGCTGACCATTTCTCATTTTTATCATTCTAATTTCAACATAAATTAACCCAATCTAGATGTATAGGACTCTAATCTACTTAATTTTCATAATTCAAGAGAGTAAACAATAATAAAAGTTTAATTAATTATTTAACTAATCTTTCTAGGATTAAGAAAGGTTGAACTCTATAGAAGAGAAGGGGGTGGCCTTTTCCTCAAAGGCATAGCATTTGAATTTAATTTCAAGCAACTATAAATCAAGAAAATCATAGATTTAAAATTAAAAAAGTAAGAAAATTTAGCTTACATGGAGTTGTAAGCTTTCCTTTGGCTTGAGGGATTGAGGGTTCTACTCTTGTTTGAAGCAAGAGTGGCCACTAGTTCCTTTGGAGAGGATTAGGCCAAAAACAATTGAATTATTAAAAGTTCAATGTAAATGGCTCAGGACGACAGGAGCAGAGTAACAGCGTATAAACACCATTAAGATTTTACAAAGGGGGAGGCTTCTATTTATAGGAAAAAGTGAGCCTCTAACCAAGCAAACTGATTCTAGAATTTTCCACATTAGTTTGGTCAATTTTTGACCATTTTTAGGTCAGTTTGCTTGGTTAGAGTCTCACTCTTTTCGGACAAATTCAGAGGTGCTAGCAGTGGAAGTAGCACTTCTTGCGCGGGGCAGGGTCCCTCACTTAGGACCACCCACGGATATCCGCACAAGAGACTAATCTATTGTTTCTTCCAAAACTGAACTCAGAAAAACATCCCTCACCCGAAAAGCATGGACCATTCCTCCAAGATAATTTTACTCTAACGTAGTCAAAAGCCTTAACTAACTGAACTGATCTGACCAAACAGTCAGATCAAGGAAAAGATTGCACTTGGATCAAAGAGACCAACATTTTTTTCCTTATTGAGAGGCATAGCGGGTGATTCTTTTTCTTTCCTTATTGAGAGGCACAGCAGTTGATTCTTTTCCATAGAATAATTTTTATCCGGGATTTACCTCATCTATCGTACCATAACAGAATTGAGTCTCATTTTAGGGATCCATCAGTCCAGCCTAACCCCATCGAGTATCGTGGGTTAGCCAACCGCCCAACCACTGTAGTGATGGGATCCATTTAAGAATTTGGTTAGGTTTTGCCCTGGGTACCACGGAAAAGAGTTCCTAGGTCTCCTATCCGGATATTCATACAAACTTAAAACTAGTCACACCACTTACACACCCAATATGAAATTATCTTTTTCACAGAATCAGCTATCTTTAAAACAATCATTTAATGAAACTATAGTATCACTAATCATAAACTTCAAAAATATCTGGCTGAATCCTAATTTTCAATTTTTCCTTCATCGGTGTACTTATGGCATCATTGGCAACCAGACCGCTCACCACCTATCCACTAGCTCATAGTAACCGGTAATATTTTCACTTATAAAAATCATAATGGAATCTCTGTTGAAGATCAGCAAGATCAACCAACATATCCATATAAAAGAGCCATGGACTCATCTATTGAGGAAGACCAGCAAGGTCAATCAACAAGATCCATGCCCGAATTCAGAAAACAACTCTTACTCCTTGATCCAATATCTTTTTGGACGCACGTGTGGTTGTATCTTCGGTAACCCAGAGCCCGAGCATCGTATGGTCAGCACCCTCAAGGATCTTTCGCAGGTCACCTAGCGCTTCACTCATAGGCCGCTTCCTTGGTCCCTCATCCACCATACCGGAAGCTCACAATTTAAATCCAATCGAGGCTCGTCAAGACCTCGGCTGACCTTGCTACGCGAGACGTCCTTCGTTGAATCTTCATTAGCTATTGCAACTTTATCAGATTAGGCCTCGACGACCTCATTCACAAGATGGTGAAAATGCTTCCCCAGCATTCGTGAATTCTAATTTTGATATAAAGATTCTTTACGTATCTATTTATGCATAAAAATCAACTTCAGTGGGTATAACACTTTTATAAAAATCCTTTTATGCATCTATTTATCCATAAAAATAACCTTTAATGAGAATAACACTTTTGAAATAAAAATAAATCCTTTATGCATCTTTCTATGCATAAAATCGATTTTAATGAGAATAACACTTTTGAAATAAAAATAACTCCTTTATACATCTTTCTATGCATAAAATCAAATTTAATGAAAATAACACTTTTGAAATAAAAATAAATCCTTTATGCATCTTTCTATGCACAAAATCAATTTTGATGAGAATAACACTTTTGAAATAAAAATAAATCCTTTATGCATCTTTCTATGCACAAAATCAATTTTATTGAGAATAACAATTTTGAAATAAAAATAACTCCTTTATGCATCTTTCTATGCACAGAATCAAATTTAATGAGAATAACACTTTTGAAATAAAAATAAATCCTTTAAGCATCTTTCTATCATGAAATCAAATTTAATGAGAATTACACTTTTGAAATAAAAAAAAATCTTTTATGCATCTTTCTATGCATAAAATATTTTTTAATGAGAATAACACTTTTTAAATAAAAATAAATCCTTCATGCATCTTTCTATGCATAAAATCATTTTTGATAAAAATAACACTTTCGAAATAAAAAAATCCTTTATGCATCTATCTATGCATAACATCAAATTTAATGAGAATAACACTTTTGAAATAAAAAAATCCTTTATGCATCTTTCTATGCATAAAATCAATTTTAATGAGAATAACACTTTTTAAATAAAAAATCTTTATGCATCTTTCTATGCATAAAATCATTTTTAATAAAAATAACACTTTTGTAATAAAAAAAAATCCTTTATGCATCTTTCTATGCATAAAATTATTTTTTTTTAAATAGCACTTTTGAAATAAAAACAAATCCTTTATGCATCTTTCTATGCGTAAAATTAATTTTAATGAGAATAACACTTTTGAAATAAAAATAAATCCTTTATGCATCTTTCTATGCATGAAATCAATTTAATGAGAATAACACTTTTGAAATAAAAATAAATCCTTTAAGCATCTTTCTATGCATAAAATCAATTTTAATGAGAATAACACTTTTGAAATAAAAATAAATCCTTTATGCATCTTTCTATGCATAAAATCATTTTTAATGAGAATAACACTTTTGAAAAAAAAATCATTTATGCATCTTTCTATGCATAAAATTATTTTTTTTAAAAATAACACTTTTAAAATAAAAATAAATCCTTTATGCATCTTTCTATGCGTAAAGTCAAATTTAATGAGAATAACTTTTTTGAGATAAAAATAAATCCTTTATGCATCTTTCTATGCGTAAAATTATTTTTAATAAAAATAACACTTTTGAAACAAGAATAAATTCTTTATGTATCTTTCTATGCATAAAATAAAATTTAATGAGAATAACTTTTTTGAGATTTAAAAAAAATCCTTTATGCATCTTTCTATGCATAAAATCAAATGTAATGAGAATAATATTTTTGAAATAAAAATAAATCCTTTATGCATCTTTCTATGCATAAAATCAAATTTAATGAGAATAACAATTTGAAATAAGAATAAATCCTTTATGCATCTTTCTATGCATAAAATCAAATTTAATGAGAATAACTTTTTTGAGAAAAAAATTAATACTTTATGTATCTTTCTATGCATAAAATCAAATTTAATGAGAATAACACTTTTAAAATAAAAATAAATCCTTTATGCATCTTTCTATGCATAAAATCAATTTTAATGAGAATAACACTTTAATATAAAAATAAATACTTTATGCATCTTTCTATGCATAAAATCAAATTTAATAAAAATAACACTTTTGAAATAAAAATAAATTCTTTATGCATCTTTGTATGCCTAAAATCAATTTTAATGAGAATAACACTTTTGAAATTAAAAAAAATCCTTTATGCAGCTTTCTAAAAATAACACTTTTGAAATAAAAATAAATCCTTTATGTATCATTCTATGCATAAAATCAATTTTAATAAAAATAACACTTTTGAAATAAAACTAAATCCTTTAGGCATCTTTCTATGCATAAAGTCAATTTTAATGAGAATAACACTTTTGAAATAAAAATAAATTCTTTATGCATCTTTCTATGTATAAAATCACTTTTAATGGAAATAACACTTTTGAAATACAAATTAATCCTTTATGCATTTTTCTATGCATAAAATCAATTTTAATAATTAATATCAGTGATATCCATGCATATTCATAGGTGAATATGTACATGGAGTAATTAGAATATTTCTTTTAGAATGCACAAACGGTGAGAATTACTCTTTTGAAATAACATAAAAACAAACTTTCTTTTCCATAAAATTAGAAAATTTTACCATAACTTCCTTTGTATGGCTGACCATTTCTCATTTTTATCATTCTAATTTCAACATAAATTAACCCAATCTAGATGTATAGGACTCTAATCTACTTAATTTTTAGAATTCAAGAGAGTAAACAATAATAAAAGTTTAATTAATCATTTAACTAATCTTTCTAGGATTAAGAAAGGTTGAATTCTATAAAAGAGAAGGGGGTGGCCTTTTCCTCAAAGGCATAGCATTTGAATTTAATTCAAGCAACTATAAATCAAGAAAACCATAGATTTAAAGTTAAAAAAGTAAGAAAATTTAGCTTACTGGAGTTGTAAGCTTTCCTTTGGCTTGAAGGATTGAGGGTTCTACTCTTGTTTGAAGCAAGAGTGGCCACTAGTTTCTTTGGAGAGGATTAGGCCAAAAACAATTGAATTATTAAAAGTTCAATGTAAATGGCTCAGGACGACAGGAGCAGAGTAACAGCGTATAAACACCATTAAGATTTTACAAAGGGGGAGGCTTTTATTTATAGGAAAAGTGAGCCTCTAACCAAGCAAACTGTTTCTAGAATTTTTCACATTAGTTTGGTCAATTTTTGACCATTTTTAGGTCAGTTTGCTTGGTTAGAGTCTCACTCTTTCCGGACAAATTCAGAGGTGCTAGCAGTGGAAGTAGCACTTCTTGCGCGCGGGGTAGGGTCCCTCACTCAGGACTTCGCCCACCACCACGGATATCCGGACAAGAGACTAATCCAGTGTTTCTTCCAAAATTGAACTCGGAAAAACATCCCTCACCCGGAAAGCACGGATCATTCGTCCAAGATAATTTTACTCTAACGTAGTCAAAAGCCTTAACTAACTGAATTGATCTGACCAAACAGTCAGATCAAGGAAAAGATTGCACTTGGATCAAAGAGACCAACATTTTTTTCCTTATTGAGAGGCATAGCGGGTGATTCTTTTCCTTATTGAGAGGCACAGCAGTTGATTCTTTTCCATAGAATAATTTTTATCCGGGATTTACCTCATCTATCGTACCATAACAGAATTGAGTCGTATTTTAGGGATCCATCAGTCTAGCCTAACCCCATCGAGTACCGTAGGTTAGCCAACCACCCAACCACTGTAGTGATGGGATCCATTTAAGAATTTGGTTAGGTTTTGCCCCAGGTACCATGGAAAAGAGTTCCTAGGTCCCCTATCCAGATATTCATACAAACTTCAAACTAGTCACACCACTTACACACCCAACATGAAATTGTCTTTTTCACAGAATCAGCTACCTTTAAAACAATCATTTAATGAAACTATAGTATCACTAATCATAAACTTCCAAAATATCTGGCTGAATCCTAATTTCCAATTTTTCCTTCATCGTTGTACCTATGGCATCATTGGCAACCAGACCGCTCACCACCTGTCCACTCAGGAGCCTTTTCGATAGTTCCTAGCTCATAGTAACTGGCAATATTTTCACTTATAAAAATCATAATGGAATCTCCGTTGAAGATCAGCAAGATCAACCAACAGATCCATATAAAAGAGCCATGGACTCATCCGTTGAGGAGGACCAGCAAGGTCAATCAACCAGATCCATGCCCGAATTCAGAAAACAACTCGTACTCCTTCTTCCAATATCTTTCCGGACGCACGTGTGGTTGTATCTTCGGTGACCCAGAGCTCGAGCACCGTATGGTCAGCACCCTCTAGGATCCTTCGCAGGTCACCTAGCGCTTCACTCATAGGCCGCTTCCTTGGTCCCTCATCCACCATACCGAAAGCTCACCATTTAAATCCAATCGAGGCTCGTCAAGACCTCGGCTGACCTTGCTACGCGAGAGGTCCTCCGTTGACTCTCCGTCAGCTATTGCAACTTTATCAGATTAGGCCTCCACGACCTCATTCACAAGATGGTCAAAATGCTTCCCCAGTATTCTTGACATAAAACAGTCATTTAAAAACAGGTCATAAGTACAGTTTCTATAGTGAACTCTCATCTTTCCACATCAATCCACATTATTTAAATCACATCCATTCATATGTATTCCCATTCTCATCCAATCACATCATTTTCAACTCATCACATCTTTCCTCATTTATCCTCATCAGATCTCATCCACTCGCATCTACCCATCTCCACATCACATTCATTCACATCTCAATTCTAATGGCATTCATTCATATCCATCACATTCATTCTCATCACCATCCCATCACATACATTCTCTCCACATAACATCTAATCACATCTATCCACATAACATCTAATCACATCTATCCACATCATATCTCATTCATACACATCTCATCTCATTCATGCACATCCATCCAATTGTTCACCTGTACGACTACCCACATCTATTCATACATTCATATCTATCACTTCACATCCACATATATTCATGTCACATCACATCTCTTTTCATCACATCACATTCTTTCACATACACATCCACATCACATTATTTCACATACACATCCACATCTATTCTTTCACATACATCCACATCCATTCTTTCACATACATACACTCACATCCCATATCATTCATTTACATCCTGATTCACATGACATCACATCTCATCCATTCATTCACATCTATCTGATTCACATCACATCTCATCACATCTATTCACCTCTATTCAAATCACATCCATCTATCCATTCATTCACATCCATCTGATTCACATCACATCTATTCACCTCACATCTCATCACCTTTATTCACATCAAATCCATCCATCCATTCATTCACATCCATCTGATTCACATCACATCTCATCACATCTATTCACCTCACATCTCATCACCTCTATTCACATCACATTTATCCATTCATTCACATCACATCTCATCCATCCATTCATTCACATCACATCTCATCACACCTATTCACCTCACATCTCATCACATCCATCCAATCATTCATTCACATCTATCTAATTCACATCACATCTATTCACCTCACATCTCATCACCTCTATTTACATCACATCCATCCATTCATTCATTCACTTCTATTTGATTCACATCACATCTATTCACCTCACATGTCATCACCTATATTCACATCACATCCATCCATCCATCCATTCACATCAATTCACATCTATCCATTCACCTATATTCACATCACATCCATCCATCCACCTATATTCACATCACATCCATCCATCCATCCATTCACATCTATTTCATAAAATTTAAACATAGAATTTAAGAGAAATTTTATTTTGATATAAAGATTCTTTACGCATCTATTTATGCATAAAAATCAACTTCAGTGGGTATAACACTTTTATAAAAATCCTTTTATGCATCTATTTATGGATAAAAATAACCTTTAATGAGAATAATACTTTTGAAATAAAAATAAATCCTTCTTGCACAAGGTAGGGTCCCTCACTCGGGGCTTCGCCCACCACAGATACCCGGACAAGAGACTAATCCATCGGTTCTTCCAAAACTGATGAACTCAGAAAAACTTCCCTCGCCCGGAAAGCACGGGAGATTCCTCTAGGATAATTTTACTCTAACGTAGTCAAAAAGCCTTAACTAACTGAACTGATCTGACCGAACCCATAAGTCCCATAGTCAGATCAAGGAAAAGATTGCACTTGGATCATAGAGACCAACGCTTTTTTCCTCATTGAGAGGCACAGCCATTGATTCTTTTCCATAGAACAATTTTTATTCCGGATTTACTTCATCGATCGTACCATAATAGAATTGAGTCTCATTTTAGGGATCCATCAGTCTAGCCTAACCCCATATAGTCTCGTGGGTTAGCCAACTGCCAACCACTATAGTGATGGGATCCATTTAAGAATTTGATTAGGTATTGCCCCGAGTAACAGGGAAAAGAGTTCCCAGGCTCCCTAGCTGGATATTCATACAAACTTAAAACTAGTCACACCACTTAAACACCCAATATGAAATTGTCTTTTTCACAGAATCAACTGTCTTTAAAATAATCATTTAACAAAACTATAGTATCACTGATCATAAACTTCCAAAATATTTGGTTGCATCCTAATTTCTAATTTTTCCTTCATGGGTGTACCTATGGCATCATTGGAAACCAGAACGCTCACCACCTGTCCACTCAGGGGCCTTTTTGATAGTTCCTAGCTCAAAGTAGTTACCGGCAATATTTTCACTTATAAAAATCATAATGGATTCTCCCTTGAAGATCAGCAAGATCAACCAACAGATCCATATAAAAGAGCCATGGACTCATCCGTTGTTGAGGACCAGCAAGGTCAATCAACTAGATCCATGCTCAAATTCAGAAAACAACTCTTACTCCTTGTTCTAATATCTTCCCTGACGCACGTGTGGGTATCTTCGGCGACCGAGAGCTCAAGCACCATATGGTCAGCACCCTCTAGGATCCTGCGCAGGGCACCTAGCGCTTCACTCATAGGCCGCTTCCTTGGTCCCTCATCCACCGTACTACCGGAAGCTCACCATTTAAATCAAACCAAGGCTGGTCAAGACCTCGGCTCGCCGACATTGCTACGTGAGACGTCCTCTATTGACTCTCCGTCAGCTGTTGCAACTTTATCAGATTAGGTCTCCATGACCTCATTCATAAGACAGTCAAAATGCTTCCCTAGCATTCTTGACATAAAACGATCATTTAAAAACAGGTTATAAATACATTTTCTATAATGAACTCTCGTCTTTCCATATCAATCCACATTATTTAAATCACATCCATTTCATATATATTCCCATTCTCATCCAATCACATCATTTTCATCTCATCACATCTTTCCTCATTTATCCTCATCAGATCTCATCCACTCGCATCTACCCATCTCCTCATGTCATCACATCACATTCATTCACAATCATCACCATCTCATCCTATACATTCTATCCACATAACATCTCAATTCACATGACATTCATTCATATCCATCACATTCATTCTCAATCATCACCATTCCATCCTATACATTCTATCCACATAACATCTAATCACATCTATCCACATTATATCTCATTCATACACATCTCATCTCATTCATCCATATATTCATGTCACAACACATCTCTTTTCATCACATCACATTCTTTCACATACACATCCACATCTATTCTTTCACATACATCCACATCCATTCTTTCACATACATACACTCACATCCCATATCATTCATTTACATCATGATTCACATGACATCACATCTCATCCATTCATTCACATCTATCTGATTCACATCACATCTCATCACATCTATTCACCTCTATTCACATTGATCACATCCATCCATCCATTCATTCATATCCATCTGATTTACATCATGTCTCATCACATCTATTCACCTCACATCTCATCACCTCTATTCACATCACATCCATCCATCCATTCATTCACATCCATTTGTTGATTCACATCACATCTCATCACATCTATTCACCTCACATCTCATCACCTCTATTCACATCACATCCATCCATCCATTCATTCACATCTATCTAATTCACATCATATCTATTCACCTCACATCTCATCACCTCTATTCACCTCTCATCACATCTCATCACCTCTATTCTCATCACATCTCATCACCTCTATTCACATCACATCCATCCATCCATTCATTCACTTCTATCTGATTCACATCATATCTATTCACCTCTATTGACATCACATCCTATGAGTGAAGCGCTAGTAGGTGACCTGCGAAAAGGATCCTAGAGGGTGGTGACCATACGGTGCTCAGGCTCTGGGTTGCCGAAGATACCCACACGTGCATCAGGGAAGATATTAGAACAAGGAGTAAGAGTTGTTTTCTGAATTCAGGCATGGATCTGGTTGATTGACCTTGCTTGTCCTTAACGGATAAGTCCATGGCTCTTTTATATAGATCTGTTGGTTGATCTTGGTGATCTTCAACGGAGATTCCATTATGGTTTTTATAAGTGAAAATATTACCGGTTACTATGAGCTAGGAACTATCAAAAAGGCCCATGAGTGGATAGGTGGTGTGAGCATTCTGGTTGCCAACAATGCCATAGGTACACCGATGAAGGAAAAAGTTAGAAAAAATCGGATATTTTTGAAGTTTATGATCAATGATACTATAGTTTCATTAAATGATTGTTTTAAAGACAATTGATTCTTTGAAAAATACAATTTTATATTGGGTGTGTAAGTGGTGTGACTAGTTTTAAGTTTGTATGAATATCCGGCTAGGGGGGTTGGGAACTCTTTGCCTAGTACTACCTAGGGCAAAACCTAACCAAATTCTTAAATGTATCCCATCACTACAGTAGTTGGGCAGTTGGCTAACCCACGGGACTGGATGGGGTTAGGTTGGACGGATGGATCCCTAAAATGAGACTCAATTGTGTTATGGTACGATAGATGAAGAAAATCCCGGATAAAAATTGTTCTATGGAAAAGAATCAACGGTTGTGCCTCTCTCAATGAGGAAAAAAGCGTTGGTCTCTATGATCCAAGTGCAATCTTTTCCTTGATCTGACTATGGGACTTATGCGCTCAGTCAGATCAGTTCAGTTAGTTAAGGCTTTTAACTACGTTAGAGTAAAATTATCTTGGAGGAATCGCTTGTGCTTTTCGGATGAGGAAAGTTTTTTCGGGTTTGATTTTAGAAAAACGGATGGATTAGTATCATCAGGATATCCGTGGGCAAAGCCTCGAGTGAGGGACCCTGCCTCGTGCACAAGAAGTGCTACTTTCGCTGCTAGCACCCCTGAATTCGTTGCGCAGTGGGGACAGGGATCTTTCAAAAATGAATGAGTTCTTGGAATTGAAGCAGGATAGCCGGACAATTGAACAATACCATCAGGCATTTGCCCTTCTCCTCAAATATTCTCCACTTTTGGATGAAGAGCATCTGATGGCCAGATTCATTCGTGGGATGAACGAGCCATTGGATACTTTAGTGAAAAATGCCAAACCAGTCTCAATGGCAAAAGCTATCAGAATGGCAAAGGACTTTGCCAAAGCATTTATTGTTAAGGTCCCGCGCCAAAGCCTGCACCCTCAAAAGTTAAAAGTTTCCAAACCCTGAGAAGTGCTTCTTCAAACTTTTCACCCCCAAAGAGGCAACAAGTCCCTAATCAGAATCAAGATGCTGGGAGATTGAGAAGTGAAGGAAGACCTTTCCCTCAGAACAGTTTCTTAGGAGCCCCAGCTTTTTCAAGGATTCAGAGGGATGAGCGTAGAAGTGAGAACAGGTGTTTTGGGTGTCAAGGTTTTGGTCACCAACTTACAAACTTCCCGACTCCTACCATGTCAAGAGGATAGGGAAGTCAAGGACCCAGAGTGCAGAGACCAGCCCCTTTGTATCAGTCAAATGAGAGTCCGTCTCGCCAAAATTAGGGCAATCCCAGGAGGACTCCAGCTCAGTTATCTACCTCTGTTCAGAGTAATCTTAGAATGCCATCCTAGAATTGGGGTAGCCAAAGAGAAAGAGTTTTGCCCCAATCTGCAGCCAAAGTAGTTACGATAGCAGAAGTAGTGGAAGAGGAAAGAGGTCAAATCGTCAATTCTCTGTCATCCATACTCTAGCTGAGTATAAGGGTAAGCCATTTAAGCTTTTGATTGATTAAGGCAATACTCATTCATTTATTTCCCCAGGATGCTTGCGTAAGCTAGTCTTAGTCAGGGAAACCTATGCAAGTTGAATTGGCCAGTGGGAAGATTCTTTTCACTCACCATGAGATAGATTGTATTCAATTTAATCTAGATGGGAATGTAACTAACTGCCAGTTCATAGTTTTACCTTTGGGAGTTTTCGACGGAATCCTTGGAAAGGATTGGCTCCACAAAAATCAAGCTGGCATTCGTTGTCATAATGGAACCATTTCCTTCCGTGACCTTCACGTGAACAAAGTTCAAGGAATTTGAATTTCTGGATCCCCAGATCTATGATTAGTAAAAGCTTGTAGGTTACTAAAAGGACTTAGAAAGAAGCAGCTCATTTATGTTATCAAAATGAATCTAGTAGACACAAAGTTAAAGGCTAAAGAACCAGAATGGTTAAGTGAGTATGATGATTTATTCCTAGCAGAGCTAACTAAGATGCCTCCGATTAGGGAAGTAGATCATGAGATAAAATTGACCCCCCCCCCGGAGCTCAACCAATAGACCAGCGCAAGTACAAAATGCCAGCCCCTGAAGCCATTGAACTCAAGGAATAGCTTAGGCAGCTGTTAGAACAAGGGTTTGTAAGACGGAGTGTTTCACCTTGGGGAGCGCTAGTTCTCTTTCAGAAAAAGAGGGATGGAACATTAAGACTCTATGTGGATTGCAGAGGTCTCAATTAGCTGGGCTGATAGTTAAGAATAAGTATCCTACCCCCTGAATTGATGAGCTTTTGGAAAGGCTAAATGGAGCCCAGATCTTCACAAAGATAGATCTCAAATCAGGGTATTACCAGATCAGGATTAATAATCAAGATATCCCAAAGACAGCCATCAATACTCGCTATGGGCACTATGAATTTTCACTCATGCCATTTGGATTGACAAATCCCCCAACTAAATTCAATCGCCTAACGCAAGACATTCTCAAAGAATACTTGGATGATTTTGTTCTTGTTTTCTTTGATGATATTCTGATTTACTCAAAGAATACAGCTGACCATGAAGCTCATGTTCGTAAAGTTCTTGATATTCTAAGGAAGCACCAACTCTTGCAAAAAAGAGCAAATGCACTTTCTCTGTCGACCACGTTGAATACTTGGGATTTCTGGTATCCAAAGATGGAATTTCTCCAGACTCCGCAAAAGTCCAGATTGGCCTGAACCTAAGATAGTGAAAGAAGTTAGGGATTCTTGGGATTAACTAGTTTGGTATAGAATTTTTATTCCTAAGTATGCTCTCATAGCTTCCCCCTTGACTAATCTTCTCAAGAAGAATACCCCGTTTCAATGGTCTGCCAGGTGTCAGAGCGCTTTTGATGATAAGCTAAAGACCTCCTTGGTAACCAATCCCGTTTTGAAGTTGCCAAATTTCTCTCTACCCTTTGAGGTAGTAACTGATGCCAGTGGTTTTGCCCTCAGAGGTGCGCTCATGTAAGAAGGTCATGCAGTGGCCTATGAATCCCGAAAACTGAGAACACATGAGAGAAATTATGCTATCCACGACCTAGAGCTACTTTCAGTAGTCTATGCCGTGAAGTTGTGGAGACATTACCTACTGGGTCAAAGATTCACTTTGATGTGACAGATCATCAGAGCTTAAAGTGGATCTTCACTCAGAAGGATCTCAACATGCGCCAAAGAAGGTGGATGCTGCTCAGGATAGACAGAAGCAGTATGCAGATAAGAAGAGGTCAGATAGAAAATTTGAAGAAGCAGATATGGTCTTCATTCGAGTACGCCCCAAAAGAAGTTCTCTATCTCTTGGGAAGTACGAGAAGTTATCCCCCAGATACTGTGGGCCATATCTAATTACAAAGAAAGTAGGTGACTTAGCCTATGAGCTTCTTCTGCCTCCTCATCTCAAAGTACATAATGTATTTCATGTCAACCTACTTAAAAAGTATGTACCGAGCCTGAATCATATGCTTAATGATGAACTCTTAACTTCTTCAACCCAAGGGTACATGGAACTCTAACCTGAAAAAATCCTTGATGTTCGAGGGAAGGTTCTCAGGAACAGAATTCTGAGAGAATTATTAGTCAAATGGAAGTTCTATCCTTTTGAAGACACCACCTGGGAGAAAGAAGCTGAACTGATGTGGGATTACCCCCAGTTTGCGAGATGAGGACATCTCGCGTTTTTCAAGTGGAGAGAGGATGTTAGATTCCTCCCCAGTCCCTTAAGATGTCCAGTTTCTTCCCCTATAATCAATCCCCTTTTCAGAATAATAAAATATCTTGTTTGCTTTGGCCTAGAGAGAGAAAATATTCTAGAGAGAGGTAATTCAGTTTTTAGATATCTTTGGATGAAAAAATATCCTTTCTTATTGAAATAAATTTCCCCAAAAGAGAAGTTTAAAAATAAATTCCGAAGGTGCATTAGAAATAAATTATAATGTGCACAAAAGACCTTAGCCTAAGGGTCTAGATTTTTTGAAAATTTTGGATTAAGGTTCTTATGGACCAATAAGATTAATCCAAATGTAGGGAGGAGAAAAATTGAAGAATAAAAGAAAACCCCCCCAAAAATGAGTAAATTCTCACATAAGATGAAGAGTGGACTAAGGACCAAAGAAAAGATTAAAAAAACTGAAGTTTGACACCTTATAGAGTGGGGATCTCCCCTCATGAAGTAGGTGCCTTTTTCTCATCATTACCCCCCAATTTTAAATCAATTAAATGAGATATTACATCTCTCCTCTCTCCTATTTCAAAACTAGATCCAAAAAGTAAGCTGAACTAACCCAAAAACAGTCAAAAATTGACCAAACTGATATGGAAAATTCTAGAATCAGTTTGCTTGGTTTGAGACTCACTTTTTCCTATAAATAGAAGCCTCTCCCTTTGTAAAAGCTTAATGATATTTATGCATTGTTACTCTACTGCTGCTCTGAGCCATCTACATTGAATTTCTTGATAATTGAATTGTTTTTGGCCTAATCCTCTCCAAAGTGAATTGGTGGCCACTCTTCCTTCAAACAAGAGTAGAACCCTTAATCCCTCAAGCCAAAGGAAAGCTTACAAGCTCCATGTAAACTAATTTTTCTAACTTGTTTAATTTTTAAATCTATGGTTTTCTTGATTTTCATGTTTTACTGTTGATTGAATTAAATTCAAATGCTATGCCTTTGAGGAAAATTCCACCCCCTTCTCTTCTTTACATTCCAGCCTTTCTTAATCCTAGAAAGATTAACTAAAAGACTAATTAAACTTTTCTTATTGTTTACTCTCTTGAATTTTAAAAATTGTGTAGATTAGAGTCCTATACATCTAATTTGGGTTAATTTAAGTCAATTAAAGAATGATAAAAATGAGAAATGGTCAGCCATACAAAGGAGGTTATGGCAAAATTTTTTAAAATTTTGTGGAAAAGAAAGTTTGTTTTTTATGTTATTCCAAAAGAGTAGTTCCCACCATTTTTGCATCTAAAAGAAATATTCTAATTACTCCATGTACATATTCACCTATGAATATGCATGGATATCACTAACATTAATTATTAAAATTGATTTCTATGCATAGAAAGATGCCTAATGGAAATTTTTTTTATTATAAAAGTGTTATTCTCATTAAATTTAATTTCTATGCATAAAAAGATGTATAATTGAAATTTTCATTATAAAAGTGTTATTTTCATTAAATTTAATTTCTATGCATAGAAAGTTGCATAATGGAATTTTTTTAATTATAAAAGTGTTATTCTCATTAAATTTAATTTCTATTTCATAGAAAGATGCATAATGGAAATTTTTTATTATGAAAGTGTTATTCTCATTAAATTTAATTTCTATGCATAGAAAGATGCATAATAGAAATTTTTTTATTATAAAAGTGTTATTTTCATTAAAGTTAATTTCTATGCATAGAAAGATGCATAATGGAAATTTTGTTATTATGAAAGTGTTATTCTCATTCAATTTAATTTCTATGCATAGAAAGATGCATAATGGAAGTTTTTTTATTACAAAAGTGTTATTCTCATTAAATTTAATTTCTATGCTTAGAAAGATGCATAATGGAAAATTTTTTAATTATAAAAGTGTTATTCTCATTAAATTTGATATTTATGCATAGAAAGATGCGTAAAGAAAATTTTTATTATAAAAGCATTATTCTTGTAAAAATTGCTGTTTATGCATAAATAGATGCATAAAGAAACTCTTTTTATTTTAAAAGTGTTATTCCTATTAAAATTGATTTTATGCATAAATAGATGCATAAATAAATTCTTTTTGTTTTAAAAGTGTTATTCCTTTTAAAATTGATTTTATGCATAAATAGATGCATAAAAGGATTTTTTTTAAGTGTTATTCCCATTGAAGTTGATTTTTCTGCATAAATAGATGCATAAAGAATTTTTATATCAAAATTAGAATTCTCTTAAATTCTATGAGAAATTGTTAAATGAATAATTAAATACTCTTATAAGAGAGAAATTTCTATCGTTTTATACTCACACGGATTGTAAAAAGAAAATTAAAGAAATCTATCAAGATAAAAATATTGAGATAAATGATTAATTTATTCCTCATTGGAATTCATAACTAATTTAGAAATCAATTAAGTGAATATTCAAAGAAAGAAATTTTGTAAAGTAGTAACTGAATTATCAAACCTTTTCGAGAAAGATAGTTCAGGAAAAATCTTATCAGAGCAGACTCGAACCTTGAATTAGACTATGACCAAGACCAAACTCTTTCATCAGTTTCGAGGAAAGAAGATGTGACCAGTTTAGAAAAATACCCTCAAAACTCCTGCCAAATCTGAAACTAAGTTTGAGACCCTTCGAATTGATCTGTGGATCAAGGTTATAGAATTTGAGGAATCCTGGTATGAAATTCAGAATTTCGTTCAAGAAGTTACTGATTCAAGATATACTCATTGTATTCAAAAGAAAATCAAACTGAAAACTTGCATAGAAACCCTATTTTCTTAAAGGACTGTCTTACACCAGAATGCTGGAGGGAGCATTTGGTATATGTTTTTCTAAGGGAAGTTCGGTTGCAACAGCTGGCGGGAGTGTTTAAAGGACAACTCACGCGGGCAAAGCCTGCCGAGGTCTTAACCAACCTTGGTACGATTAAAATGGTGCACTTCTAGTACGATGGACGAGGGCCGACGAAGCGATCCCTGAGTGAAGTGCCAGGACACCTAAGGAGGATCCTGGAGGGTTCTAACTAGGCGATGCACGGGCTCGCAGTGCCTAGGACACCCATGCGTATATCGTGGAAGATATGTATGATGGACGAAATGATTATTGTAATCTGTTACTGGATCTCGTTGTTGCTGACCAGCTGGTCTCAACAGAGAGTCCAAAGTGATACTGTCTTTTTTTTAGAAACAAGGGATTGGATGAAAATTTTGAGTTATGACATATGTAACGAATAACTGTTTGTCAATGGATTCTTTTATAAGTCAAAGTTTTAAAGAGGAGTGTGTGCGTATCTGTATTCGAAAAGCAAAAGATAAGAAAGGCATTCAATTAGGTCGGTGAGTAATTGTCTAGTTCTACCGATTCCAGTGGGTGGTGGCTAACCCATGGGCCGATGGGATTAGTCCAAGTTACAATTAGCGCATAAGGGGCAATAGCAAGGCATGGGGTGTGACTAGCCACAATGAAGTGTAATAGTGAATAAAGCCAATCGGCATTTATTTGTCCACCCAAAGTTGGTCGACTTGCTATCTATTGGGGCTGATTTGGTGGTCCTCAGACAACATATATAAGTAACTCAAGCATATTTAACAGTTTGCAAGCATAGTTTAGTTCATAAGTCACCATTCAGTCATAGCAAGAGTAGAATAAATGTAAAAGGGCAAGGGTCAACCCCTATGGGGCTGACCATAAGCCTCATTCATGTGAAAGCATCAGTTGCCTTTTTGTAACATAGTTATACAAAAGAACCCTGAGCACTAATATCTCTCTTCTTCTCTCCTCTTTGTCTTAATCATAAAGTAATTAGCATCATTGTTATTAATTATGCTTAGGGTTGTGGATTAGTACACATGATGAAGATTAAGCCATGCCACGGTCATGCATGTGACAAGAGAGGGTTGATATCCTGAGGTAAACTGTAGAAGAAAAACGATGATGTGCTATAGCAGAGAGTGGGATGCTGTCTCAAGATATGTACTGATGATAAAAAACTAATGTGTTGTACAGTAGTAGAGAGCGAGATGCTATCAGATGGTTGGAAATGCTGATGATGCAAACTCTGGTGACAAGGGTGTTGCGGTGTATCTGAATGGTGATGAAGAGCAGAGAGAGATGCTGTCTTGCAAGATTTGGTGAAAAGGGTGCTGCAATACCTGAGGGGTGGTGAGGAGTAGAGAAGGCTACCGTTGTTACACGCAAAATCCTAGGGAGTCTTCTTTCAGCCCTAAACACCATATGGGAACATGATGATGCAAAAATGCAAACATAAGAGAGAGAGGAGAGACATAGATAGCTAAGTATTCAATATATTCATATATGTACAAAAAGGTGAAAGTCATGGCAGCCCTAGGCATGCCTAAAAAGGTAGTAAAATACCTAATGATCCAGCCATCAAGGATTGAATGCGAAAAACAATGAGCAAGGTTGCCTTTTATAGGCAGGAAATGACCATATAAACTGGCCAACTACTAGTCAACCAGCTTCTTAGACAAAACTTCATCATCATGCTGTAGCCGAGTGGATATAACCAGTAAAATGCTGGCCGACTAGCCCCTAATATTTATCCACAGTCAAATCCCTGCACAAACTAGCAACTCAAGCTCCAAACTTCTAGTTCTGATTTATCTTTATCTTTTTGCCTCTTCAAGACTAGCTTTGAGGTATGCCTGTGCATGTCTTGCACATGATAGCCATCCCGGGTGGTGTCGATGGTGAAGATAAGTAGACAGGGTTGTCCTCTCCCGATGAGGACAGGAGATGGTGAGCAGAGAGGGATGCTATCCCGAGGTAAACTCGTAGGGGTGGGATCGCGGCACAACACAGTTCGAGAGGGGGTTGGGCTCATCGCATGGCTCTTGGCAGAGTGGGGTCGCAGCGCTGCACGGCTCGCCAAGGGGTCAGCACACTGCTCTTGGTGGGGTGGGGTTGCAGCACAACATGACCCGTGAGGGGGGGCTCACTACACGGCAGAGGTGGGATTGCATCACGGCTCGACAAGGGCAGGGTGGGGTTGTGACACGACTCTGTGATTGTGTGATGGCATGGCGCGAGGGAGTGGGCTCTTGTTAGATGGTCGGCTAGGATAATGTTGTCGGCCTATTTTTCTGGGTCCTCGATGACCTCATAAAGCATATAGTGCTCTAGATGATATGGTCTAGACCTCTATGTCAATGTCATGTTGGAGATATGGTGTTTTGGTTATGGTGGTTATGATGTCCCTACTCAATGACCTCGACTAGTGACAAGGTCAGCTAAGGGTCAATAGTGGTTACTTAGTGTCAGCTGAGTGTCATGGAGTTGTTTGCATTAGGAGCATTTAGGTATGCCTTAGGCCAGTCCATAAAGGATACCTTCGAGGCCATAGGAGGGCTTGGGTAGTGAGTGGGTTGCCCCACACATGCCCATTGGCTGTTGACCAGCATTATAGCCTCCCCATGGGCTATTGGCATATCAAATACTCCTGCTTATATATAAGCTAAACCCATCATTTCATTTAGAGCATCACTACTCCATAGAGCATAGCTTGCATAAGAATTATGGCTTACATTAGCATTGGAGTAGATCATCATGGCACCGTGGACACATATGACTTATTTGAATATGTGTTTGTGTGTGTGTGTTAGAGAGAGAGAGAGAGAGAGAGAGAGAGAGAGAGAGAGATTAGAGTGTGAGTAATAAGGTGTAAGAGTAGTGCAACTTAATGCTCATATTATATTATGTGGGAAAATCCAACAATGCTTAATCAAAGTAATTAATTTGCATAGGTTTATATTGAACGGCTAGACCCAAGACACTCATAAAGATTGTTAATGACATCATGTTGGCCTCCTCCACATATGAAGACAACATTGATGCTTACTGCTGCACAGCTCCTCAAAGGAAACAATATGTTGTGGATATTTATCGGGGAAAAATAGTGTGTGGCGGGACAAGTCTAGTTGACGTGAATAAAGCGTAGACAAAGCTTTCTAAGGCCATCACTGAGTGGAAACAAAATTAGCTAAGTGGTTCCACTCATGAAACAAGAGCTCGTGCCGCCTAAGCTCATTGATATAGTGCAACAGGCTTAACAAAATGTTAAGGAACTATATCAATTTAAATTACTCTTTTATTATATACTAATTACTCTTTTATTATATACTATTTCTATAGTTTAATGGAACTATCAGCTTTATATCTTTGATAGTCCGATATTATGTTGTTGCCGTTCTTGACGTTATGATATATATTAACTTATTGTTATTGCCATTGGTGGCATTTGGAGTTGTACTTGAGTATGTTATATTTTACATAGAATGTGATTGTGTGCATCTTTGCATATATGTACAAGTGGATTGTGAGTGTATGCTTATAGGTTTGGGTACAATCTCCTTCTCCATGTGTATAGATATCCATGGCGGATTCTGGGAAGTCAGGTCTATTGATAGCCATCAAGAGAGTATTGCGGGGTCTGGGTTTGAGTAGAGAGGAGATACAAGAGAACATGGGAGAGTATGCTGTGTTGAGTAGCGTTGATGAGTTGGAGGCTTCCCTCACTCAACTCTCTTGCTCCTTGCAGCCCGTAGTCCTCCGTGGTGGCAAGGGCACCTCTAGATCTGTGGAGGAGGAGGAGGATCCCAAGTAGAAGGGTCAGGAGGACGAGGGTTAGGGTCATTTGCTAGAGCTAGCCATGGAGGATTAGGATCCGGAGCTAATGTGGTGCCAAAGGATCAAGATCAAGAGCACAAGCTCGAGTTGGACATGGCACCACCACACAGCCAGATGAGTATGTATAATTTCTATAATTTGTCTCTTTTGAGCTATCATTTGTTTCAAAATGGCTATAATACTTATATTTTATCAATTATTCAAGACACATGGGCCTCATGTTGTCACCCAGGAGCCTCCACAGAGGTGTCGTGGACATAAGTATGAAGTATGTTTTGTATGTTATACTAGTTATTTCAATGTCTAATGACTATTTGTTTTAATTTTAACATTTAATAACTATTTGTTTTAATTCTCTTATAGGAGTGACGAGTGGAGTGTCATAGATCAGCCCAACCAACCAGTCCAATCGCCATTGGTGTCACGATCTGTGGGCATATAGTGCTCCATCAACGAGTAGGGACACATAGTGGACTAAGACAGAGGCAAGGTTTTTTGTCGGCTTTGAGACCTCGTGGACCTCTATATGTATAAGGTCCACAAGCTATGCGGGTAAAAGATATTTCATTATAATATGAGATGGTTGTAAATTGTAATTGAACTGCTTAATAAACATAGAGTTTTCATTTAAATGCAGGGACTAGGACGAGGTCAACAAGAAGTTTTTCCTCGCACATCTCGAGTGAGAGTTCGAAACTAGCTGGAGCCATAAAAGGTGTTTTGCAGGATTGTGTGATTCTACTCAGGCACCAACGAGATATTTCACTGTAATAATATGCAATATTAATTGAAAGGCTGAAGTGGATGTGTAAAGAGAAAGAGAGAGAGGGTGTCCAGGCTATTAGGCCACCATGCTCAAACTGCACGATTTCTAGGAAGCCACTGAGCTGCTCTAGGCTCTCCCATAGCTTGCCGATAGCTTCTCTAAGTCTCGGGGCAAGTCGGTTGGCTGTCCATGGGCCATAGGGATGGCCGACAACCCCTCCTACTCAAGCCAAGGTTGGTGGGCATAGTCTGGGGCCCTCTTAGCCCCTTTGGGGTGGTTATACACCTCCCCCATGCCTATAACAAGAGCACAAGGCTCTGCCCTAGGGTGGCCTTATGGGAAGGCCCCTTCTCTACATGTAATCCTACATGCACCTACATATGTCTAGCACCTGCCGGTCACATACCAAACACATAGATCACTTGACATCATACCAGGCTGCTAGGCAACCATGCACAAACAATGTGGGATTGCCCCACACTCAACCTATCAAATCCCCAAGGTCTCCTCATAGGGCATACCTAAAACAAGACTCCAATCCTGTAAAACAAAGCCATAAAGCCATGAAGGGTGTGCAAGCTTGACTCACCACCCAACCACGAGAGCTGTGGGAAAAGCCCACAAGTCTTGGTTGTCCCCACCAAGCCATGAGCAAAGCTAACTAGCTAGACGTCTCTACCCCGTGACGTCCCATACCACCGTGAGGTGCCTCAAGAGACTGCTGTCAGTCTCGACTGCAATGAAGCAGGTGCATGTCTTCACGCTAGATCCAAGCTCCTAACTACAGAGCTCTTGCATAGCCTCGCGACTCTAACTGACTGATTGACCCTGGCCACCCTTTTATAGGCTCTTGGTGGGTGTCCGTTGGATAAGGCCATCCCCAGCTCGCCAATCTGCCTACCTAGCTCCAAGCTACCCCAAGACTCAAAGCTAGTCTTGTGTGCGTGTTGCACATGTGGTAGATACACTATGTGCACATGACATAGTCGACTGTCTGGGCAAGGCCATGGCCTTTTCAGCTTCCTGGTGGCCAGGGTCCCTAGGGGTGGACGACAGTCTACCTAGTCCATGCAAGGGTT
Organism: Cibotium barometz; assembly: GCF_041138505.1. NCBI lineage: Eukaryota > Viridiplantae > Streptophyta > Polypodiopsida > Cyatheales > Cibotiaceae > Cibotium > Cibotium barometz. The sequence goes on along the minus strand of NC_141075.1, from coordinate 27,158,764 downwards.
GGTGGGCACAACTTGGGGCCTTCCTAGGGTCTTGGGTTTGTTGTGAAGACCACCAAAACAATGGGGAGCTTCTTGGTATGAAAAATTCTCTAGGACCTAGCGACTGGCTATCCATGGCCCATAGGGCTGGCCAATAGCCCCAATAGCCCCTCCGGCCCAAGCCAAGGCTTGTGGGCCCCAGCTTGGGGCCCTCTTGGCCCCTTGGGGGTTGTTCTACACCTCCCCCATTCCCACAACAAGAGCACAAGGCTTGCCTTGGGGTAGCCTTAGGGGCTAGACCCTTCTCTACATGCAATCCTATAAAGATCACCTGACAAAATTTAGGTTACGCTATCTTTGCTCCATACTCATAGGTGTAACTAGGACTTCCTCAAAAGTCAACAGCATTCACCGTATATTAGAGCGATGTGCGAGGATCTCTCCCACCATTGCAAATAATGAGGTTCCATCTCAACTTAACAAAGCATAAGGTGTAACACTTTAACAAAAATGGTCATGCACGATAGTGACATTTTGAGCTAACCCCCATAGTGGGGCTTAAAAACTCCTTAGAGTACCCAATAAAACACTTCTATAGAAGTGTTATAGGCTAGCCACTATACTCCATATAGTACCCATAATAAACTCCTTAGAGTACCCAATAAAATGATTCTATAGAAGTGGTATAGATTAGCCACTATACTCCATATAGTACCCACAATAAACTCCTTAGAGTACCCAATAAAATGATTCTATAGAAGTGGTATAGATTAGCCACTATACTCTATTGAGAGCTTTCATAGCCCAAGCTCATCTACATCTTCATCTATGGCAGTACATCATAAGCTTGAGAGGGGCTATTGAGATTCAAGCTTGATGTCAGGTTGTGCAAATTGCGCTATGTGATTGAGCAAATATGTCAGACAATCCAATACAGATTGTGGGTGAGAAGTTAGATAGAAAGAACTTCTAGGCATGGAAGTACATGATCAAAAGATTTCTGAAAGGAAAAGGATTTTGGAACCTTGTTACAGGTGTGGAGCCAGAGCCGGCGGATCACCCCGACAACCTACACAACAACAAGTTGTAGCTCATAAACAATGGTCAGAGAGAGCATACAAAGTTTTGCATTACTTGTCTATATGGATCTCGAATGCTATACTCATACATATACATGATGCTGAGAATCCCAAGGATGCATGGGATACTTTGGTAAAGCTGTTTGATATAGATTTTAGTGCTCGTAAGTCTCATTTGAGACACAGATTCACAATGTGAAGCAGAAAGGAAGTAGTATTCATGATTATGTGCAAGAGATTAAGAAGTATACAGATGCATTGGCAACTATCAATGCCCCCATGCGTGATGATGATTTGGTAGACATTGCCTTGCGTGGTCTTGGCAAGGAGTAGAAGTCTTTTTGATACATCTATCTCTCTTCAGAGTATAGGTTTACCAGATTTTGATGAGTTGGTTTCACTCTTGCTTGTTGAGGAAATCAAACTCAGTGACCCTTTTCATGATGCATCTACTAACCATGATGATCATGGCAGGAATCAGGCTTTCTATTCACAAAGGGGATTTAGAGGCAAGGGGAGATTTGCATCACGATGTTGTGGTGTTGGTTGTGGATGGCAAGATAGGTCACCACAACAAAATTTTCAACCTTCATATGGTGCTAGAGGTGGTCGTGGATATACACCTCAAAGAGGTAGATGTAATCCTCGTGGAAGAGGATGTTGGCAAGGCCAACAAGCATCTATGCAAAATGTGGAATGCCATTACTGTGGAAAGTTTGGACATATGGCACGTGACTGTTATCGCCACAAACAAAATGATTTGAGAGGGGGTAGAGCACAACATGGTGGAAATTATGTAAATAGTGGAAATTTTGGAGCAGAACATGGTGGAAATTATGCAAATAGTGGAAATTTTGCATCAAGCAGTCATGATGGTAGTGCAAATCACTTGTTTGCCATGAAACATGTTGTGGGGTCTATGATGACACATGGTGACAGTGATGACACTTGGTCGGAGGGAGCAGAGGGGTCTCACAAAGCTGGTATCAGAGTGCTATTGTAAACTTACAAAACAGGAGCAAAAATTGCCTAAAATTTTAAAGTAAATCCGAGAAATAATGTTTTCACTTGTTAAGATTATGTTTGAAATGAACTTCATAAATTGAAAACTCAGAGTCAGGATATGATTGCCTTTGCCTTCAAAAATCTCATCAACTCTGCTACAACCCAAGAAAGCAGAGTGAAACTCCCTCATCACACTTTGAGGATCTATACTTTCCTAATCTAGTAGAGCGACGTCAGCATATGTGGTTCTCTGGAGGGTGAAGTATTAATGTCAATACCAATCAACGTCAGAGACTTAGACAAAATATCTTGCTAGCCATGATCTTGATAAGGCTAGGAGTTGTTCATTATGTACAACTCTATAATCATTCACCTTGGAATTTTAGAATTTCTTGCCGTGTTTTTAGACTTCTTCGTCGCTTTATTTCTAGGAGAAGAATTATAGCACCATTATCAGTGATGAATCGTGTATATCATAGCATGTCTCCATCGTCGTATGGCCTTTTTATGCATACGCAATTGAGGCGGTGACTTTTGGAGGCGAGATGCTCTATGTATATATCAAAAACTTTTGATAATAAATGATGTTTTGCAAAAGATTCCAAATTGTTTTTGTGGTTGTGAATATTGGTTAATAAAATTATTAGAGTGAATCTTGTTTTCAAGAATTATGATGAAATATTTATTTGTTTAAGAAATAAATCTTAAAAATTAAATAGTCATAAATCTGATGACAAAGTTAAATTGACTAAAATATCATTTTGTCATAATCATGAGGTTGTTAAAAATACAAGTGAATAGGGTGTGTGTGGGAACAAGCCCTTGGTTAGAGGCTGTAAAAGAGAATGAGTAAATATGAAAGAACCTGTGAAAAGGTGAGAAGAATCTATTGGGAGAGAATAAAGGATAGCGTGAGAAGATTTAGGAAGTGTGGAGATATTCTGGGAAGTGTGGAGATATTCTGGGAGATATTCTGGGAAAAGTGAAGAGGTGGAGAGAATCAGGGAAAAGAGATGGAGTGAATCATGGAGAAATCAGTGGGATTTGATGCTTGATGTAAACTCTATAAATTGAGGCAACAGCTTGATTGTGTGTATGAGGAAGCATAAATTGATCAAGTCCATGAAAGCCATAATCATCATCAAAAAGATGTAGAAGTGGATTTGGCCACATGATGATTGTACCTAGCTAAATGTTATATATCACTTTTTCTATCAATATCATGTAGAATTTCAATGAGTCTATGTAGAATGCTTAGAAAAAACAAACATCACTTACCCCATAGTTTGATATTGTCTCTCTGGTACCGGTGCATCATGACATCTTCCAAACTCTAGCTCGTGGATATGGCATTTCCATCATGTGTGTCAATGAGAGTGCCTCGACAATTCACAAAAAAACATGGAACTCTCTACTTATAGTATGTCTACGCCTCATCAACTTCATGCTCCACAGATCTAGAGGAAATCACAAAAGATAATGATGAAGATGAGGACACACCTCCTTGCCTTATCTCATAGGAGCTTGTAGGCATGCTAGAGGAGGTAGTGTACCAAAGGATGAGTTAGAACCTATTTGCCATTGGAACAAAAGAAACATTAGAGCAACTACTCATTAAAGGTGGTTATGTATGAATTTGTAGTGAAATTATTCATAGCATGTTCAATTTTTTTGAAGTTATTCACTCATATAAACCTAGTAATCAAGCTGCCTCCTTTACATCTTGCTGACTCAAACATAATCTAACTAATACAGATCTAGTTTAACACAAGTCAGCTCTTCACTCATAGTTGTTTCCACTCACAAACTCCATCAAAACAACATGACTAAAACCGAAAACATAAGATTTCATCAAACCAATACAACCAGACTAGCTTGTGTATATATAAAGTTGATTCAATCTGAACATCCCTGTGATTTGGGGATAGACCAAAAAAAAGAGAACATGATGAAATCAAGGAACCTCTGCACAATTTTCCCAGCAAAACCCAATATTTTGGACTTACAAAGAACCAAAAATAACCACCATAGCTACAGCTATACTTTGGAGTAACAAACATTGTAGAGAATTAATGATAAAGGCTTTGAGCTGTCCAACAGAATTGCAGCCTCACAGGTCTTCGGGAACCCACCTCCTAACCTTTTGCAACTTCAACTCTGGTCACAATCAAATAAACTCAAACAAAGCCTACATTGTCTTCTACTCATAGAAAACAAAGCCTACGTTGGCTTACGTTGTCTTCTACTCACAGAAAACAAAGCCTACGTTGTCTTCAAACAAAGCCTACATTGTCTTCTACTCACACAAAACAATTGCATCAAATTTCTTTAGAAATGCTTCACCCCCAAAAATGTCCCTGTTTCACTCCTTAGGACTATATTTCTTCCCTACTCCCTTTCAACGTTCTTCTCGATTTCTCTACTCTCTTCTTGACCTTTATAGCTCAAACACGATCCAATATTCACTATCTACCAGCTTCTTTTTTTACGCATCTCCAATTTCAAGCTTCTCTCCGTGGCTCCTTGCAACTATTGCCCTTCTTTCATAGTCTCCCCTACCTACTGCATACAGGTGTACTTTCTTCTGTTCGCTAGGGTGCAACAACTATTTTCAATTTTTTGTAAAGTGGACATACATCAAAGATTCATTTTGTAACCAAACATCAAAGATTTATTTTGTTTTCTTGAGGTAGGGTGGACATATTATTTGGGAATAAAAAAACCTACCATATTTTCCCCAGCCCGCATGGTTAGAGAATTCATGTTCAACAATATGCTGCTAGCTCACTAATACAATCCTCAAAGAAAAATACATCCAAATCTCAACAAACATTTGTTGCATCAATTGGCACATCTTGAGCAGCAGACAAGCTTGTATCTGTCATCTCTGAACCCTTCTAAATTGTCACAATTCTACACCAACATGCCTATACCTTGTAACCATTGACTCTCTTGGTATGTAGGTTGTCATCCGAGTCAGCTAGCTGATAAGTACCATTTTCGTATATATGTATAACCTTGAAAGGACCCTCCTATTAAATCTGAAATTTGGTCTGGCAGGTGTTGTCCATCTTGTTTTGACATATCTGAGCACCAGGTTTCCTTCTTTGATACCTTTGTCCTTGACTGTCTCATGGAAATGCTCAACTCTTTTATTACTTACCTGGATGTAGTGGTCCAAGGCTTCTTCTCTAGCTGACTGTAACTCTTGTAGGTCTAGCAATCTCTCTTTATACACATCCAAGCCCCTATCTGGATGTTTCCTAATAAACTATAAACTAGGAATCTCAACTCCAATGGGCATCATAACATCTTTCCCAAAAACCTGATGGTATGGTGAAATTTTCGCTTAGCTGATTTAACAGTTAATCCCAAAGTGCTTAAGAAACATGAAAGTCCCACTACTTGGGATGCTCCTCCAAACACTTAGTCAACATAGTACACATCTCTCCATTGACTCTTTCTACTAGGTAGGAAGGATTGAAAATCTATGTGTTATATGTAAACTTATACATGAGATTCTGTACAACCTCTTCTCTGAATCTAGGCTCTGGTCTATCAACAAATCTAATTGCATGCCAAATCTAGTACAAATTTCTTCAAATACAAATTTGACCACATCTTTAGCAATTAAATTCTTCACGCATCTAGCTTTAGCCTATCTAGTTAGTTTACTCCAATCAATATGTAGGTCTTGCCCCTAGTAGTAGTGGGTAGAAGACCAATTGCATCCAACTCCCATTTCTCTCGAAAGCCCCATAGGTTACAATATTTCTTCTCAACTCATATTGCAAGACCTTGTTGCCTTGTTTCCGACAAGGCTCACAACTTCTACACCAATGATACACATCCCTTCTCAAAATCGGCCAAACATACCCAGGTGTCAAAACTTTTCTAGTGTCAACTTCAGGGTAAACTTCCCTCCACATACCCCTTTGCGGTAGGAGGCCATAATGGTAAAGATTTCTTCCCTATTTGGAACTATTCTTAGAATCTAATCCTTACCTTTCATATACAATTTATCATTAAAAAGGGTGTACTGTATATCTCTCCTTATAAAACCATATTTCTACTTCTTGGACACATCTACAGCAGGTACAAGACATGTATGTAGAAAATATTCAATCTTCTGCAAATTCTCTCTCCCAAAATAGGTTGGATAGACAACAATGATGGCATATACATCTAGGTTTTCTCCCAATCCCTCTGTGGTGCTAATGCATCTGTAGCTTGATTTTGATCTCTCTTCACATGCTCTATCTGCACTTCGTAGAACCTAGGTTACATCCTCTTTGTTTAAAAATTCCATTCCTTTAATTTGGAATTCTTTGCTTTCCAAATAGTTTGGAAAGCTATGTAATAACCAATAAGCTATCTCCCTTGATGATAAGCCTTCTAATTCCTCTCTTGATACAGTGCTGCAACCCATACTCCAAGGTAGCATACTCAACCTCATTGGTCACTCTACACCTGCAGTTTAATTCTTTTTTTAAATACTTCCTTACCTTCTAGATTCAACAAGACTATATGTCCACTCCTGAGCTTCTCTTGAAATCCCCATCAAAAATAGTGTGAAAGCATTTGACAACCCTATTCGAGGATCCTTCCATCTGGGCACCTTCTTCTTTGCCACTATCTCTTCCTACAACACTACTAGATTCTACCTATATGTCAGAATGTCAGGTAGTGTAGCCCTAGTGCTATCCTCCACCATGCAAGTAAATTGGAACTCTTATAACTTAATCAACCACTTGGACAACCTCTTAGAAGGAATTTCTAACTGGATCAGATGAGGAAGCAAAGAATTTCTAACTCGATCAAATGAGGAAGCAAAGAATAGTGAGTAAGAATAGTAAAGGGCTTTGGGAGTGAATAGGATCTAGACTTCCTTAGAGCAAACACTAGAGCCACCATCACCTATTATACCTCAGAATAAGCCATCTCCCCTTGAGTCTTTGTTCTACTGACAAAATATACATGCCTCATTTAATAGTGTTCTTTGCCCTTCTACAAACAGTACTGCTCCACAACATCCTCACCCACACTAAGGTTTACAAAAAATTCCCTGCTCCAGTCAAGAGGAATGACTACTGATCTATATCTCCTTCACCTCCATATATTAAGACTTCTTCTTCCTTGTCTTGCCAACTGAAAGGATGCCTTTGGGTTTCTTGATGTAGTGGATATAAAACTTGAGACAAAAGAAAGATGAACCTAGGCAGATATCTTACCTTGTGGGTCAACAATTGTCTGAGATCCCTAGCCCCTCTGCATGTCGAATTCTGGAGTGCTATCAACGGAAGTAGCAATCTTGCGCACAGGGCAGAGTTTTCCACTTGGGGCCTTACCCATAAATGTATGGACAAGCCGATGGCTCTTCCAAAACCAAACCTGGAAAAAACTTCCCTCTCCCAGAAAGCATAGGCGATTCCTCCAGGAAAAATCTTCTAACGTAGCCAACAGGCTTAACTATCCTTTGTATTTCAACCAACCCCGTAGATCACATGGCCAAATCAAAGGAGGAACTTGCACTTGGTTCATAGAGACCGACGGTTTTTTCCCCCATCAAAAGAGGCACAGCCGTTAATTATTTTTCCATAGAACAAGGATTATCCTGGGACTTACTTCAACTATCGTAACTTGAACAAAATTGAATTTTATTATAGGAATACATTAGTCGAGCCTAACCCCATCCAATCCCATGGGTTAGCCAATCGCCCCAACCACTCTATTGATAGGATCTATTATATAAATTTGATTATGTTTTTTCCCAGGTACCAAGGAAAAGAGTTCCCAAGCCCCCTAGCCGGCTCTCATGCAAAAATTAAATAGACAGGCAACTTACACACCCAATATGAAATTGCCTTTTATTTGATTCAATTATTTCCAAAATAGATTTGCAATAAAAACACACTATTTCCATCCTTATCCTCACTATTCCATTTCCAGATCCAATTTCCAACTTTTCCACTTTCCAATCACAAAATCCAATTTTAATCATTTCTTCATTAACGTACCTATGGCATCATCGACAACCAGAACACTCACAACCTGCTCACTCACTCAAGGGCCTTTTCAATAGTTCCTAGCCCATATAGTACCTAGGAGTTTAATCACATAAAAACCATATGGACTCTCAGTTGGAGATCAACGAAGATCAACCAACAAGATCCGTGTAAAAGAGCAAAGAACGCATCCGTTTTGAAGACCAGCAAGGCCAATCAACCAGATCCATGCCCATGTTCAGAAAACAGCTCCAACTCATTTTTCTTCCTCATTGCACACGTGGGTATCCTAGCGACCCAGAGCCCGAACATCGTATGGTCAGCACCCTCTAGGTTCCTTCGCGCAGGTCACCCAGCGCTTCACTCATAGGCCACTTCCTTGGTCCCTCATCCACCGTACTGGAAGCTCACCATTTTTAATCGAACCGAGGCTGGTCAAGACCTCAGCCAACAACCTTGCCATGCAAGACGTCCTTCATTGACTCTCTGTCAGGTGCAACTATTTCACTTAGGTCACCACCACGACCTCATTCCACAAGATAGTCAAAATGCTTTCCCAACATTATTGACATGAAATAATCTTTAAAAAACATGTTTCACATACAATTAGAGTTCCAACAAAATTTCCATCTTTCCTCATCATTACACATTCTTTCACATCATTTCTCATCGTCTTATATCATTTCTCATCATTCCATATCATTTTTCATTATCCCACATCAATTTACATCCAATCACATCACTCCCACATCAACTCACATCCAATCACATCATCTCACATCCAATCACATCGTTCCCACATTAACTCACATCCAATCACATCATCTCACATCAATTCACATCCAATCATATCATTCCCATATCAACTCATCTAATCACATCATCTCACATCACTTAACATCCAATCACATCATCCCACATCAATCCACTTCTAATCACATTATTCCCACATTAATCCACATCTATTCACATCCTCCCACATCAATCCACATCTAATCACATCATTCCCACATCATTTCACATCTTTTCCACATCAATCCATATCTATTCACATCATTCCACATCTAATCACATCATTCCCACATCAATCCACATCTATTCACATCTTCCCAAATCAATCCACATCTAATCACATCCATTCACATCCATTCATATCATTTCATATCATTTCACATCCATTCACATCCATTCACATCCATTGACATCATTTTATATCCATTCACATCCATTCACATCATTTCACATCCATTCACATCGTTTCATGTCCATTCATATCATTTCACATCCATTTCACATCATTTCACATCCATTCACATCGTTTCATATCCATTCACATCATTTCACGTCCACTCCCATCCATTCACATCGTTTCACAACCATTCACATTGTTTCACAACCATTCACATCCATTCACATCATTTCACATCCATTCACGTCATTTCACATCATTTCACATCCATTTCACATCATTTCACGTCCATTCACATCCATTCACGTCCATTCACATCCATTCACATCCTTTCACGTCATTTCACATCATTTCACATCCATTCACATCGTTTCATATCCATTTACATCGTTTCACATCCATTCACATCATTTCACATCCTTTCATATCATTTCATATCCATTCACATCCATTCACATCCATTCACATCTTTTCACACCCATTCACATCATTTCACATCCATTCGCATATCGTTCCACATCCATTCACATCCATTCACATCGTTTCACGTCCATTCACATCAATTAACATCCATTCTTATCTAAATGAATCATTTCCATAATTTATCTAGAATTTTGTGCATAACCTTCTTTATTTTTCAAGCAAATGATTAATGCTCAAAACTCCACTTTAAGCATAAAATTTATTTTGCATTCTTTAATGATATAATTATTTTTTTCCATAACTTTCCCACATTTTCTATGAAATGATAATGATTAAATTCCACTTTCAGCATAAAAATTAATTATGCAAAAAAATTTATTTTTTAATAATAAAAATTTTGCCATAGTTTCCCCGCATTTACTACTATGAAATGAGAATGCTCAAGGTTCCTCTTTTAATATAAAAATTAGTTTGTGTAAATCCTTCATTTTCTAATGATAAAATTTTGTCATAGTTTCCCTACATTTACTATGAAATGAGAATTTTTGTCATAGTTTCCCCACATTTACTATGAAATGAGAATTTTTGTCATAGTTTCCCCACATTTAGAATTATCAACTAGATATATGAACCTTGATTTCAATAGTTTATCCAGTTCTTCCCTCAACACTTGCTTCTATACAAACCCCAATCTTCTCAGCCTTTGATCACATGGATAAGCCTTTGGCTTCAGTTGGATCTCATGCTGTGTTTGCTGCACTGCAGCAGACACTCCCCTAACCTATATATAAGAGGAAATAAAGAGGTTTGGAAGCTGTTACAACATACTTATATACTCCTTTCTCTCACCCTTTGCTAGATCCTTAGCTGGAATCCTTTGTAAGCCTTCTTCGCCACCTGACTGTACTTCATCTTCACTCTTCAGTTTCTCCCCTTGCTCTTTACAAAGCTTTACAGACATACACATGAGGTGAGAATTAGGCTCCAACAGCTGGACCTCTTCTCCATCATCCTCTGAGAACGAACCTCCGCTATTTCAGAAACCGCTGTAGAACTAGTCTCTTCATCTTCTTCTTCTGATGTACTACTCTCTAGAATCAACTTGTAAGGTCCCTCCCAAGCCATGTATGTATGTGTCTCTTTTAATATAGATTTCAATAAGGAAAGAGAGTGTAATTAGAGAAGAGTGAGACAATAAGGCTAGAAACATTAGAAAAGAGTTAGAATAAAAATATTAGCTCCAAAAATCCTAAAAGAAATAAGAACATAAGAATAGTTCTAAGTATTCCCAAAAATAGAATTTCGAGTTTAGGTGATAAGAGGTCATATTTAGAGTACTTTTACACATTTAGAGTCCATGCATACTAAAATGTGAAAAAATAACGCGTTTCTAAAGATGGTGCGTTTGTGGCTATATACAGACGTTTTTGCCTATTCTGCCCACGTTGGCTTGTAGACTAGATGCCTTCCCGTTCTTTTGCGTGGTTACATGACTATATTCTGAGTTTTTATCACAGAGTTATGGCTGAAACAATTTTCTGTTTCTGTCAGGGTCTCTACACAGAGAAAACTGTGAGAAGGCAGCAAGTAGCCTCAAGGTAATCCTAGAGTTTGAGATGCATATATCCCTTCATTCTTATCTAATATCTCAGGAAATAAGCTTAGATTTCTATGGTCTTTCTGAGGAAGAGACCAAAACTCCATGGCTTTTCTTTTAGAGAAAGAATACTATGCTGTAGACCTGTAGAAGAAGGCTATTTTGCCATAGATCTTAGAAAGAGAGAAGAGTCACAGTATGAGTAAGAGGAGATAAAGCTTGGAGATTATTGGATGATTTCAATCAAAGGACAAGGTATTAGAAGACTCTATTCTCATATGTCAAGTTCTAAAGCTCTTGTTAATACGAGCAAAGACAACGATAAACGATAAATTTCTATAAGGTATATACATATTTTGTTTTTCAATTATATATCATTCTTAGGGGTTGAGGTATGGCCCCGGCTTCTCTATTAATTATTAATAGTGATTTATTTGATTGATCTACTATTTAAAGTTTGTAATCTTTTAAACAATAGCATATGCCTTAATAAAGAATATCTTATTGCAATCTCAAGATGAAATGCAAAAATCTTTGTGAAAATGATTATTTTCTTAAGAAGGTAACATGGATTCTAGTCCTATGGTTTAGTGAGTAAATGGATTGTTATCTTGGTTAAATTAAGGTACAAGTACAACTTCTCCCTGCCTTGACGCTGCCCCGTTCTTGTGCTTGTGTAGTCGGACGGCGAAGACGTTAGTGTGGCCCATGGTATCCCTCATACCATTGGGAGAATGAGGTTTGCCGATTGAGGCAAGTGATTGTGATGATGCTGCCTAGTTCTGAGGGCCCAGGCTAGTGCGGTGAATTAGCCCACCCTAGTGCGCAGACATCCCTCTGAGGGACGGGAGGATCAAGCGATGGAGCCTGAGAGGGCGACAGGCCGGCTTGAGTCCTCGCCAGCGACCAACGATGAGGTGTATGGTCCCGTAGGGTTTTGCCTAGCATGTAGAGGCTGGAAGGCCGAATTCTAGATCATCGACGGTATAAAGGAAAAGAATAAGAGAGCCGGTTTGGCTTGTATGAAATTGATTCATGTTTAAACTTTGTTTTTATAAATCTTGTCTTTGGTATGATTGTATTGTAGAAAAAGGCTGTTTTAACAAACCTTGTAAAAAGGGCCTTAATTAAGGAACATGTTTATTTATGTCAAACAGTGTGGTAGGATTAATTAGAAAACAAATTGATGCGTGAGTAGGGTGGAAAGTGGGAGGATGGAATGCCCCGACGGCACCATCCTACGGACGGGTGGACCCGATTAGTCGGGTAGCTTTCCAACAGATTAAGTGAAAGCCCTACGCTAGATAGTTAGGTTCCTGGACAACTCTATTCTAGAAGACTAGGCCAACGGCTGTGCCTTGCATAAGATGAGGAAAAAAAGCGTTGTCCCTAGAAATCAAGTCTAGTAGTTGCCCAATTTATGATCAATTGCCCTAAGGGTGATTTGATTTTAGAAGACCACGCTCCCCCTGCGGGATAGAACTAGGTCTTACCTATGAAACGTATCCTTGAATCTCTGTATGGTCAAGGTGTCGATGAGTAGGAAATTTTCTCTAAGATAAGACTTAGCGGACTATCTTAAGTGTTTTCCCTATTTGTGGAAGGGGGAACCTTACAAGTGGTATCAGAGCCGATCTTAGTTCCTAGGATTTGTTTTTCAAAGGTTAACTATCAAAGGGATTAAAACAAGTGATTGTTTATCATATGAGGACGAATCAATCATCTCTACTGGCCATAGAAGTGATTTGAATATCCTCACATGTTGAGACAATCATCCTATGAAATTGTGCTTGTATCTTGGGGGTGCACACGCAAGATATTTGTACAATAAATTTGAGAAATTAGATTGGGGAGAAAACCTTTTGTGAGGGAAACATAGGGTGATCAAATAAAGAAACTAGTGTATGTATGTGTCTCTTTTAATATAGATTTCAATAAGGAAAGAGAGTGTAATTAGAGAAGAGTGAGACAATAAGGCTAGAAACATTAGAAAAGAGTTAGAATAAAAATATTAGCTCCAAAAATCCTAAAAGAAATAAGAACATAAGAATAGTTCTATTAAGAGATAAGTATTCCCAAAAATAGAATTTCGAGTTTAGGTGATAAGAGGTCATATTTAGAGTACTTTTACACATTTAGAGTCCATGCATACTAAAAATGTGGAAAAATATTACGTTTCTAAAGATGGTACGTTTGTGGCTATATACAGACGTTTTTGCCTATTCTGCCCAAGTGGGCTTCTAGACTAGATGCCTTCCCGTTCTTTTGAGTGGTTACATGACTATATTTTGAGTTTTTATCACAGAGTTATGGCCGAAATAATTTTCTGTTTCTGTCAGGGTCTCTACACAGAGAAAACTGTGAGAAGGCAGCAAGTAGCCTCAAGGTAATCCTAGAGTTTGAGATGCATATATCCCTTCATTCTTATCTAATATCTCAGGAAATAAGCTTAGATTTCTATGGTCTTTCGGAGGAAGAGACCAAAACTCCATGGCTTTTCTTTTAGAGAAAGAATACTATGCTGTAGACCTGTAGAGAAGAAGGCTATTTTGCCATAGATCTTAGAAAGAGAGAAGAGTCACAGTATGAGTAAGAGGAGATAAAGCTTGGAGATTATTGGATGATTTCAATCAAAGGACAAGGTATTAGAAGACTCTATTCTCATATGTCAAGTCCTAAAGCTCTTGTTAATACAAGCAAAGACAACGATAAACGACAAATTTCTATAAGGTATATACATATTTTGTTTTTCAATTATATATCATTCTTAGGGGTTGAGGTATGGCCCCGGCTTCTCTATTAATTATTAATAGTGATTTATTTGATTGATCTACTATTTAAAGTTTGTAATCTTTTAAACAATAGCATATGCCTTAATAAAGAATATCTTATTGCAATCTCAAGATGAAATGCAAAAATCTTTGTGAAAATGAATGTTTTCTTAACAAGGTAACATGGATTCTAGTCCTATGGTTTAGTGAGTAAATGGATTGTTATCTTGGTTAAATTAAGGTACAAGTACAACTTCTCCCTGCCTTGATGCTGCCCCGTTCTTGTGCTTGTGTAGTCGGATGGCGGAGACGTTAGTAAGGCCTGGAGTTGGCCCATGGTATCCCTCATACCATTGGGAGAATGAGGTTTGCCGATTGAGGCAAGTGATTGTGATGATGCTGCCTAGTTCTGAGGGCCCAGGCTAGTGCGGTGAATTAGCCCACCCTAGTGCGCAGACATCCCTCTAAGGGGCGGGAGGATCAAGCGATGGAGCCTGAGAGGGCGACAGGCCGGCTTGAGTCCTCGCCAGCGGCGGCCGACGATGAGGTGTATGGTCCCGTAGGGTTTTGCCCAGCATGTAGAGGCTGGAAGGCCAAATTCTAGATCATCGGCGGTATAAAGGAAAAGAATAAGAGAGCCGGTTTGGCTTGTATAAAATTGATTCATGTTTAAACTTTGTTTTTATAAATCTTGTCTTTGGTATGATTGTATTGTAGAAAAAGGCTATTTTAACAAACCTTGTGAAAAGGGCCTTAATTAAGGAACATGTTTATTTATGTCAAACAGTGTGGTAGGATTAATTAGAAAACAAATTGATGCGTGAGTAGGGTGGAAAGTGGGAGGATGGAATGCCCCGACGGCACCATCCTACGGACGGGTGGACCCGATTAGTCGGGTAGCTTTCCAACAGATTAAGTGAAAGCCCTACGCTAGATAGTTAGGTTCCTGGACAACTCTATTCTAGAAGACTAGGCCAGCGGCGGTTGTGCCTTGCATAAGATGAGGAAAAAAAGCGTTGTCCCTAGAAATCAAGTCTAGTAGTTGCCCAATTTATGATCAATTGCCCTAAGGGTGATTTGATTTTAGAAGACCACGCTCCCCCTGCGGGATAGAACTAGGTCTTACCTATGAAACGTATCCTTGAATCTCTGTATGGTCAAGGTGTCGATGAGTAGGAAATTTTCTCTAAGATAAGACTTAGCGGACTATCTTAAGTGTTTTCCCTATTGGTGGAAGGGGGGAACCTTACACAACTCCTTTCCTTTGGCCATGTCATATTTGACCTATATTCTCATTGGCTGGTCTAGACCCAAAATTAAATGTCCTCTCCACCAGTCTTGCCCTGCCCTCATGGAAATCAACCATGGCCTTCCAAGAATCAATAGGCATGCCTTAGAACTTTCTGGCATCACATGAACATCTAATTCTGCTTCAAATCCCAAAACATTTACTTGCAGCTTCTTAACAATTCTCAAACACCTGACTTTGCACTATTTTCCATTCTCACAATAAATTCTGATGTGGCTCCAATCTTTAGCCTTGAAGCCTCCATAGTCTGCTGGGTCATTACACAGACTTGTGCACCACCATAAATATATACCTTAGGGACTCCGTGTTTGTTCACCCAAGCATCCATAACTGGCAAATAATCATTGTCTCCCTTCACATGCACTATATTAATCTAGCCCCCTTATTCTCTCTTCTCGATTTAGGGCATAACTCCAACAGTTGGGGAAATGTTAGACTAGGTCTTTTCTTCCAAAGGTCCTTCATCAAATCATAATCTTCCTCCTGGACACCCAAAGGAAAGTCTTGCATATACCAATGTGTCTTTTAGACCTAGTTTTCTTCTTTCCTTCCTTGGGCTGATCCTCTACTAGCTTCCCCAACTTCTTCCTCCTAGATGGACTTGATTCATCCTCCACCTTAGCTCCTTTAATCCTTTTGTTGGGGTAAAATATCTTCTTCCTTATCAACTCCAATCAAATTCACCTCTCCTTCTCATAGTCCATTTACTGGCTACTATGCTGAAGTAATGGCACAAGCTGATTACGCATCTTTTCTTAGACTACTCTTTTGGTATCTTGTCTTTCATCCCTCTGCTGCTAGGTGTCAAAGGATACAAATCACCTCCCATTATTCTGGGAGATGGGCACTAAGGAGATATATACCCCCTTTCCATACAGTTAAAGCACTATACATTCATTTATCGGTCTCCTCTTCCCCTGCCTCTCATAACATATCTGTACGCTACCCTTGGGGCATTTTTACCTTCTTGCAACAAATTCATATTCAAGTTTTCCATTAGTTGAGTCAGATGGTTAATTCCCTACATCATTTAATTAGAAACCACTGGGGAATATAGAACATTTCCGTCTGCTCTTCTCTCCCCAGGCACAACTGCTGATCTTCCTTTAGTGTGAGCTTCCCTCTATTTTTTAACCATCCTATGTAGCTTCCACTCCTTTTCTCTAGCTATCCTCAAAGCCTCTTCAAAGGTTCCAAGTCTCTTCAACTCCAACTTTTCCTTCAAATATACATGAAGGGGATGGATAAACATGTCTTTCTTTAGAAGAATAGGCGGATGCTCTGTTCCAAAGGACCTATCCCATCTTACTCACTACCATAGGTCCTCAAAAGGGCCCACAAATCTATCAAACACATCAGACAGGTTATGCTTCAACTTTTGAATTTCTTACCACAGAGTATATGGGGATTCCCCCTATTTATAATGTTGCACCAAGGCTACTTTAACATCTTCACACAAACAAAGTTAATTTATCCTCATCTCTATTCTTCCCAAAGTTAAATGCTGCCAACTCCATCCCCTCTAAAAACTCCTCTGGATCTTCTCCAGCATGAAAGCGTGGCTACCATCTTCTCTCTTTTAAAGATCTAAGACCTTCAATAGACTGAAAGGGTGCTTCAAAGGACCTCAATAGGGGCACCAAAACAATGATGTGTTCAGGACAAACTGCCTATACAGCCCAACCGTTCAAAGCACACCACCGCCGTGAGGAGGAACTATCACCGATTGCACTACAACCCACCCAGACACCAAATGATTGCACCAGTACACTTAGATGACACCCCCTTAAGAACACTCTAAGCTCCTCAAACTATATAGTTGTCTCTTTCCCACATCCTCCCAAGTCATCTCTAATCTCCAAAAGCTTTCCGCCTAAGAGCCTCTCTTGACCCCAACTGACCACAAATACTCTTAGCTACCACGGATAGATCAGATGTTGTACAGAATACCTGCTTTTGAATTTTTATGCTAACCCTAGTCCAAAATGAGTCTTCCAGGATCATCAATTTTCCTCTGGACAACATCAGGCAATCTTAAATCCACAACCCCAGGTTCTTCTTGGACCCCTTATTGACCCTCTTTTGACCTTAATCTAACCTTCACTAGGAATTTCCTTAGAAGTTTGACATAGAACCGATTAATTTAGAAGCCCTCAACTAAAATAGAACCTTCTCCTTAGGCGTCCTTTGACATCCCCAGACTCTACACTAGAATATATCTACTGCCAACAACTGATAAACTTGCCTTTAATCTGAATGTCCTCAAAGATTGAATTGGCTTAGACAAATAGTCTTACACACACTCACACAAACCCTAGAAGATAACACACAAGGTGAGAGTGGGTAGGTGTGGACTATTTAGTGTAGTCCAGCTATAGAATCTCTGGTGAAGATATGTCGGTGCCAGCTACCAAACCCGCCCACTGATGTAAATGTCCAATGGTCATGCAGGCACCTCGTGAGTGTCAGCTCATGTTAAGCTTGACATCTTAACAATGTAGGCTTGTTGGCTAGATCCAACAATAATGAGTTATCACATTAAACTCATATCACAGTTCCATAGTATCAAAATAAGTGCCACACATCACAAAGTAATGTTTAATTGAATGTGGTTAATAGGAAGATAGAGAGAGGGCAAGTGGTATGGAGCAAGGAAAGGGAGGATATATATATATATTGATCGATATTTTTCTTTCCCTTTTTATTATGGATCCTACAAAAGAGAAGGAATAGCTACATAGGGTAATATAGTGGAATACATGCACCAAAGTTGTTTCTTTTTTGCGAGCTATTTTTGAAAAATGCGAGATTTTTCTGAGACTTGGAGTGTTCTCTATCACTTTGGAATTGTTCACAAATATTCATATCTTCCCATGCAAGATCTCTCTCTCTCTCTCTCTCTCTCTCTCTCTCTCTCTCTCTCTCTCTATTCCCTTTGACGCAATCACTTAGTTGCCTATTTGCATTCACTTTGTTGCAAAAGGCAATACATGGAAGAAACTATTTTTGGTGATTGAATAGTGGAAAGTACATATTTTAGGTACATTATATAGGTGAGGTACATACAAACAAACTTCACTCTATGAAAGTTTCCATACATATACATATGGGGGGGGCTCAATGGCTAATAATGTGGGCTAGGGCACTCTTTCCCCATGTATGTTGAAATGTAAATGGCTACAAATCCCTACTACATATTTTGGCACTCGGTACACAAAGTTGTGACCATTCTCATCAAGCCCGAGAACAACATATAAAAAAAACATACAAAGTTGTTCTCATTCTCATCAAGCCCGAGAACAACATATAAAAAAACATACAAGTGCTTCTATGCAAGGTAGCTTGTTGAAAATCAGGACATGAGCCTGCCCATTGGTTCATGACATGTATGTCATACTGAAACACTTTCATCACTAAAGGCAAAAGGTAATACATGGAAGATACTCTTTCAGGGTGGTTGTACATTGCAAAGTACATCTTTTATGTACATTATATAGGTGAGTTACATACAAAAAATCTTCACTCTATGAAAGTGTCCATACATATACATATGTGGGGGATTCCATTAAAGAACAAAATGTGTAGTGGGTGGGGTGTAGGATTCACAAATGTAGTCATTATTTCCTTTTTGCACCCAAGAACCTTGTAAGATCCATCTGCTAGATATATTGGCCTCGTGTACAAACATGTTCTAATTCTCACATCATGCCCAAGAACAACAAGGAAAAGAAAACACAAGTGCTTGCAGGCAAGGTAGGGCTTATTTCCAAATTCCCTTTACTGAAAATAAGGACATGAGCATGTTTGTTGGTCCATGACATGTACATCATACTGAACACTTTCAGCCTCAGAGGAAAAAGACAATACATGGAAGACACTCTTTCTAGTAGGTTGTAGAAATGTTTCACTATTCAACATCATCATCTCAGACCTTGCCTTCTCAATTCTCTTTCGTGCATCTTGTAAATCTAACCAATCTGACCCGACAGACCCAACTAGAGTAAAATTTCTCCCCTTTGTGTCCACTGACCCTCTTAAGCCTTGAAAACACTCAAACACCACCAGGACTCATCTGCCTAAACTCACAATTGACAACTACTGATAGGGTCTTCTAACTTAAGGATATCTTCTTCTTTAATTTTTTCTGATTTGCTGATAGCTAAGAGAGAGACGTACCTCAAACCTTTCTCTTCACAGAGAGACCAATACCACTTCTAAAAACCCACAGTTAATACCTATTGGGCCTCAATTGATCCAAGACAACTCCCTTCTTATGTGACTAAATTTTTAACTACTAGCACCTAGACCACTAGCAATGTTCATTCTGTCATATTGACTTCTAACTATTTCTAATCGCCAGCCTAGACCTCAAAAATGTTAAACAAGACAAGATCAAAACTCAAACAACCTCAACTAACCTATGCTCACCACAGAGCTGATCAAGCTTCCTCCTTTAGATCTTGTTGACTCAAACATAATCTAACTAATACAGATCTAATTTAACACAAGTCAGTTCTTCACTCATAGTTCTTTCCACTCACAAACTCCATCAAAAAAACATGACTAAAACCAAAAACATAAGATTTTATCAAACCAATAAACCAGACTAGCCTGTGTATATATAAAACTGATTCAATCTCATCATCCCTGAGTTTTGGGGATAGACCAGAAAAAAGAGGACATGATGAAATGAAGGCACCTTTGCACAATTTTCCCAACAAAACCCAATATTCTAGACCTACAAAGAACCAAAAATAACCACCATAGCTGTAGCTATACTTTGGAGTAACAAACATTGCTGAGATTTGTTGATGAAGGCTTTGAGCTGTCCAAGTTCCAACAAAATTGCAACCTCAGAGATCTTAGGGAACCCACCTCCTAACCTTTTGCAACTTCTGCTGCTTTGGTCAAAATCAAATAAACTCAAACAAAGCCTATGTTGTCTTCTACTCACAGAAAATAAAGCCTACGTTGTCTTCTACTCACACAAAACATTTGCATCAAACTTCTCTAGAACTGCTTCACCCCCAAAAACGTCCCTGTTTTGCTCCTTAGGACTATATTTCTTCTCTACGCCCTTTCGACCTTCTTCTTGATTTCTCTTCTCTACTCTCTTCTTGCCCTCTATAGCTCAAACACAATCCAATCTTTATTGTCTAGCAACTTCTTTTTCCACGCGTCTCCAATTTTAAGCTTCTCTCCATAGCTCCTTGCAACCATTGCCCTTGTTTCACAGTCTCCCCTGTCTACTACATACGGGTGTACTTTCTTCTGTTTGCTAGGGTGGCAACAACTATTTTCAATTTTTTGTAAGGTGGCCATACATCAAAGATCTATTTTGTAACCATATATGAAAGATTTTTTTTTTGTTTTCTTGGGGTAGGTTAGACATATTATTTGGGCATTTTCTTTGGGCACAAAAAAACCTACCATATTTTACCCAACCCGCATGGTTAGAGAATTCATGTTCAACAATATGCTGTTGGCTCACTAATGCAATCCTCAAAGAAAAATACATCCAAATCCCAACAAACATTTGTTGCATCAATTAACACATCTTGAGCAGCAGACAAGCTTGTGTCTGTCATCTCTAAATCCTTATAAATTGTCACAATTATGTACCAATATGGCTACAACTTGTAACCATTTACTCTCTTGGTATGTAGCTTGTCATCCAAGTGAGCTAGCTAATAAGTACCATTTTCATATATATGTATAACCTTGAAAGGACCCTCCTATTTAATATGAAATTTGGTCTGGCAAGTGTTGTCCATCTTGTTTTGATACATCTGAGCACCAGGTTTCCTTATTTAATACCTTTGTCCTTGACTGTCTCATTGAAATGCTCAGCACTTTTATTACTTAACTGGATATAGTGGTCCAAGGCTACTTGACATTCTGACATATAAGCAGAATCCAATAGTGTTGAAGGAAGAGATAGTGGCAAAGAAGAAGATGCCAAGATGGAAGGACCCTGGAATAGGGTTGTCAAATGCTTTCACACTATTTTTGATGGGGATTTCAAGAGAAGCTTAGGAGTGGACAGTGCATGTATAGTCTTGTTAAACCTAGAAGGCAAGAAAGTTTTTAAAAAAGGAATTAAATTACAGGTGCAGACCACTAATGAGGCTAAGTATGCTACCTTGGAGTATGGGTTTCAGCACTATATCAAGAGAGGAATCAGAAGGCTTATCTCATCAAGGGAGATATCTTATTGGTTATTACATAGCTTTCCAAATTGTTTGGAAAGCAAAGATTCCCAAATTAAAGGAATGGAATTTTTAAAGAAAGAGGATGTAACCTAGGTTCTAGGAAGTGTAGATAGAGCATGTGAAGAGAGATCAAAATCAAGCTGCAGATGCATTAACAACAACGGAGGGATTGGGAAAAAACCAGGATGTATATGCCATCATTGTTGTCTATCCCACCTATTTTGGGGGAGAGA
Organism: Cibotium barometz; assembly: GCF_041138505.1. Classification (NCBI taxonomy): domain Eukaryota; kingdom Viridiplantae; phylum Streptophyta; class Polypodiopsida; order Cyatheales; family Cibotiaceae; genus Cibotium; species Cibotium barometz. The sequence goes on along the minus strand of NC_141075.1, from coordinate 27,136,962 downwards.
ATTTGCAGAAGATTGAATATTTTTTACATACATGTCTTGTACATGTAGATGTGTCCAAGAAGTAGGAATATGGTTTTATAAGGAGAGATATATAGTACACCCTTCTAAATGATACATTGTATATGAAAGGTAAGGATTTGATTCTGAGAAAAGTTCCAAACAGGGAAGAGATCTTTACCATTATGGCCTCTTGCCGCAAAGGGGTATGTGGAGGGAAGTTTACCCTGAAGTTGACACTAGAAAAGTTTTTGATAGCTAGGTATGTATGGCCGATTTTGAGAAGGGATGTGTATCATTGGTGTAGAAGTTATGAGCCTTGTCAGAAACAAGGCAAAGGTATTGCAATATGACTTGAGAAGAAATATAATAACGTATGTGGCTTCTGAGAAATGGGAGTTGGATATAAGTTACATATCACACAGATTTTCTACTGCTTCCTACCTAGTAGAAAGAGTCAATGGAGAGATGTGTACAATGCTAACTAGGTGTCTGGAGGAGCATCCCAAGCAGTGGGATTTGCATGTTTCTTTAGCACTTTGGGATTACACGACACCTGTTAAATCAGCTATACTAATTTTCACCATACCATCATGTTTTTGGGAAAGATGTTATGATGCCCATTGAAGTTGAGATTCCCAGTTTATAGTTTCTTATGCAACATCAAGATAGTGGCTTGGATGTGTATAAAGAGAGATTGCTAGACCTACAAGAGTTACAATCAGCTAGAGAAGAAGTGTAGCCCTAGTGCTATCCTCCACCATGCAAGTAAACTAGAACTATTATAACTCAATCAACCACTTGGACAACCTCTTAGAAGGAATTTCTAACTGGATCAAACGAGGAAGCAAAGAGTAGTGGAGTAAGAATAGTAAAGGGCTTTGGGAGTAAATATGATCTAAACTTCCTTAGAGAGCAAACACTATAGCCACCATCACCTATTTTGCCTCTCAGAATAAGCCCTCTCCCCTTAAGTCTTTGTTCTACTATACTGGCAAAATATACATGCCTCATTTATGAGTGTTCTTTGCCCTTCTACAAATAGTATTGCTCCACAACATCCTCACCCACACTAGGGTTTACAAAAAATTCCCTATTCCAGTCAGAAGGAATGACTACTGGCAAAGTAATCTAGATCTACTTCAGCTCCATTAATACTTCTTCTTCCTTGTCTTTCAAACTGAAAGCATCCCTTTGGGATGCTTGCTGTAGTGGATAAAAAGCTTGAGATGAACCTAGCGAGATATCTTACCTTGTGGGTCAACAATTGCTTCACATCTTGAGGACTTTCCAATAAACGCAAAGCTTTTACACTTTAAGATATGCTTCAATCCCATTCTATGAAACCACATGACCAAGTAGACACACTTTGGCTTGATCCAGATGACATTTATCTGAGTTCAACTGACCTCCTAGATCATCCAATATCTGGATTATGGTACAATTACGATTCCTATGGACCAATAAGATTAATCCAAATGCAGCGAGAAGATAAATTAAAGAATAAAAGAAAATCCCCCAAAAATGAGTAAATGCTCACATAAGGCGGAACCCCCATATTTCACAAATGTGGACCACTCTACCCTTATGTCATAGTCAAGCTTATAGCTTACATGGAGTTGTAAGCTATAAGCTTACAAGTCCATGTAAGTAGAGATGATGAGATGTGAGGTGAATATATGTAATGAGATGTGATGTAAATCAGATAGGTGTGAATGAATGGATGGATGGATGTGATGTGAATAGAGGTGATGGTTAATGAGATGTGATGAGAATTAGATGGATGTGAATGAGTGTAAATGGATGTGAATGGATGCAAATGGATGTGAATAGATGTGAATAGATGTAAATGGATGTAAATGGATATGAATAGATGTGAATGGATGTGAATAGATGTGAATAGATGTGAATGGATGTGAATGGATGTGAATGGATGTAAATGGATGTGAGTAGATGTAAATAGATGTGAATGGAGGTGAATGGATGTAAATGGATGTGAGTAGATGTGAATAGAGGTGAATGGATGTGAATAGATGTGAATAGATGTGAATGGAGGTGAATGGATGTGAATGGATGTAAATGGACGTGATATGATGTGAATGGAGGTAAATGGACGTGATATGATGTGAATGGAGATAAATGGATGTGAATGGATGTAAATGGAGGTAAATGGATGTGAATGGATGTAAATGGAGGTAAATGGATGTAAATGGAGGTAAATGGATGTGAATAGATATGAATGGAGGTGAATGGATGTGAATGGAGGTGAATGGATGTAAATGGATGTGATATGATGTGAATAGATGTAAATGGATGTGATATGATGTGAATAGATGTTAATGGATGTGAATGGATGTTAATGGATGTGAATGGATGTAAATGGATGTGAATAGATATGAATGGAGGTGAATGGATGTGAATGGATGTAAATGGATGTGAATGGATGTGAATGGATGTGATATGATGTGAATGGATGTAAATGGATGTGATATGATGTGAATGGATGTAAATGGATGTGAATGGATGTGATATGATGTGAATGGATGTAAATGGATGTGAATGGATGTAATTGGATGTGATATGATGTGAATGGATGTAAATGGATGTGAATGGATGTGAATTAGATGTGATATGATGTGAATGGATGTAAATGGATGTGAATGGATGTGAATGGATGTGATATGATGTGAATGGATGTAAATGGATGTGATATGTTGTAAATGGAAATGTGAATGGATGTAATTGGATGTAATTGGATGTAATATGATGTGAATGGATGTAAATGGATGTAATTGGATGTGATATGATGTGAATGGATGTAAATGGATGTGATATGATGTGAATGGAGGTGAATGGATGTGAATGGACATGATATGATGTGAATGGATGTGGGATGATGTGAATGGATGTGATTGGATATGGAAATGATGTTAATGGATGTAGGACGATGGGACTAGATATGAATGGATGTGGAATGATGCGATGAGAAATGACATGGAATAATGTGGAGTTATTGGAAACTATACTTGTATATGAAACCTGTTTTTAAGAGATTGTTTTATGTCAAGAATACTGGGGGAGCATTCTGTTTATCTTGTCGAATGAGGTCGTGACCTAGGTGAAAAGGTTGCAACAGCTGATGGAGAGTCAATGAAGGACGTCTCGCGTGTGGCAAGATCGGCCGAGGTATTAACTAGGTGGATGAGGGACCAAGGAAGCGGCCTATGAGTGAAGTGCTAGGTCACCACAGCTAAGGAACCTAGAGGGTGCTGACCATACGGTGCTCGGGTTCTGGGTTGCCCAGGATAACCATGCGTGCGTCTAGGAAGAAAATGAGTTGGAGTTCTATTCTGAACACGGGCATGGATCTGGTTGATTAGCCTTTGGTCTTCAACGGATGAGTTCATGATCCTTTTACATGGATCTTGTTGATTGATCTAGTTGATAGTCCGTCTGGATGTTTATGTGATTATATTCCCAAGTACTATGAGCTAGGAACTATTGAAAAGGCCCCTGAATGAGCAGGTGGTGAGCGATCGATGAAGGAATGATTGAAAATTGGACTTCAAGATAGATATTTTGGAGGATTATGATCAGTGATACTATGGTTTCATTAAAAGTTTGTGAAAGGCAATTTCACATTGGGTGCATAAGTGGTATGTCTGAAATGTACTTTGCATGAATTCAGCTAGGGGACTTGGGAACTCTTTTCCCAGGTACCCGGGACAAAACATAATCAAATTTCTAAACGGATTCTATCAATAAAGTGGTTGGCCAGTTGGATAACCCATGGGATTGTATGGGGTTAGGTTGGACTGATGGATCCCTATAATTAAAATTCAATTTTGTTCAAGTTAACGATAGTTGAAGTAAGTCAGATAATCCTTGTTCTATGGAAAAGAATCAACAGCTGTGACTCTTTGATGAGGAAAAAAACATTGATCTCTATGATCCAAGTGCAAGTTCCTCCCTTGACCCGGCCATCAGAATCAAAAAGGAAAGTTAAGGCCTTTGACTACGTTAGAATAATTCTCCTGGAGGAATTGCCTATGCTTTTTGGGCGAGGGAAGTTTTTTCAGGGTTCGGTTTTCAAAGAACCGAGGGATTAGTCTCTTGTCCGGATATTCGTGGGCAAGGCCCTGAGTGGGAGGCTCTGCCCTCTACGCAAGAAGTTGCTACTTCTGTTGCTAGCACCCCAGAATTTGATGTGCAAAGGGGGCATGGATCTTTCAGCTAGTATCAAAGCAAATTGTCTAAAGTTGATAAACCATGAAGCAAGAAATGTAAAAAATTTATGAGTTACCAGTAAAAGATTGAAACCGTGTGTTGAAATTCATACAAATTGATATTCAGAATGAAGATTCATACAAATTGATATTCATACAAATTGATATTCAGAATGAAGATTCATAAATTGGGAATTGGGTCTTCAGATGGAAGTACCGCAATTGTGTGGAATCCTTGGCTTGCTTGAGGCCTAGATATGATGGTATTTACCTTATAGCTCCACGGACCGTGATTACCTGTATATATCATGGGTATAACTGCAGCTGTTTATTGACATATATATACGAGTGAATCTAAGACCTTGAAGTTATAAGAAAAATGATATCCTAGATGATGATTTCAGATGCTGGTTGATATGATTTTAGAATTCTGGTTGAGAATTGATGAATTGATTTGGATTCTGATTGAAATATGATGATGTCTGAATTCTGGTTGAAAGAAGATAAATTGAATAAAGCCACAATGAGGATGAATGGAGAGAATCCCAACGATGATGTTAGTAACTTGGAAGATGATTATGGCTTTTCAGCAGATCACTATGAGATTAGTGGATTGTGTTGACAGATTGTTTGTAGTTTGACCTTTGACCCAGTACAAATTGAGAACCTAAATAACTGAAATTTTCATTGGAAGTGCTCAGATGAAATTATTGGTATGATGGACCATTTTTGTGTTAAGGATATGAATGAACTATTTTATGATAATGAGTTCTGTATGTTCTTCTTGTAGACTTTATCCCAGGATTCTATGAGGGTTGACTAGACCTTAATAAGGAAACCCAGAATCAGTTGGATTCAAATTATAAATAAAGTGGTCTTTTCACCTGAGCGTCTTGGTTAAATTGGAAAAAGGGACCTAACAAGAATTTTTGTATTTGATAGGATCATGGATCGAGGTCGTCGTGGTAGGAATGTTAACCCCCAACTCGATGAAGAAGAGCTCGTCCCAGATGTTTGTAAATCTTTTCATAGATCTCAGCCTGGACCTTTCAAGGGTGAAGGGAAAAACTTGTGTGAGGCTATGGAGAAGTGGATCAAAGCAATGGAAGAATACTTCAATGTCACCGGATACAACAAGAAGAGTAAAATGGCTCTTGCAAGGCTAAAGATAGTAGAAACAGCCAGAGTGGCCAAAGAGGTGATAGTCCAAGTGGTAAAGTGTTTGCCTAGGACCGAAAGGCCTTGGGTTCAAACCCTGCTTGGACCCCTCGACGGCACCTCTCATCCGCGCTCTCGGCATCGATCGTGTTCTGGCTGCCTTTCCCAGGAGGACTCGAGTGTAGCCCCTCCGCTCTTTGTGGTCGAGTGTGCTCGTCGCCCTCTTCAGAGGGCCGCGTAGATGATCTTGTAGCTCACGACACCAGCGTGGCTTGGACGTTGAGCGAGTTGTAATGTTAACTATTAGTAGGATCTCTCTCTCGAAAAAAAAAAAAAGGAAACAGCCAGAGTGGCATGGAGAAACCACTGCGAGACAAACCATCTAGATCGGAACATTCAGACATGGAATTATCTCAAGATTTACCTAAGGAAGAGATTCTGTCCTCCCGGATTCCTGGAGACTAAGATGAATGAATTCCTAGAGTTAACCCAGGGGAGCAGAACTATTGATGAAGAGTATCACCAAGCATTCACTCTCCTCCTCAAATACACGCCACTGCTTGGATGAAGAATAGTTGATGGGGTCAGGTTCATTTGGGGAATGAACGAACCCTTAGATACTCTAGTAAAGAATGCCAAGCCAGTTTCCATGGCTGAAGAAGTGCGGATGGCGAAGGATTTCGCCAAGGCCTTTGTTGTCAAGGTTTTGCTGAAGCCAGCACCATCATCTTTCAAAATATTTCTAGCTCCGAAAAGGTGATTCAAACTTTTCACCTCCTAAAAGACAACAAGGTCAAACTCAAGATATGGGAAGTTCCAAAATGGAAGAAAGGTCTTTTTCACGGAACACAATCCCGTGGAATTCAAATTCAGAAGTTCCACCCTTGAACAAAGAAGTTAAATGCTTTAACTACCAAGGATACGAACATCGCAGTATTGATTGCCCAACTCCTTTTGGATCAAGGTTTTCGGGGCAGGGAAGTTAGGGACCAAGATTTCAGACTCCAGCTCCTTTCCGTCAAAATCAGGGAAACCCAGAGGAAGACCCTCTAACCAACCCTCATTTTCAATGAAAAAAATACAAGACCTCTGCCTCAGAATAGAGGAAGTCAAAGCGAGATATTCCCAAATGGGCCATCCACTTCCAAGGTAGTAATGCTGGAAGTGATAGAAAAAGAAAGAGATGAAAGAAATTATCCTCTAGCCGCGAGATGAGGACATCTCACATTTTTGAAGTGGGGTAGGATGTAAGATTCCTCCCCCAACTTTTGAGATGTAAAGGTGTAAGAACCTTCCCTTCATTCTCTTGTAATCATCCCCCCTCAAAAATGGAAAAAGATCTTGTTTTACCCTATTTTGGCCTAGAAAGAGAAAATGTATAGAGAGAGAGGTAATTCAAAGTTGAGATATTTTTAGATACAAAAATTCTCCTGATATCTAAAAGGAATTCCCCTGAAACAAAAGTTCCAAATGAACTTTCAATGTGCATTAGGAATTAATTGAATATGTGTATAAGAGACCTTAGCCTAAGGGTCCACATTAAATTTAGAAATTTTTGGATTAAGGTCCAAATAAGGTTCCAAAGGGCCAATAGGATTAATCCAAGTGTTGGGTGGATAAAAATGCAAAGAATAAAATAAAATATCCCAAAAATGAGTAAATGCTTACATAAGATGAAGAGTTGACTGAGTACAGGGTTTATTAGTTAAAAATTAAGGTGTATTAGTAAAAAAATGGGATATTTTGGTAAAATGATGCATTTTTGACACCTCAGTAAAAGGAGGGAAAGCCACTTGAGGTAGGTGCCTTTTTTATCATCATTGCTTGATATTTTGAATTCAAAAAAATTAAGATATTTCATCTCTCCTGGTGCAAACTGGATCAAAAAGGGGGCCAAACTGATCCAAATCTTGTTTGAATTGGGTCAAACTGAAGCTAGAAGGCTATAGAACCCAATTGGACTTGGTTAGTGGCCTCCCTCACCTATAAATAGACCCTCATTCCTTTGTATTTTCATCTTTGAGCAATATCATGCTAGTATTATCTCTAAATTAGCATATTTATATTATCCCTCTAATCTGCCTCTTCTCTTGATAACTTTGGAGCTTCTCTATTCTCCATCCTCTCTTGGAGATTACCCTCCCCCTCTTGGCAGCCAAGGACTTCCTTGGGCGCTTCACTTCTAGCCAAGGACTTGCTTGGGCGCTTCACTTCTAGCCAAAGAATCAAGCCAAATTCAAAGGTAAACATACTTTAATGGTTTTTTTTTCAATTCTCGCAATGATTTTCTTCTTCTCAACCCCTCTAAAGCTTGAGAAGCTTTCAAAGCAATGAGTTTTTCTTCAATTCAAGCTTTCCAAAGATTCATAATGTCTAATTAGATTAATGTTAATCTTTATGCTTAATTATAATATTTTCTTTAAGAAAATCTCTCTCTTGAAAAGATTGATCATCTTTATGGCTAGATCCTTGGTAGAAGGATGATTCTTAATGATAATCTCTTTATCTTAATCCAAAATCTAGGCTTGACAAGCTAGAGAAAGAGATTAGTTATTTTTATGATTTTTAATCTAGAAAAAAAGGATGATTAATTCTTTTAAACTTGTTCATGATATAGAAAAATCATATTAACTCATCCTAAATTGAAAGAGGGTTATGCTAACATTTTTAGAAATGAGGAATGGTTATTTTAGTTTAATCAAGAGAATTAATCATAATTATGCTTATAATTATGGTCATAATTATGCTATGTATGCATAATTTAATTTTAGTCTAAAAGAGGAGTTTCTATCATATTTTAATTACAAGTATTCAATTTAAAATAGAAAACTAAATATTCTCAGTAATTGCAGCAAAGCTTTGGGAAATTTTCTAGAAATAAAAAAGATAAATCTTATTTTTATGCATAATTTTAATTTTATGCAAAAAGAGGAATTCCTATCATATTTGGGGCATAGATATTTCTATGCTAAAAGAATGATTTTTGTCATTTTTTTAGAAAATTATTTTATAGAATTTATGCATAATTAATTAAATAGAGAAAAGAGAAATTTTTGTTATATCTATTTTTACATGCATAATAAATTTTATGCAAAAAGAGGAGTTTTGAGCATTATCCAATCGACATAAAAATAAAGAAGGTTATGCACATTTTTTTCTATAATAATTCAATTTACGAGAATTATGGAAATGATTCATTTAAATTAGTGTTTATACATAATATGGGTATAATTGATTTTGTAGATCCCATGAATCTTTTATTCAAAAAGAAGAATAGGGAGTATATCTTATTTTGAGAAATTTAAAAAAGAATGGGAAAATATTCATCGAGAAAACTTGGATAATTCTTAATTAGAAAAAAAAATAGAATACATTTAACCCTTGGAAATTCGAAGTATACGTCTAGATTCTTGGAAGATAGAATCTTGGAGTACTTTCTGAACGGGAAAAGGACTTCCAAGAAAAAGACTAGAAACACGCTTAGTTGAATGAACATATGACTAATCAATTCCTAGTTTCCTTGAAAAAGGAATGTGGAATCCCAGAGAGGATCAAGGATCCAAAAAGAAATTTAGATTTAATGAAAATTTAGATTTAAACATGGGATGTCCATCTATAGAATCCAATTCATCGATCAAAAGTCTTCATTAATGAAGCTTAATGTTTTTGGCTTGATTCTTTAGAGAGAAGTGAAGCCCACAAGAAGAAGCTTGGCCACCAAGAAGAAGAGGGTAATCTCTAAGAGAAGAAGAGGATTAATAGAATTACACTAAACTGGAAATTACATTGGCATAGAGTTACTCCAATATGAAAATACAAAGGAATGGGGGTCTATTTATAGGTGAGGGAGGCCACCAACCCATCCCAACTTGGATCTAGAGGCTTCCAGCTTCAGTTTGATCCATTTTGGACAAGTTTTAGACTAGTTTTGCCCACTTTTTGATCTAGTTTGAAAGAGGTGAGAGGAGAGATGAAATATCTAGCCACTTTATGATAATTTTGAATTAAAAATTACCCCCTTGATGATTTCTAGGCTCCTTAATGAGCTCCCTTCCCCCTTCCTGAGTTGTCTCAAAATTCTATTTTTTAACTAATCAATCTCATTTTTTTACTAATAAACCCTAGTACTAGTCAACTCTTCATCTTATGTGAGAATTTACTCATTTTTAGGGGGTTTTCTTTTATTCTTTGCATTTTTGTTATTCCAACACTTGGATTAACCCTATTGGCCCTTTAAAACACTCTTTTGGAAAACTCTTTTTGAAATTCTGTTTCAGGGATGTCTTCCTATTGATTGGGAGAAAATACATATCCAAAAATATTTCAAAACTGTATTATCTCTCTCTAGACCAAAAACAAGGGAAAACAGTGTTTTCTTGCATTCTGAAATAGGGGATGATTACAGGGGTCTAAGATGAGAACTTATACATCTTTTTGGGGCTGAGGAGGAGCCTTACATCCTACCCCAATTAAAAAATGCGAGATGTCCTCATCTCGCAGGCTGGAGGATAGTCTCTTTCATCTTCTTCTTCTATTACTTCCAGCGTTACTGCCTCGGAAGTAGATGGCTGATTTTGGGAACCTCTCTCTTTGATTTCTCCAATTCTGAGACTGAGGTCTTGTATTACTTTGCATCGAAACTGAGGGTTGGTTAGGGAGTCTACCTTTGGGGTTTCCTTGATTTGACGGGAAGGACCTTGATTAGTCTCTGGAAGGAAGGAGCTGGCATCTGGAATCTTGGTCCTTGACTTCCTTGTCCTGAAAACCTTGATCTAAAAGGACTTGGGAAATCCATGCTACAATGACTGTATCCTTGGTAGTTAAAGCATCTAATTCCTTTGTTCAAGGGTGGAACTTCTAAAGTTGAGTTCTAGGGGATTGTGTTCTGAGGAAAAGGCCTTTCTTCCATTTTGGAACTTCTCGTATCCTGGGTTTTACTAGCACCTTGTTGTCTCTTAGGAGGTGAAAAGTTGGATTCACTTTTCAAGGTTATGAATCTTTTGAAAGATGATGGTGTTGGCTTCGGTGGAACCTTGACAACAAAGGCCTTGGCGAAATCCTTGGCCATCTGCACTGCTTCAGCCATAGAAACTAGCTTAGCATTTTTCACCAAGGTATCCAAAGGTTCTTCATTCTCTGAATGAACCTAGCCATCAGTTGTTCTTCATCCAGCAGAGTGGGCGAGTATTTGAGGAGGAGAGCGAATGCCTGGTGATATTCCTCCATAGTTCGGCTCCCCTCGTTTAGCTCAAGAAACTCATTCATCTTTGTATCCAAGAAGCCTGGAGGAAAAAATCTCTTCATGAGGTATGCCTTGCGATCATCCCACTTCTGGGTGTTCCGATCCAAGCGGTTTGTCTCACAATGGTTCCTCCATGCTACTCTGTTTCTACGATCTTCAGCCTGGAAAGAGCCACCATAGTCTTTTCGTTGTAACTTGTGACATCAAAGTACTCCTCCATTACAATGACCCTGCTGTCTTCTTTCTTGCTTCTCCTGTGCATTTAGATGTTCTTTTCTGATAGGTGCATCAGTTCGAACCCGAAAAAACTTCCCTCATCGAGAAAGCGTAGGCAATTCCTCCAGAGAATTATTCTAACGTAGTTAAGGGCCTTAACTTCCCTTTTTCATTCTGATCGAACCCGCGGATCACATGGCCAGATCAAGGGAGAAACTTGCACTTGGATCATAGAGACCAATGCTTTTTTCCTCGTTAAAGAGGCATAGCCGTTGATTCTTTTCCATAGAACAAGGATTATCCATGATTTACTTCAACTATCATAACTTGAACAGAATTGAATTTTAATTATAGGGATCCATCAGTCTAGCCTAACACCATCCAGTTCCCATGGGTTAGCCAACCACCTAACCACTGTATTGATAGGATCCATTATGAAAATTTGGTTATGTTTTGTCCTAGGTACCAAGGGAAAGAGTTCCCAGGCCCCCTAATGACATGCAAAATACAATTTAGACACACCACTTATGCACCCAATATGAAATTGCCTTTTACAGATTCAGCTGTCTTTAAAGCACACTTGAAATGAAACCATAGTATTTTGAATCATAATCCTCTAAAATATCCAGATCCAATTTCTAACTTTTTCACTTTCCAACCATAAAATCCAATTTTAGTCATTCCGTCCTCAGCGTACCTATGGCATCATTGACAACCAGAACGCTCATGACCTGCTCCCTCAGGGGCCTTTTCAATAGTTCCTAGCGCATAGTACCTAGGAGTTTAATCACATAAATACCATATGGACTCTCAGTTGGATATCAGCAAGATCAACCAATAAGATCCATGTAAAGAGCCATGAACTCATCCATTAAAGACCAGCAAGGCCAACTAACCAGATTCATGCCTGTGTTTAGAAAACAGCTCCAACTCATTTTGTTCGTAGACGCACGCGTGGGTATTCTGGGCGACCCAAAGCCGGAGCACCGTATGGTCAGCACCCTCTAGGTTCCTTGTAGGTGACCTAGCGCTTCACTCATAGGCCGCTTCCTTGGTCCCTCATCCACCATACCGGAAGCTCACCACTTTAATCGAACCAAGACTGGTCAAACCTCCGTCGACCTTACCATGCGAGATGTCCTTCATTGACTCTTCGTCAGCTGTTGTTGTAACTTTTTCACTTAGGTCCGCATGACCTCATTCACAAGATGGTCAAAATGCTTCTCCAGCATTCTTGACATAAAACAATCTTTAAAAAGAGGTTTCATCTACAAATACAGTCCCATACAAAATTCCCATCTTTCCTCATCGTCCCATTCCATGTCATTTCTCATTATTCCACATTTTCTACATTAGCTCACATCTAATCACATCATTCCTATATCAAATCACATCCATTCACATCAATTCACACCATTCCTATATCAAATCACATCCATTCACATCAATTCACATCAATTCCTATATCAAATCACATCCATTCACATCAATTCACACCATTCCTACATTCACTCACATCCATTCTCATCCATTCACATCATTCCTACATCCACTCACATCCATTCTCATCCATTCACATCATTCCTACATCCATTCACACCATTCCTACATCCACTCACATCCATTCTCATCCATTCACATTCATTCACACAATTCTTATCCATTCACATCATTCCTACATCCACTCACATCCATTCTCATTCATTCACTTCATTCTTACATCCATTCACATCTGTAAGAGTCCTCCCCATCCCCTCAAGATGTCCAATTTCTTCCCCTGTAATCAATCCCCTTTTCAGAATAATAAAAGATCCTATTTCTACCTGGTTTTGACCTAGAGAGAGAAAATATTCTAGAGAGAGGTAATTCACTTTTTAGATATCTTTGGATGGAAAAATATCCCTTCTTATTAAAATAAATTCCCCCAAAACAGAAGTTTAAAAAGAAATTCCTAAGGTGCATTAGAAATAAATTATAATGTGCACAAAAGACCTTAGCCTAAGGGCCCCTGTTTTCAAAAAATTTTGGATTAAGGTCCTAACAAAGGTTTGACGGGCCAATGAGATTAATCCAAATGTAGGGAGGAGATAAATTGAAAAATAAAAGAAAAACCCCGCAAAAATGAGTAAATACTCACATAAGATGAAGAACCAAAGAAAAGAATTAAAAATTTAAATTTTGACACCTCAGTGTGGGGATCTCCCCTCATGAATTAGGCACCTTTTTCTTATCATTACCACCAATTTTTAATCAATAAAATGAGATAGTTTCATCTCTCCTCTCTCATGTTTTAAATCTAGATCCAAAAAGTAAGCTGAACTGACCCAAAAATGGTCAAAAATTGACCAAACTGATTTGGAAAATTCTAAAATCAGTTTGCTTGGTTAGAGGCTCACTTTTTCCTATCAATAGAAGCCTCCCCCTTTTCTAAAGGCTTAATGGTGTTTATGCACTGTTACTCTCCTGTCCTGAGCCATCTACATTGAATTTTTTAATAATTCAATTGTTTTTGGCCTAATCCTCTCCAAAGTGATTTTGTGGCCACTATTGCTTCAAACAAGAGTAGAACCCTCAATCCCTAAAGCCAAAGGAGAGCTTTCAAGCTCCATGTAAGCTAATTTTCTTACTTTGTTTACGAATTTTAATAAAAAATCTATGGTTTTCTTGATTTTTATGTCTTACAAATGATTGAATTAAATTCAAATGCTATGCCTTTGATGAAAAGGCCACCCCCTTCTCTTCTCTACATTCCAACCTTTCTTAATCCTAGAAAGATTAACTAAGTGATTAATTAAACTCTTCTTATTGTTTACTCTCTTGAATTTAGAAAATTGTGTAGATTAGAGTTCTATAATTCTAAATTGGGTTAATTAAGTTAAGTGAAGAAAGATAAAAATGAGAAATGGTCAGCCATACAAAGGAGGTTATGGCAAAATTTTTCAGAATTTTGTGAAAAAGAAAGTTTGTTTTTATGTTATTCCAAAAGAGTAATTCCCACCATTTTTGCATCTAAAAGAAATATTCTAATTACTCCATGTACATATTCACCTATGAATATGCATGGATATCACTGATATTAATTATTAAATTTGATTTCTATGCATAGAAAGATGCATAAAGGAAATTTTTTTATTATAAAAGTGTTATTCTTATTAAAATTGATTTCTATGCATAGAAAGATGCATAAAGGAATTTTTTTATTACAAAAGTGTTATTCTTATTAAAATTGATTTCTATGCATAGAAAGATGCATAAAGGAAAATTTTTATTATAAAAGTTGTATTCTTATTAAATTTGATTTCTATGCATAAAGGAATTTTTTTAATTACAAAAGTGTTATACTTAAAATTGATTTCTATGCATAGAAAGATGCATAAAGGATTTTTTTAATTATAAAGTGTTATTCTTATTAAAATTGATTTCTATGCATAGAAAGATGCATAAAAGAGTTTTTTTAATTGCAAAAGTGTTATTCTTATTAAATTTAATTTTTATACATAGAAAGATGCATAAAGGAATTTTTTTATAAAAGCAATATTCTTATAAAAATTGATTTTTATGCATAAATAGATATATAAAGAAATTCTTTTTATTTTAAAAGTGTTATTCCTATTAAATTAGATTTTATGCATAAAAGGATTTTTTTAATAAAAGTATTAGTCCCATTGAAGTTGATTTTTATGCATAAATAGATGCATAAATAATTTTTATATGAAAATTAGAATTCACTTAAATTCTATGCATAAATTCTATGAGTATTTGATAAATGAATAATTAAATACTCCAAGAGAGAAATTTCTATCGTTTTATATTCACACGCATTGTAAAAAAAGAAAATTTAGGAAATCTATCGAGATCAAAATATTCAGATAAATGATTAATTTATTCCTCACATTAGAATTTGTAACTAATTTAGAAATCAATTAAGTGAATATTCAAAGAAAGAAATTCAGTAAAATAGTAACTGAATTACCAAACCTTTTCGAGAAAGATAGTTCAGGAAAAATATTATCCGACTCGAACCTTGAATCAGACTATGACCAAGACTAAACTCTTTCGTCAGTCTCGAGGAAAGTGTGACCAGTTTAGAAAAATACACTCAAAACTCCTGCCAAATTTGAAACTAAGTTTGAGGCCCTTCGAATTGATCTGTGGTTGGATGGATCAAGGTTATAGAATTCGAGGAATTCTGGTATGAAATTCTGAATTCCGATCAAGAAGTTTTGGGGATACTGATTCAAGAAATACTCCTTGTATTCAAAAGAAAATCAAACTGAAAACTTGCTTAGAAACCCTATTTTCTTAAAGGACTGTCTTACGCTAGAATGCTGGAGGGAGCATTTAGTATATGTTTTTCTAAGGAAAGTTCGGTTGCAACAGCTGGCGGGGAGTGTTCAAAGGATGGCTCACGTGGCAAAGCCTGCCCAGGTCTTGACCAACCTTGGTGTATAGTTGAAAAATGGTGCGCTTCTAGTATGATGGACGAGGGCCGATGAAGCGGTCCCTAAGTGAAGTGCCAGGACACCTAAGGAGGATCCTAGAGGGTTCTGACCAGGAGATGTACGGGCTTGCGGTGCCTATGACACCCATGCGTTTGTCATGGAAGATATGTATGATGGATGAAATGATTATTCTAATCTGTTACTGGATCTCGTTTTGTTGACCAGTTGGTCTCAACGGAGAGTCCAGAGTGATACTGTTTTTTGAGAAATAAGAGACTGGATGGAATTTTTGAGTTATGACATCTGTAACCATTTTGCCAATGGATTATTTTATATGTTAAAGTTTTAAAGAGGAGTGTGTGTGTATCTATATTCGAAAGCAAAAGTTAAGAAAGTCATTCAATTATGGGTGGGTGAGTAATTATTTGGTTCTACCGATTCCAGTGGTTGGTGGGTGGTGGCTAAACCCATGGGTCGGCGGATGGGGTTAGGCTGGAATCAGTGGAGTTTTAATAAATAAATTAAAATAATAGGAATACGCTTAGAATTCGAGTAGCTAAAAAAAAACCTGAAGAATTTCTCAAATGAGTAGATCAATGGCTGTGCGCCTGACTTCGGTTAGGAAAAAGGCATTGATTTCCTCAAATGATTAGATCAACGGTTGTGCCTGATTTCGATTAGGAAAAAAGCGTTGATTTCTTCAAACTAAGTTAGTGATAGTTTTCCTTCTATTTGGTTTAATGAGGTTAAGGATAGTTTAGTCTCTTGACCTCGTTAGAAAATTCGTTAAGAAAATAAAAAAGGTGGAATCGTCCCCGTTTTTCAGGCAAAGGAAATCTTCCTGGTTTTGGTTTCGGAATAACCACTAGATTAGTCTCGTGTACGGACATTCGAGGGCGAGGCCCCGAGTGGGAAACCCTGCCGCCCCACGCAAGAGGAAGCTACTTTCGCTGCTCTAGCAACAACTGGGAATCTGGTGCATGGAGGGGGCAGAGGGGTCTCATAGCTGGTATCAGAGCGCTGTTGTAAACATATGAAATAGCAGTAGAAATTGCCTAAAATTTTAAAGTAAATTTGGGAAATAATGTTTTCACTTGTTAAGATTATGTTTGAAATGAACTTTATAAATTGAAAACTCATAAATTGAACTAGATTTTTAGATGGATACCCCAAATCTATCTAGCATTCCTGGACTCTCCCAGAGTCAGGATATGATCGCCTTTGCCTTCGAAAATCTCATCAACTCCGCTACAACCCGAGGAAGCAGAGTGAGACTCGCTCATCACTTTGAGGATCTATACTTTCCTGATCCAGTAGAGCGATGTCAGCATATGTGGTTCTCTAGAGGGCGAAGTATTCGCGTCAATACCAATCAGATCTTGATAAGGGCGGAGTATTCTCTGGAGACTCAGACAGAATATCTCACTAGCCATGATCTTGATAAGGCTAGGAGTTATTCATTATGTACAACTCTATAATCACTCACCCCAAAATTTTAGAATTTCTTGTTGTATTTTTTGACTTCTTAGCCACTTTATCCTAGGAGAAGAATTACAGCACCATTATCAGTGATGAATCGTGTATATCATAGCATGTCTCCAGTGCAGTATCGCCTTTTTATGCGTATGTGATTGAGGCGGTGACTTTTGGAGCCGAGATGCTCTATGTATATATCAATCAAAAACTTTTGATAATAAAAAATATTTTTCAAAAGATTCTAAATTGTTTTCATGGTTGTGAATATTGGTTAATCAAATTATCAGAGTGAATCTTGTTTTAAAGAATTATGATGGAATATTTATTTGTTTAAGAAATAAATCTCAAAAATTAAATAGTCATAAATGTGATGACAAAGTTAAGTTGACAAAAATATCATTTTGTCAGAATCATGAGGTGCGTGGGGGGCCGTGGACAGGCAGCCGGATCCTCTTACCCCGATGATGAAGAGTTAGATTCGGACCTTCGTAAAGCCCTGCACTGATCCCAACTTGCTCCCTTCAAGGGTAAAGGGAAACAGTTAGGAGAAGTAGTCGCAAAATGGATTGAGGCAATGGAAGAGTATCTTGATGTAACCGGTTATAACAAGAAGAGCAAGATGGCTCTCGCTAGATTGAAAATTGTGGAAACGTCTAGGGTCACATCATGGAGGAACCATTGCGAGACAAATGGTCTCGATTGAATTACCCAGACCTGGTCAGATCTTAAAGCTTACCTCAGGAAGAGGTTCTGTCCTCTGGGCTTCCTGGAAACCAAAATGAATGAGTTCTTGGAACTAAAGCAGGATAGCCAGATGATTGAAGGATACCATCAGGCATTTGCCCTTCTCCTCAAATATTCTCCACTTTTGGATGAAGAGCAGCTGATGGTGGCGAGATTCATTCGAGGGATGAACGAGCCATTGGACACTTTAGTGAAAAATGCCAAACCAGTGTCAATGGTGGCAGAAGCTGTCAGAATGGCAAAGGACTTTGCCAAAGTATTTGTTGTTAAGATCCTGTCGAAGCCTACACCCTCAAACTTTAAAAGGTTCCAAACCCCGAGAAGTGCTTCAAACTTTCCACCCCCAAAGAAGCAGCAAGGCCCTAATTAGAATCAAGATGATGCTGGGAAATTCAAAAGTGAAGGAAGACCCTTCCCTCAGAACACTTTCTCAAGAGCCCCACTTCTTTCAAGGATTGAGAGGGATGAGCTTAGAAGTGAGAACAGGTGTTTTAGGTGTCAGGGTTTCGGTCACCAACTTAAAGACTGTCGACTCCTGCCATGTCAAGAGGACAGAGAAGTCAAGGACCTAGAGTGCAGAGACCAACCCCTTTGTATCAATCAAATCAGGGTCCGTCTTGCCAAAATCAGGACAATCCTAGAAGGACTTCAGCTCAACCATCTGCCTCTGTTCAGAGTAATCTCAGAACTCACTGCCAAAACTGGGGTAACCAAAGAGAAAGAGTTCCGTCCCAATTTGTAGCAGCTAGAGAAGTTACGATAGCAGACGTAGTGGAAGAGGAAAGAGGTCAGATTTATGTTGCGATTGAAAACCAAGGGCCAAATCGTAAATTCTCTGTCATCCATGCTCCAACTAAGTATAAGGGTAAGCCAAATCATCAATTCTCTATCATCCATGCTCCAACTGAGTATAAGGGTAAGCCATTTAAGCTTTTGATTGATTTAGGTAGTACTCATTCATTTATTTCCCCACCAGGATGCTTGCGTAAGCTAGTCTTAGAACAGAAATTAGGTAAACCTATGCAAGTTGAATTGGCTAGTGGGAAGATTCTTTTCACTCACCCCATGAGACAGATCATATTCAGTTTAATCTAGATGAGAATGTAACTGACTGCCAGTTCAGAGTCTTACCTCTGGGAGTTTTTGACGGAATCCTTAGAATGGATTTGCTCCACAAAAATCAAGTTGACATTCACTGTCACAATGAAACCATTTCCTTCCGTGACCTTCACGGGAACAAAGTTCAAGGAACTTGAATTTTTGGATCCCCAGATCTACAATTAGTAAAAGCTTCTAGGTTACTAAAAGGACTTAGAAAGAAGCAGCTCATTTATGTTGTCAAAATGAATTCGGTAGACACAAGTTAAAGGCTAAAGAACCAAAATGGTTAAGTGAGTATGATGATTTATTCCCAGCAGAGCTAACTGAGATGCCTCCGATTCAAGAAGTAGATTATGAGATAGAATTGACCCTTGGATCTTAGCCAATAGCCCAGAGCACGTACAAAATGCCAGTCCCTAAAGCCATTGAACTCAAGGAACAGCTAAGGCAGCTGTTATAGGAACAAGGGTTTGTAAGACCCAGTGTTTCACCTTGGGGAGCACCAGTTCTCTTTCAGAAAAAGAAGGATGGAATGTTAAGACTTTGTGTGGATTACAGAGGTCTCAAAATCAGCTAACAGTTAAGAGAATAAGTATCCTATCCCCAGAGTTGATGAGCTTCGGGACAGGCTAAATGGAGCCGAGATCTCATTAGGACTTGTTTGGGGTCTTCTTGGGCCCTTTTTTTGGACACTTAGTGAGATGCTTAACTTCTTTCTGTAATCTCTCCGCTTCTTGGAATTCTTGGGCTTCTCGCTCAAGCCTCACACGCTCAGCTTCTAGATCCATTTGGGCTTGTGGGTAAATGTTTGGGATTTCAGTTCTATGTGCGGTGGGTAAGGGCCCAAGGTCTTTGAAAATGTCATCCTGCGTATTGGAGGGAGGATCATTTGGGGGCTCCATGTGCGTGAGATATTAGTGCACGAGCGAGAGAAAGAGAGAGAGAGAGAGCGCGCGAGAGGGAGAGTCAAGGGGAGAGGAAGAGAGAGAGAGCTCACAAGTCAAGACTTTTAAAAATGACAATAAAGCTCACTTTGATATTTATAGGGGGCCAAAATTACAAAAAAGTCAATTTACAATGAACGCGCCAAAAAGAGGCGAACAAGAATTATTGGGTGGGTAACCACCCAATAACAGGGGGCCAAAATTACAAAAAAGTCAATTTACAATGAACACGCCAAAAAGTGGCGAACAAGAATTATTGGGTGGGTAACCACACGCGGCCATTTCTTTGTCGACCACTGTGCCATTGCCTCGCTCTTTCACATGCCATTGACGCATTGCACCCTTCTCTTTCGCCTTGCACCTACCACTTTCATGATTTTTCGCCTCAAAGACAAATTTCCAGCTCGCTTTTGGGCCTCTCCCAGTAAGTGCACGGTAAAACCAATTGAACATTTCGTGAAACGCATTGCTGCGAACCTTGCCACCGCCATGACCCGTGTTGTTAAAATAGGCCGCCTTGGCTTGGTAATGTGATCGTTCCATGCCTTGGTTTTTCAGAGTGCAAGAGACCCATATTCATCTAGAAAGAAGGAACTGTGCGCATAGAGAATATGCATGTAGTGTGTTATATGAGTTTCCCCCCAAGCATCGATCATTTCTTCTGTGAATCTGTCAATTGAAGTCTTGAATGTAGCTATCTCTGCTTCATCAAGATACGAGCACTCAAGAAGCCTCATCATCTCATCACAAGCTTCCCACACATATGCACGCTTCAATCCTAGTGTCGCCTCATTGCCTCGATAGGTTGTTACATCACAAATCTGCTTCCATAATTCAAAATGTGTATGGCTTTGAGCCTCACCATAGTTTGAGAGCAGGTGTCTTGATTTTGCACCACCCATACATATCTTATTAGGGTTATCTTGGGTACTTGATGGGTTTTTGCGATCCTTAGAGAGGGTGACAGCACCTGCGTGAAGCCCCACGGATGATAAAACAACTTCAAGCTCTTGGATGCACTGTTCTCGCCGTGACTCTAGCTTCATGTTCCAAGCATAATTGATGTGGAGCATCAACAATTTGTCCAGAATTCTAAGTCTTGCATGCAAGGTACACACATGTACTCGCGACAGTGGAATTGAAAGAATAGGGTTCCAAGTAGCATCCTCCTCTGCGCGAGAAAGTGCCTTGCTTTGATTTCAGCTCATAATTCCATTGAGCCAGACGTGCATACCCTTCCCTTTTTGTAATTGATTTGAGCCCTTTGCACTTGCCTGCTTACGACCTTTCACCTTGTTTGCTTGTTTGGCCTTTCCCACTACGACACTTGGCATCCTTGGATGACAACAAAAGATGCATGGAAACAAAGTGTTAGCACCGCTTTTAGTTCCCAACATGCATTTGAGGGTCTTGAGATCACCACCAAGGTGCCACTCTCTTTCAAAGTCACCAGTGCTAGGCACATGCAAGACTTCACCATTTGATTGCCTGTGTATCACTCCTTGAATACCTGTACGGGTGAAATACCACCTCAGACTATCATGGGCCTCGTGTGGAAGGGTCCATGCCGCCTGCCACCATATGTTCTTCTCAGACTGCACTCCAAAGTAATCTTGCTTGCGTTGCTTTGTGTGCAAGTTATTCTCCGCAAGCATCACCTGTTTCATCTTCGCCGTCTAAGCTCTTTCGCTTCAATGCCCTTCTCATGAGCGTCAGACTTGTACGTTCCACCCTTTGGCCCTTTACAACCTGACATTCATCCAATTTGAGGACAAATATAGCCTTTCCATCCGTCTCCTCTAATGTCATATCATAAAACTGAATCATAGCTCGTTGAAGCACCTCCACCTCAACGTAAACATTGTTAAACTTGTTGTAAGCAAAATCTTTTGAATTTGACATTGGCATGCTACCATCCACCCATCTGGCCGCCTAGCAAGTCGGCAATATTGTTGTTTGCTGACTTCCTTGCCATAACTATATTGTATGGTGTTGGAAGTATAGATCGTGTCATTCCTTTGCCTTGTAGACGTGCTGTGATGCAAGTATACAAAGCCCTGTATCCCTTATCACTGATACCTGCTGTGTCGCACATAGTGAGCATGTCAACGGGACTGACAATCTGCTCAAATTCCTTGAGAAAATACTTTTGAATCCTGTCACGCAATGCACCATTTTCTGGATTGGTTATCATATTGATTACTTTTTGCTCTTGAATAATGTGCTCAAGGATAGAGTCCTCAGTATTGGAACAACCTAATATTGCTTTAGCACATTCCCTGGACATCACATAGTATAGAGTCAATGACATAACTATATGAAAAAAGAATGTAATGCTAGTTTTGAAGCTGTGATTACCTTGTTCGATGCACACGTCGCTTGCGAGCCCCCCCATCTTTGAAAGAAGACTCAGAGGCTTGCACTTTCACTGCCTTGCATTATATCCCATGGAGAGGTGAGTGAAATGATCGACACGTCGGCGAAGGTTCCGAGTTGAGTTTCGAAGACAGAGAGTTCTCTATAACTTGATTCTTGCTTTCCACACCTTCATCAAGCTTCATCTTCTGCTCTATATCCTCCTTCTCTAGATCCTTGACTCGAGCCAGCATATGTTCCTTTGTGGCCATGAAAGTTGACGCACATTCTTCCTTTTCCGCCTTGCATAATTCTAGAAGCTTCTTGAGGTGATTTTGATTTGAGAGTTCCTGCAAGTACAAAGAATAGAGCCTCTGACAGTACCCTAAGAAACCATTATAACCATCACCCAAGAAGCGTACGACTGCGTGATATTACGAAAAGGGGGAGGTGCACCAGTCTGTGGATCAAGGGGATAAATGCTTCCATCAGTCCAAAGATCAATGGCTTTTGCACCTTGAAGTCGTAGCACCTCAGCAGGAATACATCCCTTCATTTGATTACTTCGCATTGTGGCATACTCCTCGTCTAAGTCCACGTGCAAGCGAAACTTTGATTGCTTGTTGGTGATGTCCCGTAGAGCCATTGTACCTAGAAAATGGAGATGGAGGAGATGTAGATGGATTCAGAGATGGAAATGTGGATGGTGATGGAGATGATGGAGATGGAGGAGATGAAGATGGAGATGGTGATGGAGATGGAGGTGGAGGAGATGCAAATGGATACAAAGATGGAAATGGAGGCCTTGAGGAGATAGATATGGAGAGCTTGCTAGTGATGGAGATGGAGAGCTTTAGCTTGCAAGGATGTGTAGATCTGTACCTTCAGGAGGGGATGGTGAGCTCTTCCATGAGAGCTGGTGGTGAGCTCTTCCATGAGAGCTGGTGGAGAGGATGATGGAGTAGGAGGTTGAGATCTATAGGCCATGGCTCCTAGAGAGAGAAAAAGAAGTCCTTACCCAAGTAAAACACCCTAGACTCGTTTTAGAGAGAGAGTGTAGAGAGAGAGTGGGATCTGCAGCACCTCCAAAAAGGGAGGGAACAAAGTGACAAAAATTTTCAAACATTCTTTGTTAAAGGTACTTCACTACAAGACAAAAAGGCAGTTAGGTCCATATTCCTTCCCAAGGACAGAAGATCTAATGATTAGATCACCTTTTGGCCTATTTTCTTTTTTGTAGAAAAGGAAAAATGCATTTTCACGCCTAGGCCACTAGCTTGGTCAAAGCTTGATTAGCAGAGGTAGCTGAGAGAGCAAGAAAAGAAGCCGAAGAGACCGTTAGAAAACAGGAGGAGGATGAGGCAGCAACAAAGAAAGCACAGAAGGATGAGGCTGCCAAGAAGGTGGAAGAAGAAGAGGCACTTAGGAAGGCAGAGGCAGATAAGAAGGCTGCAGAAGAAGCTCAGGCCACCGCAAAAGCGATGAGAGAAGATTTGCATTCTTAGCTGCGGAGGAGGAATGGCTTAACAGACAAGCTCGCGAATTTGTTGCTGACCTGCGAGACAGGCCGGATACGAAGATGACACGATTTTTGAAGCGGCTACACAAGGTCTTCGAGCAGAATATACAAAGAGGAGAAATGAAGACACAGAAGAAAGGGAGCACCTGCCGAGTAGTAGGATTCTCAATGCAATGTTAGACAGAGTCTTGGCTCGTGCACTTGGTAAAGGAAAGAGAAAACTCTCAGCTCATGAAGTAGAAAATAAGAGACAGAAGCTTGAACGAGAAGCCAGGGCAGCAAATGCACGGAGGCTTCATGAGAAAAAAGAAAGGAAAGATGAAGAGGAGCGAGTAAGGAAGGAGGCAGAGCAGAGAGCAGCTCAAAAGACTCCACCATCTGCAAAGGCAAAGAAAACTCCAACACTTGCAAAGACTAAGAATGGGAAAACCATTCCTAAACGCACAGAACCCCCTTCCGATAACTTCCAAGAGCGGCGACAAAAGTTCAAAAATGACACGCCACCTTGGACTCGCCACACGCGCAAGCACCACCGCCCCCAACAATGTAGAAGAAGCGAAGGTGGAGACCAGGGACGGTTGCCCTTAGAGAAATTCGCAAATATCAGAAGAGCTCCACACCAATTATTCCAAAGGCACCTTTTGCGCGTCTCGTCAAAGAGATTATCCTCGACCAGCATCGGGATGTCAATCGTGTGCAAGCGGCGGCACTAGGCGCTCTGCAACAAGGTGCCGAGGATATTTTGGTTTTGCTTTTCCAAGACGCAGTTTTGTGCATGGTGCATGCAAAACGTGTCACTATCAAGCCATCTGATCTTTGTCTAGCTAGGCGTATCCGTGGAGACGACGTTCTCTTTCACTAGATAGGAGAAGCCTTTGTAATGCAACAAATCCGTGTTTTGTAATCTCAATTTTATTAATGAAAAACTGTCTATTTTCAAAAAAGTTGTGTTTTCTATTGCAAGTGATTGTCGTCTTGTGAAGGTAATTATAGTCTTTTGCATGTAGTTGTTGTCGCTACGTACATTCAACCTTGTGAATGCTCGTCTTCCACCACCCGTCCCCCGACTTTGGCTCGACTCAACGGGCCAATTTCTCCTGCGTATGGCCCCAAAAGGGTAGATCTGATGTGCGGGGTGCGTCGGGGTTGACGAGGAGGGGGGGTGGTTGCGCCGTAGACCCTGTGCACCACGGAGCGACTTTTGCCTGTTTGACCAAGCTCGACTCGAGACGGGCCGATTTCTCTTGCGTATGGCCCCAAAAGGGTAGATCTAATGTGCGGGGTGCGTCGGGGCCGACGGGGGGGGCAGTGGTCGCGCCGTGGACCCTGTGCACCACGGAGCAATTTTTGCCTGTTTGACCTGTGCGCCACGGAGCGATTTTTGCCTGTTTGGCCAGGTCAAACAGGCAAAAATCGCTCCGTGGCGCACAGGGTCCACGGCGCGACCACCGCCCCCCCAAGCCTCGGCGCACCTCGCACATCTCAGATCTACCCTTTTGGGGCCATACGCAGGAGAAATCGGCCCGTCGAGTCGAGCCAAAGTTGGCGAGCCAAAGTCGGACGGGTGGTGGCAGACGAGCGATCACAAAAATTGATTGAAACATCATGACACGACACGACAAAAACATATAAACACATCAAAAAGATAATTAAAACTTAAAATCAGCTCGACAAACATCTTGATGTCATTAATTGTTTGATTTCCACAAAAGGCAAATGAGTATTGGATCTAGCCAACTCGCTTGATGAGCTTGGTGAAAGCCTCGTGGGTGAGAGTCTTTACCGATGGTTTGTCACCAATGCGTTCGGCTATCTCTTTGGCATCAATGATGCCTTGTCCAAGGCTAAGGCCACAAAATCCTAGGAAAGACCCCGCACTTTTATCACCAAAGCTATAGATAGCTGCTTCCCTATTTACAAGAATACATTTATGGGCATTTTGGGCTATAGGGGCTTTAGACAGGATGGCGCTTAGGCTCTGCACTTCAAAAATTCAGCTTGCGCGTCATTTGAAAAGTCGTTTTGTGAATCACGCGAAGCATCTCGGCATTGAAGCTCGGGATGTAGTGCCATGGCCCATAGCGCAGCATCTTTCCCCTCCACCTCCTTTCGTGCTCCACCCTTTCAGCTTGTGAACCAGTCCATTTCTCTTGCGGTCTACAAATTAGATAGAAGAATGAGTTGACTTCAAAAAATTACAAATTAAGAGGGAAGTAATTGGGTGTACTACCTTAGTGGCATCATCATGATTCACAAGGTCTGCATCACTAATATTGATGCTCCCGAGGCTGACGGAATCCGAAATGGCAAGCGGCTTGTGAGGGGCAAAGCTAGTTTCTGGCACACTCTCGTAGAAATCCTTGCACTGGGATATTTGTACAAGAGCCTCTGCCACAAGGGACTCTATTGAGGCATGATTTTTCGGGAGCGCAAGCACCTTTGTGACATCTGCGGAACTGAAGTCAATGCGGAACTGAAGTCAATGCGGATGTCATCATCTTTGGACGGCTGTTGTGTGTCTCGCATGCCCGCGTACATAGCAATGACTGAGAGAGTTTCATCCTGGTGTAGCCTGAGGACATGTGCGATGTCATCCAAAAATAAGAACTCTACACCTTCTACTATGATGGGGTGTAGAGTTTGCACTTCGAGCTCTGGAACTTCATCCATGACATCGTCCCCTTCGATGTCCCGGTCCACAGCCTCAGCTTGCGGCTCTTCTGCCAGAGGCACAAGTGCAAGAGATGCTTCTTGCACTGGGGTGACAATCTCCTCCTTTGGGTCAACTTCCTTGATCAAGAGATAAGGTGTGGCTTTCTTTGGAGGAGTGGCCTTCCTCTTTCCCTTGCTTTTCTCTGTTCCCTCCAAGATCAGGAGTGGCCTTCCTCTTTCCCTTGCTTTTCTCTGTTCCCTTGCTTTTCTCTGTTCCCTCCAAGATCAGGAGGGCAAGAGTCATGTCCCACCTCAAAAAACTTGTGCCGATGTTGCCCATTCCAAGATCTACCAGGTTATCTTCTTCCTCCTCCCTTAGATATGTGCTAATAAGGCCTTTGAGGAATCTTGCAAGCCTGAACCTGAAATTTTTGTCCGCTTTGTAGGTATGCTTGATAAGATCCACAGGCACCCAAGTTCCCTCCTTGTCTTCAAAGTTGACACAATATTCAGCCATGTATGTGTCCATGTATCTAGTGAACGCCCCAAACACGTCATTATGGAGTTCAGCGGTGCCTTCCATGTCAATAGATGTCTGAAAGATGGGTGCAAGCTTCTCAATCAAGTGACCGAGGTCAAGCTTGTGCAATTGAGATAGGAGAGCTTGGGCGGGGGTGGCCATGCTTGAGTAGCGAAGAAGGCGAGGGGACCGCAAAAATGCAGAGAGTGAGGAGAGGAGAGCTTCAAATTTGAAAATGAACTCAAAGTGGCCAAAAGTGACTTATAAAGAGGTCTTTAAAACTTTTTTTATGTTTAAAAATTCACTTAAAACCTCCAAAAAAATAAAAACACGCGACAAAACTTAAAAGTGCACAAAATTGAACGCAAATTGCGAGTAGCCAAAATTGTTTTGAGTTAATCTCTTGAAATCTATTACATAGCTTGCTTGATATGGATACATCTAGGGAAGGGAATGCTTTTACAAAAGTAATATGCCTCTTTCCTCTTACGTAGAGGTGTGTTATCAATCACAAATGAAAAGTCACCTTTCATCAGTGCAAACCTAAGGCCTAAGTACTCCCTTAGGTTCGCCATATTCCAATCAGCATTTACTACGATATCCCACACATCAGCTTGCGTGGTGCTAACATGTACATCAAGCTGTTCTGCATCGTTGATGTCCGAATCGAGTGCTTGCCATTCGCCTCCAGTCAGCTTCCAACATCTGTAAGAAAAGATAATAGAGAGTTGTTGCTTTCCAAGCTGGTACCGAACGACCATCTTCTCCGACACCACCATACACTTTATCTTGTCACCCTGATGTTGAATAACCTTCAAATCCCACGAAGGTGGCAGAAAGGCACTCATTGTTGTGCCTCCCTTTGCAATCCACATTGTAGGAGTCCGGTGAACATCAGCCTCCTTGAACAAAAACACAAACAAATGTAAAGGCATGAAGAACCTGAGAGTCGCACGATGTGACCCATAGGTGCACTTCATTGCATTGCACACATCAATCTCAATCCGACGTCTGGTTAGTGTAACCAAAGTATTGTCGGGCTTTGGCCAATCATGGTCTGTGAGACTTGGTGTAGGGAGCCTCCATAGAGTCCTAGAACCATCTCTTGACGTGGATACAATATACGCTGCATCAAAGAAGAAAATTGAGTGCTCTAGAAGCTCTGATGCCGAACAACCAGTATATAGTAGCTTGCTGATTTCAAAGTGGTGCGCCTCAAAGGTTCCAGAAAGGGCCTCTAAAGGCTCCCATTCCACAAATGTCGACGGAAAGATGTCTGCACAGAACATTACAAGAACACACTTGAAAAAATCAAGCTTCCGTAACATGAAATGATGATATTAGCATGTCTCAGTGCAGCCCATAAAACAAGAAGCACAAATAAAACTTACAATTTGCAGGAAAGCGTTTGTGATTGGCATTGTCAACACGGAGTTGCGATGCCTTGTAGACGTGTTGGATCATCACCTGCTTGCTTCCGTCAGCCCCCCTGCTTGAGATCCACTATGCGACCCTTCCAATGGTGCGACTTTGACCCTATGTATCTGCGAGAGACTTTGTGGGCTCTCCTTGTGCTTGGACACATCATCACCCACATTCCTTTTGCAAAGGTGCTTGTAACCCACAAGCCAGCGTCATCTTGTTCGTTGCTGCTGCTAAAGGACTCCACCCTTGAACGAGGTCAGTGACTCATTGTGCTTGGCTAACCGATTAAGCTAAATGCTATGAAGTTGTAGGTGTGTAAGAAGATCTCTGTAACCTAATGCTAGCAGAGCATATAAGCTGGCAAGAGGAGTCAAGAATGTGTATAAGCTAGCAAGAGGAGAGTGAAGAATGTGTGCAAGCAAGAGAGGATGGACTTGATGGGGGAAAAAGTGGACTGTTTTCCAAGCTTTCCATAGCCAAGAAGGCACAGAAAGATAGATGTAACTTTAGGAGGGAAGGGGAAGGCTGAATGGGGAGGGAGGAGGCCAAAAAATGACTCTTTTAGTTAGAGAGAGACTCAAAACCGAGCTTACTAGTTTTAGAGAGAGGAAGAGGGAGTGGGGATAGAAAAAAGTAACTTTAAATGAGGGATAATGATGGGGGGGCGTTTTTGGCCCTAGCCCATTTTTTGAGGTGGGGTCATTTATACCAATTTGAGTTGTCTTTATTAAAAAAAGGTGGGAAATTTGATTTTATTGAAATATTTTGCATTTTTCAGCCCATTTTCTTAAAAGAAAATGGTATGATTCAAGTTTCACCCCTACATATTAGGGACAGGGAAACCCAACATTTTTCTCCACATGGCCTTCTCCCATTGCACCACTCCTTAATGACTGTCATTAGGCTTGGGGCAAATTCAAGGGCCCAAGAAGACCCCAAACAAGTTCTAATGTCACAAAGATAGTCAAGAAGAATACCCCGTTTCAATGGTCTGCTAGGTGTCAGAGCTCTTTTGATAAGCTGAAGACCACCTTGGTAACTAATCCCATTCTGAAGTTACCAAATTTCTCTCTACCCTTTGAGGTAGTAAATGATGCCGGTGGTTTTGCCCTGGGAGGTGCGCTCATGCAAGAAGGTCATGCAATGGCCTATGAATCCCGAAAACTCAAAACACATGAGAGAAATTATGATGTCCCCATGACCTGGAGCTACTTTCAGTAGTCTATGCCCTGAAGTTGTGGAGACATTACCTACTGGGTCAAAGATTCACTTTGATGATAGATCATCAGAGCTTAAAGTGGATCTGCACTCTCAACATGCACCAAAGAAGGATCTGCACTCAGAAGGATCTCAACATGCGCCAAAGAAGGTGGATGCAGACCCTGCAAGAATTTGATTTTGAAATCAAGTACCGCCCAAGCAAAGAAAATGTGGTAGCAAATGCCCTCAACAAAAAAGACCATTGATTAATGAAACAAGAGAGAAGATCATTCAGGATCGATTCTTTGGCCCTATTGCTACCCTACTTATGCAGGAAAGCAAAACTCCTTAGGAGGTTAACCGAGTTCAAGGGTATAGCCTAGATGAAGGAATTATGTATTATAATAGCAGGCTCTGCATTCCCAAAATGATGAACTAAGGGTCAAATTCTGAATGAAGCCCATGATAACCTTATAGTAGGACATCCAGGTTTCATCAAGACCTACATGTCTGTAAAGAAAAGCTTCTTTTGGCCTGGACTAAAAAAGGATGTACTTAATCATATACGTCAATGCTGCCTGATATGTCAGAAAGTCAAAGCCGAGAGAGTAAAAATTCATGGGAAGTTACATCCATTAGTAGATGTCCCCCAGATGAAGTGGGAATGTATCAGTATTATGGATTTTATTACTGGACTATCTTCAGTGCAATCAGGTTACAACTCTATCTTCGTAGTAGTTGACAGACTAACCAAAGTTGCCCATTTGATTCCAGTAAAAGAAACCTACACCGCAGTGGATGTGGCCAGAGTCCTCCTCAAGAAAATCTTCAGATTGCATGGCCTACCGAGGAGAATAGTAAGCGATCGAGATCCCAAATTCACGTCAAGATTTTGGACTGCATTCTTCGAAGCAGTAGGAACTTTCTTGGATCTCAGCACAGCTTACCACCCCGAGATCAATGGTCAATCAGAAAGGGTGGACAAACTAATATACTTTGGTCATGCTGTGTGGCAGGGAACCGAAGAAGTGGCTAAGCTATCTGCACCTAGTCAAATTTGCCTACAATGCTTCTTATCACCGAAGTATCGGGATGAGCCCTTTCAAAGCTCTGTATGGACAAGACTGCCTAACACCATTAACTTGGTCCCCCGGCCCATTGATTAGGGTCGAGATGTCCAGATAGATGCTTGACGACATGGAGTAGCAGATGCAGTCAATCTGCAAGGATATAAAAGTTGCCAAGGATAGACAAAAGCAGTATGTAGATAAGATGAGGTCAGGCAAAAAATTCAAAGAAGCAGATATGGTCTTCATTCAAGTATGCCCCAAAAGAAGTTCTCTATCTCTTGGGAAGTACAAGAAGTTATCCCCCATATACTGCGGGCCATATCTGATTACAAATAAAGTAGGTGACAGCCTATGAAATTTCTGCCTCCTCATCTCAAAGTACATAATGTATTTCATGTCAGCCTACTTAGTACTGAGCCCGAATCATGTGCTTAATGATGAACTCTTAACTTCTTCAACCCAAGGGCAGATTGAACTCCAACGTGAAGAAATCCTTGATGTTCGAGAGAAGGTTCTTAGGAACAAAATTCTGAGAGAATTATTAGTCAAATGGAAGTTCTATCCTTTTGAAGACGCCACCTGGGAGAAAGAAGACGAACTGATGCGGGATTATCCCTAGTTTGCGAGATGAGGACATCTCGTGTTTTTCAAGTGGGAGAGGATGTAAGATTCCTCCCCAGCCCCTCAAGATATCCAACTTCTTCCCCTGTAATAATCAATCCCCTTTTAAGAATAATAAAAGATCTTGTTTCTACCTGTTTTGGCCTAGAGAGAGAAAATATTCTAGAGAGAGATAATTCAATTTTTAGATATCTTTGGATGGAAAAATATCTCTTTTTATTAAAATAAATTCCACTGAAATAGAAGTTTGAAAAGAAATTCCTAAGGTGCATTAGAAATAAATTATAATGTGCACAAAAGACCTTAGCCTAAGGGCCCCTGTTTTCAGAAAATTTTGGATTAAGGTCCAAACAAAGGTTTGGCAAGCCAAGAACATGTGAATAGCTTATTCCCATGTGTAGCCAAGCTTTTAAGGGGTTCCCAAATGACAAGTGACCTGTTATTTTGTGAACGGCCAGGGTCACATCATGGAGGAACCATTGCGAGACAAATGGTCTCAACCAAATTACCCAGACCTGGTCAGAGCTTAAAGCTTACCGCAGGAAGAGGTTCTGTCCTCTCGGCTTCTTGGAGACCAAAATGAATGAGTTCTTGGAACTAAAGCAGGATAGCCAGATGATTGAAGGATACCATCAGGCATTTGCCCTTCTCCTCAAATATTCTCCACTTTTGGATGAAGAGCAGCTGATGGTGGCGAGATTCATTCGAGGGATGAACGACCATTGGACACTTTAGTGAAAAATGCCAAACCAGTGTCAATGGTGGCAGAAGCTGTCAAAATGGCAAAGGACTTTGCCAAAGTATTTGTTGTTAAGCCTACACCCTCAAACTTTAAAAGGTTCCATACCCCGGAAAGTGCTTCAAACTTTCAACCCCCAAAGAAGCAGCAAGGCCCTAATTAGAATCAAGATGCTAGGAAATTCAAAAGTGAAGGAAGACCCTTCCCTCATAACTCTCCAGTGAACTTATGAGTTAGCTTGGCTATTTAGGTAGCCTTCCCATGGCTTTGTTGATGACCACCATCTCTTCACAACAGGTGCTATGCTTTCCCACTGCCACTCTTCCCAGGGCCTATGCAAAATCAATTGCGTGTGTGGGTAGATATAGTGCTAGCATAATAAGAGCAAGTGGAGGTGCAACACGTGGCACTGCAAGAGGATGCAGTGGTCTAAACCCTAGTGGGGGTAGACGTGCGACATAAGGCATGTGCCCTACTAGCGCCCCAATAGGTACTCTAGTCATGTGGGCATTAGGTGCAGCGAGTCTCACAAGGATTTGGTAGCACAGTCACTCTACGAAGGGGATGTTTCATGGGTGAACTAGGATAAGATGTGACCCCACTAGGAATGGTCATACTAGATATGCCAAGTGCAAGGGGTTCCATGTGTGAAGTGGTGTTGGCTATCATGGGGGTAACTGTGGGAATGTGGCTCAAAGGCGATTCTACATCAGTCCTAGGTGCCATAGTTGATGCGATGCCATCCAGTGGAAGAGGCAATGTACTAGTATTATCTTGGGCTGGGGCAGCTCTAAGATCCAACAAGGTGAAACTCATGCTAGTCTACCCTTGAGTCCTTGAAGCATGGCCCTGTGGTATAGCCAGGTGATACTAAAAAATTAGGATCCCCTACTGGGGGCTCACAGGAGGTCTTACCATTTTACTCATTGTGGGCATTCTTGCTTTGGATGTCCCAACTTGCGCCATGGGTCTGTGGATCCTTTCAGGTTCAATGACACTATATATATAATCACAGATACCCTGTAATCGTTCCTCCTCTATTGTAGCCCGGGATATGGATTAGACAATCCCTTCCCAACTAACACCATATGCTTAGCTTGTGGTGGTGAAATCCGCAAGAGTCTCTATGGATGTATCATACTCCCAATCATTTGTGTGAAGATGTTGATCCATGATTTTCAAGCCTAACTCTATTCCACAAGAGTCTCTGTGGATGCATCATACTCCCAATCATTTGTGAGAAGACGTTGATTCATGATTTTCAAGACTAGCTCTTTTCTAGAGGTAGATGCAATGTTATTGCTTGTATTGAGTCTATCAGGCACTACTTGCACAATCGTGGCATGGGACGCGTTTTGGGTGTATTGGGCTATTTGGGCTACTAATCGTTGTTGTGCAAATTGTAAGGTCTCTTCTTCCTTTTCTCTTGCAGCTTGGATCCATGCCTCTACCACCACCTACACTTCTTCTAATGTCCTCGCATCGGACATAAGCACTTGTGCAGGGGGTTTCTAGATGGTCACAGTTTTAGCAGGTGGAACATGAGCTATATAGACAGGGATATCAACACAAACACTCCCTTCTTGCAATGATGAGAGTACACTAGGTGTCTCTCTGGAGTTAACTTCAATTCCTTCATCATATGGCATGTAGCTTATAAGGTTTGGTTTAGAGGTAGCGATGGGTTAAGGCTGGGACCTCTGCGGTAGCTAAAATGCAGCCCGCCAATCAACATGCTCCAAATTAGGGAGAGAATCAATTGTAATTAACTTACATTAATTACACTAATGCAAAAAACATAAAACTTTTGGGTTTACCAAATCTTTCCCTAATTTTTCTTATTATCCCAATTTCTCGGTATAAGGACTCAAATTTGGGATAAACCCTATGCTAGGAAATAAAGTTTGTGGTCTAATTCACCCAATTATTTCAATTTAATTCTCAATTTAACTAATTTTTTATTTTAAAATTTTAAAAAATACAAAAACTAGAAAATGCAAAAATCCCAAATTGGACTTGCCAATGAAATGTGGAAGTAGAACTCAGGGGGTGAACTACTAAGAAACCCTATGTATCACGTGCATTAAAGGGGTATTTAAAAAACCCCTTTCCCAACCTCTCTAATTTGCTTGGAAGCATTTTAATCCATGGTTTCTTCTTAAAACCATGCTTTTATTGGTTTTTATTGTTTAAATGGATTAATGTTAATCTCTTATACTTAAAAGTAATGTTTTTTAATTGTAAATCTCTCTTTTTGAAAGAATACTCACCTATATGGCTAAATCCTTCTTGGAAGGATAGATCTTAGTCCTAATCTCATTTTTTACCCAAAACTCTAGGCCTAACAAGCTAGAGATGGAGATTAAGCATTTTTATGATTTTTAATGTAATTAAAAATGAGGATTAATTCATTTAAGCTTGTTTTTATATAAAGAAAATTCATATTTATTCATTTTCAGATGAAAGAGAGCTTAGGATAACCTTCATGTATTTATTTTCATATGGAAGATTTAATTGGATATTTTTTTCTAAATGAATAAGATGCTTCGATGAAATTATGCTTATATTTATGCTTAGGTTTGTGCATAAACTAAATTTTATATTAAAAGTGAAATTTTAAGCATTCTCATTTCATAGAAAATGTGGGGAAGTTATGGCAAAATTTTAGGTGACCTAAACCCTGAAACCCAAAACACATGTTTCACTTCTAAGCTCATCCCTCTGAATCCTTGAAAGAGGTGGGGCTCCTGAGAAAGTGTTCTGAGAGGGAAGGGTCTTCCTTCACTTCTAAATTTCCCAGCATCTTGATTCTGATTAGGGCCTTGCTGCCTCTTTGTTGGGGGTGGAAAGTTTGAAGCACTTCCCGGGGTTTGGAACCTTTTAAAGTTTGAGGGTCCAAGCTTCGGCGGGATCTTAACAACAAATGCTTTGGCAAAGTCCTTTGCCATTCTAACAGCTTCTGCCATTGAGACTGGTTTGGTATTTTTCACTAAAGTGTCTAATGGCTCGTTCATCCCTCGAATGAATCTGGCCACCATCAACTGCTCTTCATCCAAAAGTGGAGAATATTTGAGGAGAAGGGCAAATGCCTGATGGTATTCTTCAATTGTCCGGCTATCCTGCTTCAGTTCCAAGAACTCATTCATTTTGGTTTCCAAGAAGCCGGGAGGACAAAACCTTTTCTTGAGGTAAGCTTTAAGATCTGACCAGGTCTGGGTATTTTGGTCGAGATGGTTTGTCTCGCAATGGTTCCTCCATGCGACCCTAGCTGTTTCCACAATTTTCAATCTGGCAAGAGCCATCTCGCTCTTCTCATTTTAACCGGTTACATCAAAATAATCTTCCATTACCTTGATCCATTTTTCCACTACTTCTCCTAATTGTTCCCCTTTACCCTTGAAGGGACCAGGTTGGGATCGGTGTAGGGGTTTCGGAATGTCCGGATCTAACTATTAATCATTGGTAAGAGGACCTGGCTACCTACCACGGCCCACGCGCCTCATGATTCTGACAAAACGATATTTTTGTCAACTTAACTTTGTCATCAGATTTATGACTATTTAATTTTTGAGATTTATTTCTTAAACAAATAAATATTCCATCATAATTCTTGAAAACAAGATTCACTCTGATAATTTTATTAACCAATATTCACAACCATGAAAACAATCTGGAATCTTTTGCAAAACATCTTTTATTATCAAAAGTTTTTGATATATACATAGAGCATCTCGGCTCCAAAAGTCACCGCCTCAATCGCGTATGCATAAAAAGGCGATACTGCGATGGAGACATGCTATGATATACACGATTCATCACTAATAATGGTGCTGTAATTCTTCTCCTAGGAATAAAGCGGCTAAGAAGTCAAAAAATATGACAAGAAATTCTAAAACTCTGGGGTGAGTGATTGTAGAGTTGTACATAATGAATAACTCCTAGCCTTATCAAGATCATGGCTAGCGACGAGATATTCTGTCTGAGTCTGTATTGTTGATTGGTATTGATGCGAATACTTTGCCCTCCAGAGAACCACATATGCTGACATCGCTCTAGCCGATGTGGAAAGTATAGATCCTCAAAGTGATGAGTGAGTCTCACTCTGCTTCCTCGGGTTGTAGCAGAGTTGATGAGATTTTCGAAGGTAAAGGCGATCATATCCTAACTCTGGGAGAGTCCAGAAATGCTAGACAAATTTGAGGTATCCATGTAAAAATCTAGTTCAATTTATGAGTTTTCAATTTATGAAGACGTGCATTTCAAACATAATCTTAACAAGTGAAAACATTATTTCTTAAATTTACTTTAAAATTTTAGGCAATTTCTACTGCTATTTTGTAAGTTTACAATAGTGCTCTGATACCAGCTGTGAAACCCCTCTGCCCCCTCCATGCACCGGATTCTCGGTTGCTAGCAGCGAAAGTAGCTTCCTCTTGCGCGGGGCATGGTTTCCCGCTCGGGGCCTCGCCCTCGAATGTCTGGACACGAGACTAATCTGGTGGTCATTCCGAAAACCAAAACCGAAAAAATTTCCCTTGCCCGAAAAACGGGGATGATTCCACCTTTTTGATTTTCTTAACGAATTTTCTAATGGGGTCAAGAGACTAAACTATCCTTCACCTGATTAAACCAGATAGAAGGAAAACTATCACTGACTTAGTTTGAAGAAATCAACACTTTTTTCCTAACCGAAAAACAGGCACTATCGTTGATCTAATCATTTGAGAAAATCAACGCCTTTTTCTTTACTGAAGTCAGGCACAGCCCACTGATCTACTCATTTGAGAAATTCTTCAGGTTTTTTATTTAACTTCTCGAATTCTAAGCATATTCCTATTATTTCAATTTAATTATTAAAATCCCATCCGGCCCATGGGTTTAGCCACCACCCAACCACTGGAATCGGTAGAAACCAGATAACTACTCACCCACCCATAATTGAGTGTCTTTCTTAACTTTTGCTTTCAAATATAGATACGCACACACTCCTCTTTAAAACTTTAACATATAAAATAATCCATTGGCAAACAGTTATTGGTTACAGATGTCATAACTCAAAAATTCCATCCAGTCCCTTGTTTCTCAAAAAACTGTATCAGTCTGGATTCTCCATTGAGACCAACTGGTCAGCAACAACGAGATCCAGTAACAGATTACAATAATCATTTTGTCCATCATACATATCTTCCACGACATACGCATGGGTGTCGTAGGCACCGCGAGCCTGTGCATCTCCTGGTCAGAACCCTCCAGGATCCTCCTTAGGTGTCCTGGCACTTCACTCAGGGACTGCTTCGTCGGCCCTCACCCATCGTACCAGAAGCGCACCATTTTTCAACCATACCGAGGTTGGTCAAGACCTAGGCAGGCTACCTAGGCAGGCTTTGCCATGTGAGCCGTCCTTTGAACAATCCCCGCCCCAGCTGTTGCAACCGAACTTCCCTTAGAAAAACATATACCAAATGCTCCCTCCAGCATTTTGTCGTAAGACACTCCTTTAAGAAAACAAAGTTTCTAGGCAAGTTTTCAGTTTGATTTTCTTTTGAATACAAGGAGTAGTTCTTGAATCAGTATCCCCAAAACTTCTTGATCGGAATTTAGAATTTCATACCAGAATTCCTCGAATTCTATAACCTTGATCCACAGATCAATTCGAAGGGCCTCAAACTTAGTTTCAAATTTGGCGGGAGTTTTGAGAGTATTTTTCTAAACTGGTCACACTTTCTTTCCTCGAAACTAACAAAAGAGTTTGGTCTTGGGGTCATAGTCTGATTCAAGGTCTGAGTTGGATAAGATTTTTCCTGAACTATCTTTCTCGAAAAATGCATAGTAGAAATATTTTTATTATAAAAGTGTTATTTTCATTAAAATTTCAATTCTATGCATAGAAAGATGCATATTGGGTTCTACTCTTATTTGAAGCAATAGTGGCCACAAATTCACTTTGGAGAGGATTAGGCCAAAAACAATTGAATTATTAAAAAATTCAATGTAGATGGCTTAGGACAGGAGTAGAGTAACAGTGCATAAACACCGTTAAGCTTTTACAAAAGGGGGAGGATTCTATTGATAGAAAAAAGTGAGCCTCTAACCAAGCAAACTGATTCTAGAATTTTCCAGATCAGTTTGGTCAATTTTGACCATTTTTGGGTCAGTTCAGCCTACTTTTTGGATCTAGATTTGAAATAGGAGAGAGGAGAGAGGAGAGATAAAAATATCTCATTTTATTGATTGAAAATTGGGGGTAATGATGAGAAAAAGGTGCCTACTTCATGAGGGGAGATCCCCACACTCAGCTGTCAAAATTCAGTTTTTTAATTCTTTTCTTTGGTCCTTAGTCCACTCTTCATCTTATGTGAGTATTTACTCATTTTTGTGGGGTTTTTCTTTTATTCTTCAATTTATCTCCTCCCTACATTTGGATTAATCTCATTGTCTTGTCAAACCTTTGTCTGGACCTTAATCCAAAATTTTCTAAAAACAGGGGCATTTAGACTAAGGTCTTTTGTGCACATTATAATTTATTTCTAATGCACCTTAGGAATTTCTTTTTAAACTTCTATTTCGGGGAAATTTATTTTAATAAGAAGGGATATTTTTCCATCCAAAGATATCTAAAAATTGAATTACCTCTCTCTAGAATATTTTCTCTCTCTAGGTCAAAACAGGTAAAAACAAGATCTTTTATTATTCTGAAAAGGGGATTGATTACAGGGGAAGAAATTAGACATCTTGAGGGGCTGGGGAGGAGTGTTACATCCTCTCCCACTTGAAAAACACGAGATGTCCTCATCTCGCAAACTGGGGGTAATCCCGCATCAGTTCGGCTTCTTTCTCCCAAGTGGCATCTTCAAAAGGATAGAACTTCCATTTGACTAATAATTCTTATAAAATTATGTTCCTAAGAACCTTCTCTTGAACATCAAGAATTTCTTCACGTTAGAGTTCCATCTGCCCTTGGGTTGAAGAAGTTAAGAGTTCATCATTAAGCACATGATTCGGGCTCGGTACATACTTCTTAAGTAGGCTGACATGAAATACATTATGTACTTTGAGATGAGGAGGCAGAAGAAGTTCATAGGCTAAGTCACCTACTTTATTTGTAATTAGATATGGCCCACAGTATCTGGGGGATAACTTCTTGTACTTCCCAAGAGATAGAGAACTTCTTTTGGGGCATACTCGAATGAAGACCATATCTGCTTCTTTGAATTTTCTACCTGACCTCATCTTATCTACATACTACTTTTGTCTATCCTCGGGAGCTTTTATATCCTTGCGGATTGACTGCATCTGCTACTACATGTCATCAAGTAGATGAGTGCACCTCCCGGGGCAAAACCACTGGCATCAGTTACTACCTCAAAGGGTAGAGAGAAATTTGGTAACTTCAGAACGGGATTGGTTACCAAGGCGGTCTTCATCTTATGAAAAGCACTCTAATACCTAGCAGACCATTGAAACGGGGTATTCTTCTTGAGAAGATTAGTTAGGGGGAAGCTATGAGAGCATACTTAGGTATAAAAATTCTTTACCAACCAGTTAATCCCAAGAATCCCCTAACTTCTTTCACTGTCTTTGGTTTAGGCCAATCTATGACTGCTTAGAATTTTGCGGAATCTGGAAAAGTTTTGTCTTTGGATACCAAAAAAACCCAAGTATTCAACATGGTCAACAGAGAAAGTGCATTTGCTCTTTTTTGCAAAGAGTTGGTGCTTTCTTAGAATCTCAAGAACTTTATGGACGTGAGCTACATGGTCAGCTGTATTCTTTGAGTAAATCAAAATATCATCAAAGAAAAGAAGAAAAAAATCATCCAAGTATTCTCTGAGAATGTCCTGCATTAGGCGATTGAATGTAGCCATAGCGAGTATTGATGGTGGTGGCTGTCTTTTTGAGATATCTTGATCATTAATCCTGATCTGGTAATACCTTGATTTGAGATCTATCTTTGTAAAGATTTGGGCTCCATTTAGCCTGTTGAGAAGCTCATCAATTCTGGGGATAGGATACTTATTCTCTTAACTGTTAGTAGCTGATTTTAAAACCTCTGTAATCCACACAAAGTCTTAACGTTCCATCCTTCTTTTTCTAAAAGAGAACTGGTGCTCCCCAAGGTGAAACACTGGGTCTTACAAACCCTTGTTCCTAACAGCTGCCTAAGCTGTTCCTTGAGTTTAATGGCTTCAGGGACTGGCATTTTGTACGTGCGCTGGGCTACTGGCTGAGCTCCAAGGGTCAATTCTATCTCATGATCTACTTCCTAAATCGGAGGCATCTCAGTTAGCTCTGCTAGGAATAAATCATCATACTCACTTAACCATTCTGGTTCTTTAGCCTTTAACTTGTGTCTACCGAATTCATTTTGACAACATAAATGAGCTGCTTCTTTCTAAGTCCTTTTAGTAACCTAGAAGCTTTTATTAATTGCAGATCTGGGGATCCAAAAATTCGAGACTTTGTTCCCGTGAAGGTCACGGAAGGAAATGGTTCCATTGTGATAGTGAATGTCAGCTTGATTTTTGTGGAGCAAATCCATTCTAAGGATTGAATTTCCGTCGAAAACTCCCAAAGGTAAGACTCTGAACTGGCAGTCAGTTACATTCTCATCTAGATTAAACTGAATATGATCTGTCTCATGGGGTGAGTGAAAAGAATCTTTCCACTGGCCAATTCAACTTGCATAGGTTTACCTAATTTTTGTTCTAAGACTAGCTTACGCAAGCATCCTCGAGAAATAAATGAATGAGTACTACCTGAATCAATCAAAAGCTTAAATGGCTTACCCTTATTTTCAGTTGGAGCATGGATGACAAAGAATTGACGATTTGGCCTACCCTTATACTCAGTTGGAGCATGGATGACAGAGAATTGACGATTTGGCCCTTGGTTTTCAATCGCAACAGAAATCTGACCTCTTTCCTCTTCCACTACATCTGCTATCGTAACTGCTCTGGCTGCTACAAATTGGGACGGAACTCTTTCTCCTTGGTTACCCCAGTTTTGGGAGTGAGTTCTGAGATTACTTTGAACAGAGGTAGATGGTTGAGCTAAAGTCCTCTTGGGATTGTCCTGATTTTGGCAAGACGGTTGACTGATACAAAGGGGTTTTGATCAATTTTGTGAGGCCCTAGGAGAAAACAACGAGGTTTCTAAGACCAATGCCTTTAGTCTAACATTAGATGGCAAGGCTAGGGATTGTTATAGAACTCTCAGGGTTGAGGAACGCTTGAACTTCACTTCTCCTAGGAGGTTGTTCTTGAAGCAATTTGTGTGTGAAGGAGTCTTATGGGGTATAGCTTCATAGCTACACAAAGCCAAGAGGGAAGAAGAGGAATCAATTTAGACATTTCATTAGCTATCTCAAGCATTTGAACTCTCATAGCCTTACGCATGAATGCTATTCGAATAATCAATTATTGGATAGATTCATCCATGGGCTTAACCATGAAGCGATCTATAATGGCTTAGTCATTTTAGAGGGATCACTACATGGGATGAAGTCACGTGTAGATCGCTTAACCATGAGCAATCTATAATGGCTTAGTCATTAGAGGGATTACTATATGGGAGGAAG
Organism: Cibotium barometz; assembly: GCF_041138505.1. Lineage (NCBI taxonomy): Eukaryota > Viridiplantae > Streptophyta > Polypodiopsida > Cyatheales > Cibotiaceae > Cibotium > Cibotium barometz. Next base: position 27,095,738 of record NC_141075.1, on the reverse strand, counting down.
TCACAACAAACGCCATTCAACTAGAGGATAATCTCATGGGTCAAAGGAGCTAAAGCATCAGATTCTAAATCTATTGCCTCCAGAGTCACGGTACAGAGCACTTCTACAATTAAACCCCTTGCTAAAGGTGACACTTTAGCGGAGACAAATTTCACAGATTTCTTGAAAGCACTCCAGAGGAGGGAATGAAGGCCAATAGGGCCCCTAAAAAATGTACATATGTACCCAAGGAGAGAGCTCTACTAGAGCAAGAGAGCAGAGGAAAAGAGAAGAAATGGCTTGACTCAACAGTAGGAGAAAAAAAAGCATTCTTCACCCGAGGAGGATTCTCTCGAGGACGAGGACGAGGAAGAGGCAGAGTAGGAGGAAGGACCTTCACTTGCCACAACTGTGGAAAGCCAAGGCACATGGCAAGAGACTGCTACAGCAAACCCAGTGGAGAAGGAACGACATCGACCGGCAAACTTCATGGAGGCTCCAAAGGAAGTGGAGTCGGATCATCTTTTCTCACAGAGAGAGAGAGAGAGAGACCCCACAACCCAATGTAACCTGCCCCAACAAAGTAAAACCACCTCTGAGCCACCGATGATGTAGGTCATGTAGTAGATGTATGTGTGAGCACTTTAGTCAAGGTCACGGGCACTTGTAGTAGCCTTGGACACATAGAGAGAGAGTGTCAAGGACTATGAGTTTAGGGACTTGAGGCATTGGTCGCGGGCTATCAAGTAAGAGAGAAACTTGGTATAGGGTCCAAGTGTGCTAAGTAAACTTGAGGGGAGGTGTGCTAGACACTGGTCGTGGACTATCAAGTAAGAGGGAAACTTGGTATAGGGTCCAGGTGTGCTAGGAGTATTCACTTGAGGGGAGATGTTGAAATATACAAGTGAATAGGGTGTGTGCGGGAACAAGCCCTTGGTTAGAGGCTGTAAAATAGAATGTGTAAATGTGAGAGAACCTGTGAAAAGGTGAGAAGAATCTACTAGGAGAGAATAAAGGGTAGCATTAGAAGATTTAGAAAGTGTGGAGATATTCTGGGAAGTGTGGAGATATTATGGGAGAGGTGGAGGGAATCAAGCAAAAGAGGTGGAGTGAATCAAGGAGAAATTAGTGGGATTAAATGCTTGGATGTAAACTTTATAAATTGAGGCATTGGCCTAATGAGAATTTGCTGGTTTTTGATTATCCATGCCTACATTAAGCTATTTGTTAATTACTCAATAATAATCACATCTTAATTATTTACTAATAACTTTGTTAATGATGTTGATTCTAGTATTTGATCCACCATAGCTCATCACATTGTTGTAATTTCAACATGGTATCAGAGCTAAGCCTAGAATTCATCAAGTTTATGAGCCCATTATCTAGTTAATTAGTATTAGTAGATAATTAGAAAATAATCAAATTTTTAGTTATTTTCAAGAAGCCTTCTGTACCCCCAGCTGGTGGAGGAGCTCTATCTCCTTACACACTCAACATTAGCTCTGTTGCTTCTAGCCATAGATAGCCAACACCCTTGTGCTCCAACCAGTCGAATCAACGCAGCAAATCGCCCACGCAAGCGCCAGATTTTTGTTGATTAAGAAGCGCCATGGAAAATTAGAGATCTCTACTTCATCCAATCAAATGGGTCTAATTCCTCTTAGCCCCAAGTGTTTTCAAGCATTCTCTACAAGCTGGTGAAGTCAGAATTTGATTTGATCAAGTCTACAATGAGATCCAAGCTCTTCATCAAATCTACAGGTGACTTTGGTTAAACAGAGATTAAGCATTCAATGTTTGGTCAAATCTTGTGTTTCTTGGCTTAATCCTCTACTAGACTAATTGCTATTGATGGCCTTAAAAGGATTTGAGCTCATTTGAAGTCTAAGGTCCCAAATCTGGGCTCCCCGTATACTCTGTTTTCTGCACACAAAATAGAGGATTAATTTACTAATCAGTGCTAATCACTGTATTTGGTACAATTGAGGGTTCAAATTAACCATTAGGTATTTGATACAGATCTCTATAACTTTAGATTACAATTCAGAGTTGGTTTGATACTCCAACCATTCCGTACAAATTGGTTACCCTTGATTTAATGTAATTTCTGGTGATTTTATGCTAATAAATTTGTTGTAATCATCTCTTAAACACCAGATTGAGTTGTAAAAGGGTAGACACTTTCCTTGAATCTTGAAATTGGATCAAGAGGTAAGACCCCCTTCACATCATCATGAGTACAGCACAAGAGATAGCCAAATTTAATGGGGAGCAGTTTTACACATGGCAGACAAAAACCATGTATTTGCTCATGAGGAAAAATCTGTGGGGGTTAGTTGAGGGATGTAAGATTCCTCCCCCAGTCTCTCAGGATGTCCAGTATCTTTCCCTGTAGTCAAATCCCTCTTCAGAAATATAAAAAATCTTGTTTCTAGGCCTAGAGAGAGAAAATCTTCTAGAGAGTGGTAATTCAGTTTTTAAATATTTTTGGATAGAAAAATATCTCATCTTATTAAAATAAGTTTCCCTGAAACAGAAGTTCAAAAATATTTTCAGAAGGTGCATTAGAAATTAAGTATAATCTGTTTAAGAGGCATTATCCTGGGGGTGAAGATTTTTTTAAAATTTTAAATTAAGGTTCCTATGGACCAATAAGATTCATCCAAATGTAGGGAGGAGATAAATGAATAAATAAAAAGAAAAATCTCCCAAAAATGAGTAAATACTCACATAAGATGAAGAGTTGACTAAGGACAAGGTTAATAGTTAAAAAAGAGAGATATTTAGAAGTAATGATGTATTTTTGACACCTCAATATGGGGGAATTCCCCTCATGAAGGAGGCACCTATTTCACATGCTTGAATGAGTTTTAAACTCCCAAATAATGAGATATTTTTATCTCTCCTCTCTCCTGTTTCAACTAGATCCAAAAAGTGAGTAAAACTGACCTAAAAATGGTCAAAAATTGACCAAATTGATCCAAAAATTTCTAGAAACAGTTTGCTTGGTTAGAGGCTCACTTTTTCCTTTAAATAGAATCCTCCCCCTTTGTTGAAGCTCAATAGTGTTTTGCACTGTTACCCTGTCTCTCCCAAGTGCCAAAAACAGTGAATTTTACTCATAATTCATTAGTTTTTGACCTTCCCTCTTCCAAAAGATTGGTGGCCACTCTTGTCTCAAACAAGAGTTGAATCCTCAAACCATCAAGCCCAAGGAAAGCTCTCAAATTATCTATGTAAGTTGGAGATTCTTCTCTTTCCCATTCATTTTATGGTTTTTTTTTAATGATTTTGTCTTCTCTACATTGCAAATAATGTTATGTCTCATTTTGCAAAAGGCATTCCCCTCTCTTCTCTAGTAAATCCAACCATTCTTATCCTAGGTGAATGATTAATGAATAAAATCAAGTTTTTCATAATGTTTCTCTTAAATAAGTAGAAAAATGTTACTTTAGAATGATTTATATACTCTTGATGCATTTCTAATTAATTTTAGAGACTTAAAATTGAAAAATGGTCACCCATACAAAGGAGATTATGACAAAAGTTTTCAAAAATTTAGAAATAAGTATTATCTTTCATTATTCTAAAAGAGTAATCCTTATGATTTCTATATTCTAAAGTGTCATTTTCATGCATAGAAGATGCATTTTGATTATTTGTATAAAAGAAATTTAGTTTTATTATAAAAGTATTACTTTCATTATTATTGATTTTTATGCATAAATGTATGCATAAAAGATTATTTTCTTATTATAAAAGTGTTACTTTTATCATATTTAATTTTTATGCATAAAAGTATGCATAAAAGATTATTTTTTATTATAAAAGTGTTACTTTTATCATATTTGATTTTTATGCATAAAAGTATGCATAAAAGATTATTTTTTAATTATAAAAGTGTTATTTTTATCATATTTAATTTTCATGCATAGAAGTATGCATAAAAGATAATTTTTTTTATAAAAGTGTTACTTTTATCATATTTGATTTTTATGCATAAAAGATTATTTTTTTATTATAAAAGTGTTACTTTTATCATATTTGATTTTCATGCATAGAAGTATGCATAAAAGATAATTTTTTATTATAAAAGTGTTATTCTTATCATATTTGATTTTCATGCATAGAAGTATGCATAAAAGATAATTTTTACTATTAAATTGTTACTTTTATCATATTTGATTTTTATGTATGCATAAAAGATTATTTTTTATTATAAAAGTGTTATTTTTATCATATTTGATTTTCATGCATAGAAGTATACATAAAAGATTATTTTTTTATTATAAAAGTGTTACTTTTATCATATTTGATTTTTATGCATAAAAGATTATTTTTTTATTATAAAAGTGTTACTTTTATCATATTTGATTTTCATGCATAGAAGTATGCATAAAAGATAAATTTTTATTATAAAAGTGTTATTTTTATCATATTTGATTTTCATGCATAGAAGTATCCACAAAAGATAATTTTTATTATAAAAGTGTTACTTTTATCAGATTTGATTTTTATGCATAAAAGATTTTTTTTTATTATAAAAGTGTTACTTTTATCATATTTAATTTTCATGCATAGAAGTATGCATAAAAGATAATTTTTTATTATAAAAGTGTTACTTTTATCATATTTGATTTTCATGCATAAAGTATGCATAAAAGATTATTTTTTATTATAAAAGTGTGATTTTCATCATAAATGATTTTTATGCATAGAAGATATTTTTTTATGTTAAAAGTGTGATTTTCATCATAAAAGATTTTTATGCATAAACATATGCATAGAGGATTTTTTTTTATATTAAAAGTGTGATTTTCATCATAAAAGATGTTTATGCATAAAAGATATTTTTTAATATTAAAAGTGTGATTTTCATCATAAAAGATTTTTATACATAAACATATGCATAGAAGATATTTTTTTAATATTAAAAGTGTGATTTTCATCATAAATGATTTTTATACAAAAATGGGTGCATAGAAGATATTTTTTTTATATTAAAAGTATGATTTTCATCATAAATGGATTTTATGCATAAATTAGATGCATAAGAGAAATTCTTTTATTCTAAAAGTGTAATTCCTACTAAATTGGATTTATGCATGGAAAGATGCATAAGAGAAATTCTTTTATTCTAAAAGTGTAATTCCTACTAAATTGGATTTATGCATGGAAAGATGCATAAAGAATTTATTTTAATCCAAAAGTGTCATTCTCATTTAAAATGAATTTATGCATAGGAAGATGCATAAAAGATTGATTTTTATTTCGAAAGTGTTATTCTCCTTAAAATGGAATTTATGCATAAATAGATGCGTAAAGAAATCTTATATCAAAAATAAGAATTCTCTTGTATTCTATAAATAGATATGAGAATGTGAAACGAATCAGATAGATGAAAATGAATGAGGAATAGATATGAGAATGTGAAACGAATCAGATAGATGAAAATGAACGAGGAATAGTGTAAGAAAGCATTATGGGCCCAAGGCCATGGACAACTAGTAAGTAGGTGTGAACTCTTGGGTGGAGTATAAATACCAATGTAAATGGGATTATGGGTCATTCATGATAATGTTATCTATTCCAAGAATCAATGGTGAGCTTCTCCCGTGAGATGCTAAGTGGTGACTCCTTCATGAGCCACTCCCTTGGTGAGGGACTAACCCACCCCTGTTACTTTCTTTCATTGGTATCAGAGCCTGGCTTTTGATCCATGATTTTTAATTTTTCTTTTCTTCTTCTCATTTCATGAAATTTCTGCTTCATTTGATTCATGGGGGAAGGGGATATGGCTAAGGTAGAGTTTGTGGTTCAAATCTGAGCACATGGACCTATTTTTTTTGAATGAGTGGACCAAATTGGGGAAAATTTCTAATCTTGATTAGCAGTTGTTAATCAAAAACGTTTTTTTGTTTGGGAGCTTTCTTGCAAACCCTAGCCATGGAATCTCAACATGAGCAAAGGGCATTGAGTCTCTCATGTATCTAGTAATGTTTTATGAAGTATTTCACCTATTTTCCATGAGCAATGGGGCTCTCAATGTGGCTGAAAATCACTACCAAAGCTGCCCACGTTTTTCACCAAAGTGACCCTAATCTTCATCTCCTTCAACAAATTCAAGAATTAAGGCTTCCCGGGTGACATTGGTGAGTTGCTCCATCACTTCCTTACAATTTTGAAGCATTCTTTCAAGCTATGGAGTGAATTAGGTTTTATTACACATAAAACCCTAATTTTCAGAAATTGGACTTTAATCATGGCCATTCATGCTGCTCTTTATGCATTATGAATGCTTGAATGCTACACATAGCCATTCAATGCTATGCCTTGCATATTGGCATAAGTGAGCATAGCTTTTGGCACATTTGGGGGACTGAATAAAATGTTTTGGGTTGGAAGCCCACTTTTTGGTGACACCGTTTTCCATTGCCGGTTGCACGTTTTTGGTCATAACTCTCTCATACGAACTCCGTTTTTGGAGTTCTAGTACTCAAAACGACCGGCTCGTCGTCCTCTTCGAGACGAGCTATAGGTCTTGAGGTGCAGGATTTAGCAAGTGCTCTCTGTTTTCACTTTTGTACTGGATTTTCTAGTCCCGAGCAGGAACTCACACCCAGAACACGACCCGAGATCACCGCTCCGTGACACTTGGATGTTGTTGATGTATGTGGAAATGTATTGACATTGCCATGAGTGGATGTGATGAAGGAAGCACTATGAATCATGTATTATGATATGAATGAGCATGAGTCATGCTATAAATCAATTGTAAGTCAACTCTACTCATTCATTTGAGCTTGTAACTCACGATTTTATTCCTAGAATCTAGAATGAGGTAAGGGTACCTTGGCATTTGGAGGAGAGGCCAAGGGGAGAATGTCTTGAATCTTCCTTGCCGTTAGTGCCGGGTAACGCGGTAAGGAAGAGGATTAGGTACTTGGTGGTAAAGAAATGGCCTCAACCTTCACCTTGGATGTAAGAAGTGCTTGGCCGGGAGATCGGCAAGCATCGACGCGCTTCATCGACCACTTCATTCGACTTGAGCAAACAAGCAAATCCTCTACATCGACTTCTTATGCAAAAGGACAAAATTGATGCCATAAGGTCACATGCTCAGATGGAAAAATGATTGAGGATTGATTTGCTTACAGTGGTCAAATGCATAAGGATTTTAATACTTGATTGAGATCCTTTGATTTGATTGAGATTTGGTGCAAAAAGAGGGGAGACCATGGCAAAATTTTTGTAAAATTTGCCTACTTGCAGCTAGGACAAATCCTTGAATTTCTAGGGTTTTTCAAAAGCTTTTCAAATCTGTCCTGAAAGCTCTTCAATCTACCCGAAAACCTCTTTCAAACAAGCTAAAGATCACTCAAATCGGAGTAGTATTGAGCGGTCAAAGTTAAGAGTTGACTTTCAGCTAGAACAGTTGATTGGTCAAAGGCTGTTGACTTTTTCAAATCTGTTTTTGGGGATTCTTATTCGTCTCGTCAAGAGCTTCGCATCGATATAAAGATCACCCAAATCGGATACCGTTTGAATAGAGAAAAAAAAATCAAGTAAGTGGTCTTTGCAAGGAGGGATCAATTACGCGCATGGAAATGACTAGAGGAGGTCAAAACAAGGGAGCCCGGAATGAAAATGATCAAAGACAACCGGAAGCAATGATGGCAACGAGTTCATCAACGAGGAATGAAGAAAGTTCAACCATAAAATCACCATCTCCAGATGAATCTCAGCCAGTGGAAATGCCTCAATCTTTGGGAACTACTCCGCTAATAGTGGACATGATGTTAATGGCTATGCAGAGTATGTTTCAAAGGATTGAAAATAACCAAACAAATCGGCAACAACAATTTGGTGAACACCTCATGGAACGGTTCGACAAGCGACACCACTACCTGGATGACGTGATGCAAAGAGGGTTAAAAGACTTGGAGAAAGCCATTAGTGCATTGGCTCCTCTCAAGCTCAACCAAGAAGCCGATATGAATGCAATGGATGGTGTACATTATGATGCCAAACATAATGGAAAGCCTTCTATGCCAGAAGAGAACAAAGTAAGACAAATGATGCCACCTCAAATGATGCCACATTCTTCTTACATGGACAAGGGCAAGAGACCTATGGGTGATGCTTCTTATGAGAGATCCAATGCCAGTATTCCAAGAACTTCATCCTTTATGCAAGATGCAAGAAGAGGGTATGAACAGAAAAGATTTAAAGATGCAGGTGATTGGCAATTGGAAGATGAGCAAATGCATAGACACTTGGGTGAAGGAAGAGGATTTGATGATCCAAGAGCACGGCAGAGGGGTTCAAGAATGCATGGTGATTTTGACAATGCTGTGAAGGACAAAATCATATTTAATAAGTTCAAAGGAGAATTCTATCGAAGACTTTGAAGAGTGGGCAAACAAGATGGATCTCTACTTCGAAATCAGCCCAAGGAGCGAGATTGCCAAAGTCTACTTCGCCTCACTTCATCTTGAAGGTTTTGCTCACACTTGGTGGAGGAGGAAGCAATCTCATGGTTATGTCATCACTACTTGGGAAGAATTCAAGAATGACATGGCAGAAGAGTTTACTTCTCGCATGCAAAGGGACAATCACATTGTGGAATGGGACAAGCTAGAGCAAATCACTACCGTGAAGGAATATTCTCATAAGTTTCTAAAGCTTCTATTATACTTGGACGACTTTGATGAGCATTATCTTGTTGTCAAGTATATAAGGGGCTTGAAAGCTCCTATTGGTGGTGATGTCAAGTCTCATGAACCCGCCACTTTGAAGAAGGCAATGATGCTTACAGAAATTCATGAAGAGAAGTACTTGACAAAGTGGGCTAGCAAAGGGAATATCAAAGGGGAAGTGATCACAAGGACTGACATGGGTTCTCATGCAAACACAAGACCTAATCTTCCAAGATTTGGTACCGTGTATGGTAGAGGGTCTAATAGACTTCCATTTAAACCACCATTTATGTCCAACAAAGCTACATACAATGAGTCCAAGCTAGCAAATGGGGGTTCAAAAAGCAAGGTTATCAAGGAGGACCGTTTGCATGAAATGAGGCTCAAAGGTCTATGTTTCAAATGTGGAGAAAAATGGAACAAGGATCACTTCAAAGTATGCAAATCCAAGGATATTTCCATAAGCTACATTATCACTGAGGACAATGCTAATCATGAGGAGGAGGAATTCCTTGAATGCAATGATGCCTTAGGATGGGGAGATCCTCATGAGGGTGGAGGTTCTCATGATGATGGTTTTGATGAAGAAAATCCCAAGTTTCCTTTTGATCCGGGTGGGAAACTAAAGTTTGCTCATGACAAAATGGATGATGGGATGCCTCTATGCGTGTGGAATGAAAACAATAGTGCACATACTACCTTGTGTACAATCTCTCATGATGCTTATGCGGGAAGTAAGGGTGCCAACACATTGAGATTGAAGATCAAGGTGAATGGGAGAACAGCATATGCACTTATTGATACTGGAAGCACGCATAGTTTTGTCAATAAAAGGTCTTTGAACACTCTCAAAATGAAACCAACTTCTTTACCAAACAAGCACATGGTGCAAGTGGCCAATGGTGATTCGATGGGTTGTAATATGAAGTGTCAAAGTACAGAATTGGAGTTGTCCAAGAGCTACTCTTGCAAAGTTGATCTTTTGGTGATTGAGTTGGGACCAATTGACATAGTACTTGGATGTGATTGGCTGTCCACTTTGAACTCTTTTACCATGAACTTACAGAAAAGTTTCATGAGTTTTGTGCATCATGGAGGGGTTATTACATTGAATGGAATGCAAGGGTCCAAGCTCTTCATGATCAATGCTACTCAAATGAAGAAAGAGTTCAAGAAAGAGGGCTATGTTTATGTACTACAGCTTTGCAAAGAGGAAGATAATAGCAAAAAGGATTGCATCGAAAATGTGGACATGGTTAAGCTACTCAAGGATTATGAAGATGTGTTTACCATGCCAAAGTCAATGCCGCCAAAGAGGAGTGTTGATCACGCTATTGATTTGGAACCAAATGCCAAACCAATCAACAAGCCTCCCTGTCGTTTGTCAAAGGTTGAAAAGGAAGAGGTGGCAAAGCAAGTCAAAGAACTCATTGACATGGGATGGGTTGAACCAAGTCAATCTCCTTTTGCTTCTCCGGTGCTACTTGTGAAGAAAAAGGATGGTACTTTCCGCATGTGCATTGATTACCGTGATTTGAATAAGATCACCATCAAAAATCATTTTCCAATACCAACGAAGTCAATCTCCTTTTGCTTCTCCGGTGCTACTTGTGAAGAAAAAGGATGGTACTTTCCGCATGTGCATTGATTACCGTGATTTGAATAAGATCACCATCAAAAATCGTTTTCCAATACCAAGGGTGGATGATCTTTTGGATGAGTTGAAGGGTGCCACATGCTTTTCAAAGATTGATTTGCGTTCCGGATACCATCAAATAAGGATGAAAAGTGGTGATGAGTTTAAAACAGCATTTCGTACAGAAAGGGGTCTTTACCAATTCATGGTTATGCCGTTTGGATTATGCAATGCACCGGCAACTTTTCAAGCATTGATGAACAAAGTGCTTCAACCTTTCCTCTACAAGTTTGTATTGGTCTTTTTCGACAACATACTTATCTATAGCAAACATGAGGAAGTGCATTTGAAGCACGTGAAAGAGGTTTTGGAGGTCTTGAGGCAAAACAAGTTGTATGTTAAGGAGACAAAATGTACCTTCATGGCACATGAGGTGGAATATTTGGGTCACATTGTGAGCAAGGATGGCATTTGTGTGGATCCAAAGAAAGTGGAATGTATTAGGAATTGGCTGGTTCCTTCAAACACTACTCAATTGAGGGGATTTTTGGGGTTATCTTCGTTCTATAGGCGCTTTATTGCCCACTATGCAGAAATTGCAGTCCCAATGATGGACAAATTGAAGAAGGAAACCTTCTTTTGGGATGCCATTGCCAACAAAAGCTTTGAAGATATGAAGAAGATGCTCACATCAGCACCTATTTTGGTATGTCCAGACTTCACCAAACCTTTCACAATAAGGGCGGATGCAAGTGGAAGAGGGATTGGTGCGGTATTTTACCAAGACCATGGAGTCATTACTTATGAAAGTAGAAAGCTGAATGACAAAGAAAGAGAACTCCATGTGTATGAGCAAGAGATGATTGCTATACTCCATGCTATCAAGAAATGGCACCATTACTTATATGGGAGTCATTTTTATGTGAGAAGTGATCATAGGGTGCTGAAGTATTTCCTCACACAACCCAATTTGTCTCCTAAGCAAAGAAGGTGGGTAGCAACACTACAAAACTATGATTTTGAAATCACATACACAAAGGGCAAAGAAAATGTGGTTGCCGATTCCTTGTCTCGTATGTGGGCCTACTCATTGTATGCTATTTCTGAGGTGTATAAAGATTGGATCATGGAGATACAAGAAGAGTACTTGTTTAATGAAGAAACCTCACAAATAGTGCAGAAATTACAGCAAGGTGTATGTGAAGAGTTACCCCATTATGAGCTGAAAAATGGTCTCCTCTACTACAAAGGAAAAGTCTACTTGGTTCCTACTTCATCATTTATCAAGAAGATCATGGAAGAGATGCATTGTACTCCTATGGCTGGTCATTTGGGTGTCTACAAAACCTTTGATGCAATAAGGAAAAGTTTCTTTTGGAAGGGGATGTGGAAGAGCATTCATGCTTATGTAAGTGGGTGCCGGTCATGTCAATTGAACAAGGATCCTACACATAAACCGGGAGGTTTGCTTCAGCCACCATTGCCCATTCCCGAAGGCAAATGGAGTCATATATCAATGGATTTCATTACTAACATTCCGCGCACAAAGAAAGGGTGGGACAGCTTGTATGTTGTGGTGGATAGATTGACCAAAGTGGCCCATTTCATTCCTTCCAAGGTCACATATTCAGCCCAAAATGTTGCCAAGCAATTTGTTGATGGGGTTTTCAAGTTGCATGGTATGCCGTCACAAATTGTGAGTGATCGCGATGTCAAATTCATGAGCACTTTTTGGAGAACATTGTTTGAATATATGGGAACCAAGCTTACTCCAAGCACCGCCTATCATCCCGAAACCGATGGTCAAACAGAAAGAGTAAACAAATGGGTGGAAACATATCTACGCCACTATTGTCATGATACTCAAAGCACATGGGATGATTGGTTACCTTTGGCTGAGTTTGCTTACAACTCAACATATCATGTGAGCATTGGCATGTCACCCTTTGAGGCTTTATATGGTTACAAGGTCAATTTGCCTATGTTGGTGGGTACATATGAGACTTCTAACCATAATGCGAAGGAGGAAGCTGAAAGGATGCAAGCTTTGTTGCAACAATGCAAAAGTAATTTGAAGGTTGCACAAGAGAAAATGAGACAATATGCCAATGTTCATCGAAGACCATTGGAATTCAAAGTGGGAGATTGGGTTCTTTTGAGAATACCAAAGTCAAGATATGCGTCTTTGAAGGGAAGCACCAACACCAAACTAGCTCATCGCTATTATGGTCCTTATCAAGTGATAGGAAGAGTTGGGGAGGTTGCATATCAACTCTTACTTCCATCTACAACAAAGATTCATGATGTGTTTCATGTCTCTCACTTGAAAGGATATGTGGGTATGATCGATCAAATGGTTGATGAGTTACCTCCAATGAATGAAGAGGGAATGATTGAATACATTCCAGAAGCTATCTTGGGTACAAGGAAAAAGGTACTTCGCACTCGTACCTTGGTGGAGTATCTTGTTCAATGGAAAGGTTTACCTAAGGAAGAAGCTTCATGGCAACCTATTTCAGCATTGGAGGGATATGAAGCATTGATAGAGCAATATGGGTTGGTGTCAGCCACATGGAACATTCTTCTCCGAATTTGGGGTATTCATTTGAGGTTTCGAGGACGAAACCATTGGGGAAGGGATGGTTTGTAAGAAAGCATTATGGGCCCAAGGCCATGGACAACTAGTAAGTAGGTGTGAACTCTTGGGTGGAGTATAAATACCAATGTAAATGGGATTATGGGTCATTCATGATAATGTTATCTATTCCAAGAATCAATGGTGAGCTTCTCCCGTGAGATGCTAAGTGGTGACTCCTTCATGAGCCACTCCCTTGGTGAGGGACTAACCCACCCCTGTTACTTTCTTTCAAATAGATGGAGATATGAGAATGTGAAACGAATCAGATAGATGAAAATGAACGAGGAATAGATGGAGATATGAGAATGTGAAACGAATCAGATAGATGAAAATGAACGAGGAATAGATGGAGATGTATGAATGTGGAATGTGGATGTGGATGTATGGATGTGGATGTATGAATGTGAACGCGGATGTGAATGTATGATATAGATGTATGAATGTGGAATGTGGATATGGATGTATGAATGTGAATGCGGATGTGGATGTATGAATGAAGATGTGAAAATGGATGTATGAATGTGAATGTGGATGTGGATGTATGAATGTGGAATGTGGATATGGATGTATGAATGTGAATGTGGATGTGGATGTGTGAATGTGGAATGTGGATATGGATGTATGAATGTGGAATGTGGATATGGATATATGGGTGTGAATGTGAATGTGGATGTATGGATGTAGATGTGAATGTGGATGTACGAATGTGGATGTGTAGGTGAAATAATGAATACAAATATGAATGTGAATGAATATGAAGTCGATATGAGCGAATGGATGAGATGAGATGTCATGTGAGTCAGAATGTGAATGAATAATATAAGAATGAGACGTAATGTAAATTAAGAAAGATAGGAATGGATGTTATGTGAAGTGAATGAATCTGATGTGATGGGATGGAAAATGATGTATCTGGTCAAGAATGGATACACATATGATTTGGATTTGGATTAAGTAATATGGATTGATGTGGAACAATCTGGAAAGATATGAATTAATTATAGAAACTGTATTTGTGAACTGTTTGTTATAAATGATTATTTTATGTCAAGAATGTTGGGGAAGCATTTTGATTGTCTTGAGAATGTGGTCGTGGAGACCTACCTGATAAAGTTGCAACAGCTGACGGAGAGTCAACGGAGGACATCTCGCGTAGCAAGGTCGGCCGAGGTCTTGACCAGCCTCGGTTCGATTTAAATGGTGAGCTTCCGGTACGGTGGATGAGGGACCAAGGAAGCGGCCTATGAGTGAAGCGCTAGGTGACCTGCGAAGGATCCTAGAGGGTGCTGACCATACGGTGCTCGGGCTCTAGGTCGCGAAAGATACCCACACGTGCGTCGTGGAAGATACTGGAACTAGGAGTAAGAGTTGTTTTCTGAAACCGAGTATAGATCTAGTTGATTGACTTTGCTGGTCCTCAACTGATGAGTCCATAGCTCTCTTATATGGATCTATTAGTTGATCTTGCTGATCTTCAACGAGGATTCCATCTTGATTTTTATAAGTGATTATCTGCCGGGTACTATGAGCTAGGAACTATAGAAAAGGCCCCTGAGTGAACAGGTGGTGAGCGTTCTGGTTGCCAATTATTCCATAGATACTCCGATGAAGGAATGATTGGAAATTAAGATTCAACCGGATACTTGGAAGTTTATGATCAGTAACACTATGAATTCATTAAATGACTGAATTAAATACATTTGAATCTAGGAAAAAGGCAATTTCATATTGGGTGTGTAAGTGGTGTAAATTTGCTTGAAAATCCGACTAAGGGGCCTAGGAACTCTTTTCCCTGGTACCCGGGAAAAAACCTAACCAAATTCCTAATTGGATCCCATCACTACAGTGGTTGGGCGGTTGGCTAACCCATGGGACTGGATGGGGTTAGGCTGGACTGATGGATCCGTAAATCGAGACTCAATTTCTATTTAGTTCGATAGATGAAGTAAATCTTGGACAAAAATTGTTCTATGGAAAAAGAATCAATGGATGTGCCTCTCGATGAGGAAAAAAGCGTTGGTCTCTATGATCCAAGTGCAATCTGTCCCTTGATCTGACTATGGAACATACGAGTTCGGTCAGATCAATTCAGTTAGTTAAGGCTTTTGACTACGTTAGGAAAAAGTTATCCTGGTGGAATTGCCCGTGCTTTCCGGGCAAAGAAAGTTTTTCCGGGTTTGGTTTTGGAAAAACCGATGGATTAGTCTCTTGTCCGGATATCCATGGGCGAGGCCCCGAGTGTAGGACCCTGCCCCGCGCAAGAAGTGCTACTTCCACTGCTAGCACCCCAGAATTCGTTGCGCGGTGGGGACAGGGATCCTACAAGGGAAGAGATGAATGCCCAGAGAGAGGTGAGAGGGAAAAATGAGTGGAAGAGCAGGAATGAAAAAGCATTGGGACTTATTGCACTCAGTTTAAATGATGAAATCATTCATCACATCACAGGGATACAATGGGCAAAAGATGCATGGGATGAACGCAATAAATTATTTGGCACACAAGCTAAAAATTCAAAGATAAATCTGTTAATGTAATTCTACAAATTGGATATGAAGGAAAGTGAACCTTTAATCACAAGCTAGAAATTCAAAGGTAAATCTGTTAATGCAATTCTACAAATTGGATATGAAGGAAAGTGAACCTTTAATCACACACTTGAACACATATAAAAGCATTAAGCAACAGCTGGCAGCTATTGGCAAAAAGGTAGAAGATGATGAGGCACTAGCTTGTGCTTCTAAAGAGTGTGGACAAAGCTGAATATGAAAACATTGTAGCAACACTGAAGAGTGTACCTGAATTGAAGCTACACGAGATAGAAGGAGCTCTACTAGAGCAAGAGAGTAGAGGCAAAGAGAAAAAATGGCTCGACTCAACAGTAGGAGAAGAAAAAGCATTCTTCACCCGAGGAGGATTCTCTCGAGGACGAGGACAAGGAAGAGGCAGAGTAGGAGAAAGGACCTTCACTTGCCACAACTGTGGAAAGCCAGGACACATGGCAAGAGACTGCTATAGCAAACCCAGTGGAGAAGGAACGACATCAGTAAACTTCATGGAGGCTCCAAAGGAAGTGGAGTCGGATCATCTTTTCTGAGAGAGAGAGAGAAAGAGAGAGACCCCACAACCCAATGTAACCTACCCCAACAAAGTAAAACCACCTCTGAGCCACTGATGATGTAGGCCACATGGTAGATGTATGTGTGAACACTTTAGTCAAGGTCGCGGGCACTTGTAGTAGCCTTGGACACATAGAGAGAGAGAGTGTCAAGGACTATGAGTTTAGGGACTTGAGGCATTGGTCGCGGGCTATCAAGTAAGAGAGAAACTTGGTATAGGGTCCAGGTGTGCTAAGTTAACTTGAGGGGAGGTGTGCTAGACACTGGTCGCGAACGATCAAGTAAGAGGGAAACTTGGTATAGGGTCCAGGTGTGCTAGGAGTATTCACTTGAGGGGAGGTGTTGAAATATACAAGTGAATAGGGTGTGTGCGGGACCAAGCCCTCGGTTAGAGGCTGTAAAAGAGAATGTGTAAATGTGAGAGAACTTGTGAAAAGATGAGAAGAATCTACTGGGAGAGAATAAAGGGTAGCATGAGAAGATTAAGGAAGTGTGGAGATATTCTGGGAAGTGTGGAGATATTCTGGGAGAGGTGGAGGGAATCAAGCAAAAAAGGTGGAGTGAATCAAGGAGAAATTAGTGGGATTAGATGCTTGGATGTAAACTCTATAAATTGAGGCATTGGCCTAATGAGAATTTGCTGGTTTTTGATTATCCATGTCTACATTAAGCTATTTGTTAATTACTCAATAATAATCACATCTTAATTATTTGCTAATCACTTTGTTAATAATGTTGATTCTAGTATTTGATCTACCATAGCTCATCACATTGCTGTAATTTCAACATGGTATCAGAGCCAAGCCTAGAATTCATCAAGTTTATGAGCCCATTATCTAGTTAATTAGGATTAAAAGATAATTAGAAAATAATCAAATTTTTAGTTATTTTCAAGAAGCCTTCTGTACCCCCAGCTGGTGGAGGAGCTCTATCTCCTTACACACTCAACATTAGCTCTATTGCTTCTAGCCATAGATAGCCAACAATGTCCTTGAAAGGATTTGAGCTCATTTGAAGTCTAAGGCCCCAGATCTGGGCTCCCCGCATACTCTGTTTTCTACACACAAAATAGAGGATTAATTTGCTAATCAATGATAATCACTGTATTTTGGTACAATTGAGGGTTCAAATTAACCATTAGGTATCTGTTTACAGATCCCTATAACTTCAGATTGCAATTCCGAGTTGGTTTGATACTCCAACCATT
This sequence comes from Cibotium barometz, assembly GCF_041138505.1. NCBI lineage: Eukaryota > Viridiplantae > Streptophyta > Polypodiopsida > Cyatheales > Cibotiaceae > Cibotium > Cibotium barometz. Next base: position 27,078,460 of record NC_141075.1, on the reverse strand, counting down.
CCGTACAAATTGGTTACCCTTGATTTAATGTAATTTCTGGTGATTTTATGCTGATAAATTTGTTGTAATCATCTCTTAAACACTAGATTGAATTGTAAAAGCGTAGACATTGCCCTTGAATCTTGAAATTGGATCAAGAGGTAAGACCCCCTTCACATCATCTCATGAGTACAGCACAAGAGATAGCCAAATTTAATGGGGAGTAGTTTTACACATGGCAGACAAAAACCATGTATTTTCTCATGAGGAAAAATCTGTGGGGGCTAGTTGAGGGAAGAGATGAATGCCGAGAGGTGAGAGGGAAAAATGAGTGGAAGAGTAGGAATGAAAAAGCATTGGGACTTATTGCACTCAGTTTAAATGATGAAATCATTCATCACATCACAGGGATACAATGGGCAAAAGATGCATGGGATGAACTCAATAAATTATTTGGCACACAAACTAAAAATTCAAAGATAAATCTGTTAATGCAATTTTACAAATGGACCCTCAAGCATGCATGGGTATGGTGTACTTAACCCTAATTACAATGATTATTTGTTAGGATTTTTGGCTTGTTCTCCACCTTAGACTCAGAGGCTTTTAACTTGTTCCTTTTGCTTGTGTGGACAACTTAGTGGCTTTTTCCCGAGAGCTCTTTCTTTGCCCTTACACACTTACACCACACGTGCTCATTTGGCGACGTTTCATCAAAGGTTACATTTTTTTTCAATTCTTGGTTGTGAATTTGGCTACTCATATTGGTTGCATTTACAAATTCACATATTTTTGGTGAAAACATTATGCTGATGATGATGATGGCTTTGTTGATAGCAGCCCTTTTGATGAGGTGCATGTCAATGATGCCCGTGCTTATCTTTAGCGGCGGGCTATTGGCTATGGCTTGCTTCTCTATTTCTTGTTTGGCTTCTTGCTGATGCGCCAGTGCTTCCCTTCTTTGCTAGAGGCCATGGTGTTGTTACTACAGCTCTCTTAAGCCTGACTGCCACTTGTGTTCTTACTACTGCTTCATTCTGAACACAGTTGGGATTTATGGTAAGGCGGCAGCAATTCTTCCCTGAAGTGGCCAGGCCTTGCAAGATTTGTTGCAAACTTCTTCTCTGAACCGATCGCCCAAGTGCACAACAAACACAACACAACTCAAGGGGCCGAGCTTGACGGAGGATCCCAAATCATATCCACCACTACCTCTGGGTCCCACTGTACTCAAGCTATCTCCTCTTTCCTGAATCTCTTAATGTTGTCATTGGCTTCTGTAAAAAATTGTCTTTCCTCACTTTGGATTAGACGCTACGTTTGTTGCTTTGATGCACCAGAAAGCCTATTGATTGAATTCTGCCAAGATTCTATGTTCCCCTCCTTTTCTCTCTTCCTATGTAGCTTTAAGCTGCTATTTGAAGTTATAAATGACCACTACAAAGCTTGTTCCAGAGATAATAGAGAAGAAAACTTCTTGATCAACTTGAGATTTGTAAGCTTGAAGATTTTCTCTCTCTAATTTATTAGGGAAATCACTCTAAACACAAAAGAAAACACTTCTAAGTTAACCCCATCCTAGACTAAACTAGATCCACTATATCCTGGTGGCCACAATGGCTATGATACTATGTTGAAAATTGTGCTACCTAGGGTGGATCATAATAAGAGACAAACTTCATGATTAAGGAGATACAATAATTAAGCAAGGATTTTAAAAAAATCTAAGAAATGTCATACTTAATCGAGACACAATCTCATTAATCAAGCTCAAAAAATTAGCCAAGAGTACATCATCCCCACTTCTTCTATGGGGTTAGGGTTTTCAAACTCAAACATTCTCCTAAGTATTTTTGAGCCCATAATTAGAGCCGGTGAGTTTTCTTTTTCCTCCAAGATGACACTAGGAGTATCTAATGGTTTGTGTGTCTCCGCCGCCGTAAGTCAAAGATTATCTGGGTGTACCGTGTCGGCGGATAGTCTTTCATGTCTCGATTTTGGATCTAGCTCTTGTTGGGTCTTAACAACCAAATCTTTGAGTTCATGCACCTGCTCAACTTCTTTTATCGAGTTAGGGTAAAAGCCAGGTTTTTCCTTAGTTGGTGCTTCCTTTGATGATACCTTTTTTAGAATCTCTTTTTGGGTGTCATCAGACTTTAGAGGAATTTCTTGATGCTATTTAGAATCAACTTGCATGCCAATTGAATCAAAGTCTTCATCTGTTTCATTGATGTAAACCGGTTCTTTATCTATTCCCAAGTTTTATCTTTTTGTCTTGTAAGACATATCCCCCTTCAAAGATGTAAGATTCCTCCCTCCAGATTTTGAGATGTAAAGGTGTAAGGGTTGATTACAGAGACTGAAGGGGAGATTCCTAATTCACAATACAAGATAACATTGTTTTCCCTTGTTTTGGCCTAGAGAGAGAAAATGCTCTAGAGAGAGGCAATACAAAATTGAGATATTTTTGGATACAAAGTTTCTCCTAATATCTAAAATGAATTCCCCTAAAATAGAAGTTCAAAAAGAATTTTTCAATGTGCATTAGAAATTAATTGAATATGTGTGTAAGAGACCTTAGCTTAAGGGTCCACATTTTCAGAAATTTTTCATTAAGGTCCAAATAAGGTTCCAAAGGGCCAATAGGATTAATCCAAGTGTTGGGATATCAAAAATACAAAAAATAAAAAGAAAATCTCCCAAAATGAGTAAATGCTCACATAAGATGAAGAGTTGACCATACTGGGTTAATTAATTAAAAATTAAGGTTTATTAGTAAAAAAAACTCAAATTTTGACACCTCAGTAAGGAGGGAAAGGACTCATGAAGGAGGTACCTTTTTTTCATCATTACCTTGCATTTTTTATTTAAAAAAATGAGATATTTTTATCTCTCCTCTCTCCTCCTGCAAACTGGATCAAAAAGTGAGCTAAACTGGTCAAAACTTGTCCAAAAAGGATCAAACCAAAGCTGGAAGCCTCTAGATCCTAGTTGGACTTGGTTAGTGGCCTCCCTTATTCCTTTATATTTTCATCTTTGAGTAATTACATACCAATATTATCTTCATTTTAGTGTAATTCTATTATCCCCGTATTTTGCCTCTAATTTTGGAAGCTTTGGAGCTTCACAATTCTCCATCCTCTCTTGGAGATTACCCTCCCCAACTTGGTGGCCAAAGCTTGCTTTGTGGGCTTCACTTCTTTCTTTAAAGAATCAAGCCAAAATCAAAGGTAAGCTTTAATCCAATGGTTTTTCTATCTTTCTCAATGGTTATCTCCTTCCCAACCCCTCTAATGCTTGGGAAGCTTTCAATTAAATGGTTTTTTCTTGAAATCAAACTTTCTAATTATTCATAATGTTTAAATGGTTTAATAATAATCTTTATGCTTAATTATAGTATTTTTATTAGTAAATCTCTCTTTTTGGAAAGATTAATCATCTGTACGGTTAGATCTTTGTTAGAAGGATGGTTCTTAATGATAAACTCATTATCTTAAACAAAACTTTAGGCTTGACAAACTAGAGAAAAAGATTAGGTATTTTTATGATTTTAATCTAGTTAAAAATGATGATTGATTAATTTCTTAAAGCTTGTTTATGATTAAGAAAAATCCTATTAATTCATTTTTAGTTGAAAGAGGGTTATGCTAACATTTTTGAAAATGAGGAATGGATATTTAAGAATAATCAAGAGATTTAATCATAATTATGCTTATAATTATGTTATGTATGCATAAATAAATTTTAGTTTAAAAGAGGAGTTCTTATCATATTTCAATTATGAATATTCATTTAAAGTTAGAAATTTGAACATTCTGAGAAGTTGTAACGAAGCTATGGTAAAATTTTTCATAAAAATAATAAATCTTATTTTTATGCATAAATTTAATAAAGCAAAAAGAGTAATTTCCATCATATTCTGGGCATAGATATTTTTATGCTAAAAGAATGATTTTTAATCATATTTATTGAAAATACTTTTATAGTATTTATGCATATTTAGATGCAAAAAGAGGAATTCCCTCGATATTCTAGGTACAAATATTTTGAATACTAAAAGAGGAATTTTTGGCATATTTCAAAATATGGGAATTTTTATTTATTTAAAAGTAGAATTTTGAGTATTATTATTTCTTAGAAAATATGGGAAAGCTATGGAAAAATTTATATCATTAGAGAATGAATTTATGCTTGATAAATTTTATGCTAAAAGTGAAGTTTTGAGCATTATTCAATAGTCAGAAAAATAAAGAAGGTTATGCATAAATATTATAGAATCATTCAATTTATGAGAATTATGAAAATTATTCATTTAGATAAATGGATTAGTGTTTATAGAAATATGGGTATAATTGATTTTGTAAATCCCATGAACTTTTTATTCAAAAAGAAGAATATTGAGCATATTTTTTCTTGAGAAACTTGAGAAAGAATGTGAAGATATTCATATGAATACATCGAGAAAACATGGATGTGAATGGATGCGATATGATGTGAATGGATGTGAATGGATGTGAATGGATGCGATATGATGTGATATGACGTGAATGGATGTGAATAGATGTGATATGATATGAATGGATGTAAATGGATGTGATATGATGTGATATGACGTGAATAGATGTGATATGATATGAATGGATGTGAATGGATGCGATTTGATGTGAATGGATGTGAATGGATGCGATATGATGTGAATGGATGTGAATAGATGTGATATGATATGAATGGATGTAAATGGATGTGATATGATGTGAATAGATGTGATATGATATGAATGGATGTAAATGGATGCGATATGATGTGAATGGATGTGAATGGATGCGATATGATGCGAATCAATGTGAATGGATGCGATATGATGTGAATGGACGTGAACAGATATGAATGGATGTGAATGGATGTGAATCGATATGAATGGATGTGAATCAATGTGAATCAATGTGAATAGATGTGAATGGATGTGAATCGATGTGATATGATGTGAATGGATGTGAATGGATGCGATATGATGTGAATGGATATAAATGGATGTGAATGGATGCGATATGATGTGAATGGATGTGATATGATGTGAATTTAGAATGATGTGAATGGATGTAGGACGATGTGAATGGATGTGATTGGATATGGAATGATGTGAATGGATGTGAAAGGATGTAGGACAATGTGAATGGATATGGAATGATGTGAAAGGATGTAGGACGATGTGAATGGATATGAATGGATGTGGAATGATGCGATGTGAATTGATGTAGAAGAACGTGAAATAATGGGAGTTTGTTGGAAACTGTATTTGTATATGAAATCTATTTTTAAAGATTGTTTTATGTCAAGAATGCTAGGAAAGCATTTTGACTGTCTTGTCGAATAAGGTCGAGGAACTAAGTGAAAAGGTTGCAACAACAGCTCACGGAGCGTCAATGAAGGATGTCTCGCATGGAAAGGTCAGCCGAGGTCTTGACCAGCCTCAGTTTGAGTAAAATGGTGAGCTTCCGTTACGGTGGATGAGGGACCAAGGAAGCGTCCTATGAGTGAAGCGCTAGGTGACCTATGAAGGAGCCTAGAGGGTGCGGACCATACGGTGCTCGGCACCCAGGATACCCACGTGTGCGATGAGGAAGAAAAATGAGTTGGAGATGTTTTCTAAACACGGGCATGGATCTGGTTGATTGGCATTGGTGGTCTTCAACGGATGAGTTCATGGCTCTTTTACATGGATCTAATTTCAATACTAACAAAGATTATTGAATCCCAACTCATTGACTGGGAATCTAAGCTCACAACAACTTTATGTGCCTACCGCACATCATACAAAGTTGCAATTGGTTGCACGCCTTTTAAGATGGTGTATGGACTTGAGGCAGTAATTCCTTGGGAGTTCATGATCCCTAGCTTAAGGGTAGCCATAAGTGAAAAGCTTAATGGTAATGAATTGACTCACCGGATATTTGTTTTAGAACAATTCACCAAAGAGAGACAAATTACAGTGCAAAACACGCTAACATAAAAGGACTTACGAAAATGAAGTGGTTTAACAGAAATCTCAAGGATAAGGAGATTGAGGTAGGAGATCTTGTACTTATGTATGGGGTCCACAGTGAAAAGAGCAAACTTAAATATACCAAAAAGGGACCATTTAGGGTTTGTGGAGTTCCTCCACAAGGTACTATATGTGTTGAGACTCTTGATGGAGTTGAAACTGTTGGTTTCCTTAATGGTAGTAAGTTTAAAAAATACTATGCACATCTTACCAGAGAATTCTTACGTGCTTCTTGTTGTGACAAGAAAGCCACCAAGGAAATGGCCATGCAAAAGAAGACCTAAGCCCAAGAGGAGGCAAGGGGAAGATGAGCCAAACTGTAAACAACAGACGAGAAGGAAACCATAGACCTATTGCACAAGCCTTTGTGGGAGAGGTTGAAGAGGACATAGAGGAGCTCATAGCACCTCTACAAACATCCATTCAATTTTCTAGCAATTACGGTAAAGTGCTTTATAATGCATTAATTGATACAAAGGATAATCATAATCTAATTTCCTTCAATGCATGGAACCAGTTGGGAAAACCCCAACTTAAAGATACCTTCGTAAAGGTGAAAGGTATCCATGGTAAGAATATCAAGGTTCTTGGACTATAACAAATAGAGATATGCTATGATGGCAAAAAGAAATTGGTGGGATATTTCCTAGTTATGCTTGCCATAACATTACATGAACTAATAATACTTGGTCGTACATGGATGAGGGCTATAGGATGTAGGATTGATTGGTCAAGAGGGCGTGTCTCTGTGGGTGAAACCACAAGTGAAAAATCTACTCATAAACACCTTCTACCTCTCACTATTATCGAGGGTCGCAAAGAGGAGGAAGCATCAACATCCACAAAACCTATGGAAACCCCCTCCACTTTAGGGTCCAATATTCAAAAAACTCTTGATCCTTCTACCTCCACACAACAGACACCTCCATATCAAAATAACAAATAGATTCAATGAGCTACAAAATGGCAACCCAAATCTACCTGGAAATGGGTTCCCAAGATTTCTCAATCTGTAAGATTCCTCCCTCTAGCTTTTGAGGTGTACAGGTGTAAGAACCTCCCCTTCTGATCTTGTAATTATTCCCCTCTCTAAAATAAAAGAAAGATCCTGTTTTACCCTGTTTTGGCCTAAAGAGAGAAAATGTCTACACAGAAGAGAGGTAATCCAAAATTGAGATATTGTTGGATATAAAAATCCAACAATACAAATAGAGATATTGACTATTACAAATAGAGATATGCTATGATGGCAAAAAGAAATTGGTGGGATATTTCCTAATTATGCTTGCCATAACATTACGTGAACCAATAATACTTGGTCGTACATGGATGAGGGCTATAGGATGTAGGATTGATTGGTCGAGAGGGCGTGTCTCTGTGGGTGAAACCACAAGTGAAAAATCTACTCATAAACACCTTCTACCTCTCACTATTATCGAGGGTCGCAAAGAGGAGGAAGCATCAACATCCACAAAACCTATGGAAACCCCCTCCACTTTAGGGCCCAATATTCAAAAAACTCTTGATCCTTCTACCTCCACACAACAGACACCTCCATATATCAAAATAACAAATAGATTCAATGAGCTACAAAGTGGCAACCCAAATCTACCTAGAAATGGGTTCCCAAGATTTCTCAATCTGTAAGATTCCTCCCTCTAGCTTTTGAGGTGTACAGGTGTAAGAACCTCCCCTTCTGATCTTGTAATTATTCCCCTCTCTAAAATAAAAGAAAGATCCTATTTTACCCTGTTTTGGCCTAAAGAGAGAAAATGTCTACAGAGAGGTAATCCAAAATCGAGATATTGTTGGATATAAAAATCCTCCTAGTGTCTAAAATGGTTTCCCCTAAAACACAAATTCAAAAAGAACTTTCCAATGTGCAATTGGATTTAATTAAAAATGTGTATAAAGGACCCTAGCTTAAAGGTCTAGATTTTCAAAAAAAAAAGGATTATGGTCCAATTAAGGTTCCTATGGGCCAATAGGATCAATCCAAGGAGATAAATCCAATGAATAAAAGAAAATACCAAAAAATGAGTAAATGCCCACATAAGATGAGAAGAGTTAACTGAGTACAACGTTTATTAGTTAAAACTAGGAGATATTACTAAAAAAATGAGATATTTTGGTATAATGATACATTTTTCACACCTTGGTAAGGAAAAGGGGGGACTTCAAGGAGGCACCTATTTCACACATGTGGTGGAGTTTTTAACTCAAAAAAATTGTGATATTTTTATCTCTCCTCTCTCCTGGATCAAACCAAATCAAAAGGGAGCCAAACTAGGTCCAAATCTTGTCCAAATTCAGCCAAACTGAACCTGGAAAATTCTAGAACCTAGTTGGACTTTTTTAGAGGCCTCCCTCACCTATAAATATATCCTTAGTCCTTTGTAAAAAAATCTGTGAGCCATACCATGCTAGTATTACATTAAAAAAATCTGCGACCATACCATGCCAGTATTACATTAAAGTAATGATATTTTCTATTATCCCTTAAAAATCCTCTACTTTTGGAGAGAGTGGAGCCTCTCTCTCTCTTCAACCATCCTTGGAGCTTTGCTTTCAACACACTAACCAATTGATTGGTTGGGGGCTTCTTCTAAGATAGAGAAGCAAGCAAAAACAAGAGGTAAAGTGTAATTTTATGGTTTTTCTCTACTATTCTCAATGTTTTCACTTCTCAACCCCTCTCAAGCTTGAGAAGTTTCTAAATTAAGTGTTTATAATGCAAATCAAGCTTTTCTTAAGAGTTGTAATGAATAATTAAGAAAAGCTTACACTTATGCTTAATTAAGTGTTTATAATGCAAATCAAGCTTTTCTTAAGAGTTGTAATGAATAATTAAGAAAAGTTTACACTTATGCTTAATTTAGGATGCTTTTTATGTTTCTCTCTCTCTCCCCCAAAGAATGATCATTTCTATGACCAATTCTCTATTCAATTGATGCTTCTCATGGGAAAATTCTCAATTCACAGATCAAACTCTAGGCTTTTTAAGCTAGAGGTTGAGAAAATGGATTTTTATACTTATATGCTAGTAAATTATGGTAATCTTATGAGTTAAATCCATAAATTGGATTTAAGGTTAAAAGATAGTTATACTATCATAATTACATTACTAAGTCTTATTCTTTTCAAAAATATTAGAAATTGTCAGAAATAGCAGCAGCAGAGCTATGGTAAAATTTTTAAGAAATTGATACATAATTCATTCTTATGCATAACGTGAAAGGAGGACTTTCTACCATATTCTAGGATTGAATATTCTAGGCTAAAAGAATGATTTTCATCACATTCAATGGAAAACTAATTTTTAAGGTTTATGTATAATTAAATAATTAAGAAAAGAGAAAATTATGGTAATTTTATTCAAATGATAAAAGAGGAATTCCCATGACATTTAGAATTCAATCATTTAAATCGGAAGAGTGGAATTCTTAGCATATTGGAATTAATGGATATTTTATTCAAAGAGAAATTTTAGATAAAAATTCTTTATGCATGAGAAATATCTAAATGATAAAAGAGAAATTCCCATGACATTTGGAATTCAATCATTTAAATAGGAAGAGTGAAACTCTTAGCATATTGGAATTAATGGATATTTTATTTTAGATAAATTTATTTTATGTATGAGAAATATTTAAATGATAAAAGAGGAATTTCCATGACATTGAAATTTTTTAAATGGAAAAAGTAGAATTATTGGTATATTGGAATTAATAAATATTTTATCTAAATTTAAAAGAGAAATTTTAGATAAATTTATTTTATGTATGAGAAATATTTAAATGATAAAAGAGGAATTCCCATGACATTGGAATTCAATCATTTAAATGGGAAAAGTGAAATTCTTGGTATATTGGAACTAATAGATATTTTATCTAAATTTAAAAGAGAAAATTTAGATAAATTTATTTTATGATAAAAGAGGAATTCCCATGACATTTGGAATGCAATTAATTAAATGCAAAAAGAGGAATTCTCGTGATATTTGAGATCAAGAAATTAAATAAAAAAAGAGAAATTTTTAGTATGATTCAATTTATGAATATTTATCAAAAGTGGAAATATGGGTAGAATTTATCCCATGAACTCTTTTATTCAAAAGAGGAATATTGAATATAATTCAATTGAGAAATTGAGAAAGAATATGGAAATAGTCATCGAGAAAAAGAACCTTAATCTAAGCCAAACAATTTGTAGAAATTTAGGAAAAGTTCCATTATTGGTATCGAAGTAGAAAAAACTACAAAATGGGAATAAGATGTGAATGGGATGCGATAGAATGTGAATGGATGTGATAAGATGTAAATGGGATGTGATAGAATGTGAATAGATGTGATAAGATGTAAATGGAATGCGATAAGATGTAAATGGGATGTAATAAGATGTGAATAGATGTGATAAGGTGTGAATGGGATGTGATAGGATGTGAATGGATGTGATAGGATGTGAATGGGATGTGATAGGATGTGGTGTGATGAAAATGAATGTGGATGAGATGTGAAGTAAATCGATGTGAATGTGAATGATGAGATGAGAATGAGATTAGAGGATATGTGAAAGAGTGAGATGGGAAGTAAATGAATGTGGATGTGTATGTGAACGAATGTGATGTAAATGGATGTGGATGTGTATGTGAAAGATTGTGATGTAAATGGATGTGGATGTGTATGTGAAAGGAATGTAATGTAAAGGGATGTGGATGTGAAAGTGGATGTGAATGTGATGTGGATGTGGATGAGATGTGATGTAATGTAAAGAGATGTGGATGTGAATGTGATGTGAATGTGGATGAGATGTGATGTGATGTAAAGAGATGTGGATGAAATGTGATGTGATGTGAATATATGTGGATTTGAAGTGATAGATGTGAATGTATGGATAGATGTGGATAGTTGTGCATGTAAATGATTGGATGGATGTGGATGAATGAGATGGGATGTGTATGAATGAGATATGATATGGATGTGATGTAAAGTGGATGGAATGAATGAGATATGATGTGGATAGATGTGGACGTGATATAATGTGGATAGAATGTATGTGATGGAATGGGGATACAATGAATGTGATGAATGTGAATGGATGTGAATGGATGTAATGTGAGTCGGGATAAGTGTGAATGGGTGAGATGTGATGTGAAATGGATGTGATGTGATATGATGTAAATTGGGATAGATGTGAATGGATGATATGTGATGTGAATGGATGTGATGTGATGTGATGTGACGTGAATTGGGATAGATGTGAATGAATGATATGTGATGTGAATGGATGAGATATGATGGGATGTGAATCGGGATAGATGTGAATAAATGAGATGTGAGGTGAAATGGATGTGATGTGATGTGGAACGGGGTAGATATGAATGGATGAGATGTATGTGATGTGATGAGATGTGGATATGGGTAGATGTGAGTGGATGAGATGTGATGAGTATAAATGTGGAAAGATGTGATGAGATGGAAAATGATGTGATTGGATGAGAGTGGATGATAGGAATACATATGATTGGACTTGGATTCAGTAATGTGGATTAATATGAAACAATGTGGAAAGATAAGAGTCCGTTATAGAAATTATATTTATGACCTGTTTTTAAATGACTATTTTATGTCAAGAATGCTGGGGAAGCATTTTAACAGTCTTGTGAATGAGGTCGTGGGTGGAGACCTAAGTGATAAAGTTGTAAGCTGACGGAGAGTCAACGGAGGACGTCTCACGTAGCACAGTCGACCGAGGTCTTGACCAGCCTCGGTTCGATTTAAATGGTGAGAATCCGGTACGGTGGATGAGGGACCAAGGAAGCGGCCTATGAGTGAAGTGCTAGGTGACCTGCGAAGGATCCTAGAGGGTGCTGACCATACAGTGCTCGGGCTCTGGGTCACCGAAGATACCCACGCGTGCGTCCGCGGTGAGGAAGATATTGGAACAAGGAGTAAGAGTTGTTCTCTGAATTCGGGCATGGATTCGGTTGATTGACCCTGCTGGTCCTCAATGGATGAGTCCATGGCTCTTTTATATGGATATGTTGGTTGACCTTGCTGATCTTCAATGGAGAGTCCATCTGGATTTTTATAAGTGAATATATTTTCGGGTACTATGAGCTAGGAACTATTGAAAAGGCCCCTAAGTGGACACGTGGTAAGTGTTCTAGTTGCCAATGATGCCATAGGTACACCAAAAAAAGAATGATTGAAAATTAGAATTCAACCGGATATTTTGGAGGATTATGATCAGTGACACTATGGTTTCATTAAAAGATTGTTTTAAAGACAGCTGAATCTGTGAAAAAAGCAATTTTATATTGGGTGTAAAAGTGGTGTGACTAGCTTGAAGTTTGCATGAAGATCTGGCTAGGGGGCATAGGAACTCTTTTCCTTGGTACCCGGGACAAAACCTAACCAAATTCCTAAATGGATTCCATCACTACAATGGTTGGGCAGTTGGCTAACCCATGGGACTAGATGGGGTTAGGCTGGACTGATGGATCCCTAAAATGAGACTCAATTCTGTTATGGTACGATAGATGAAGGAAATCCCGGACAGTCCTTGTTCTATGGAAAAGAATCAACGGTTGTGCCTCTCGATGAGGAAAAAAGCATTGGTCTCTATAATCCAAGTGCAAGTCTTTTCTTTGATCTGACTATGTGACTTACGGGTTCGGTCGAATCAGTTTAGCTAGTGATGACCTTAACTACGTTAGAATAAAAATATCCTAGAGGAATCGCCCGTGCTTTCTGGGCGAGGGAAGTTTTTTCGGGTTCGGTTTTGGAAGAACCGAGGGATTAGTCTCTTGTCTGGATATCCATGGGGGGCAAGGCTCTGAGTGAGAGGCTCTGTCCCACACAAGAAGTGCTACTTTTACTGCTAGCACCCCCGAATTTGTTGCATGGAGGGGGTAGGGATCTTTCACAATCCATACCACCTCAACCGACCAAGGAAGGACCTGAACACAAGAATCGGTATAGGAAATCTAATTTGGGGTATCTTGAATGGCTGGCTACATGTAATGCGTACAACCTTTTAGGTTAGTAGTCACAAAAAACTGAATCCTGACATTAACCAATTTTGGATAATTTAGGATGGGCTATCCACATTCAATGCATGCAAGCTTTAGGTAGGCCTACAAAGTCAAAGATTCCAAAAATACCCCTTTTCGATAAAACCAAAAATAAAAAACATGAAAGTAAAAATCAAAATAGTTAAAAAAAAGAAATATATAGAAATTTTTAGAAAAGCACGTACACAAGTTGACCCAAAACATGTTGGGACTTAGCGATTGTTTTGACACTTGTGTACACCCCAAAATTTTACGTTCTCCCATAGTTAAGGAGCTTAACTATGGAAGCACTTGTAGTGCTTGACTGAACCAAAAAAGTACATTATTTTTATGCCAGAGAGGTTAAGAAACACCAAAAACATGTTTTGGATAAACTTTGTACAATCCAAAAAAAATTTCCTTAAAGAATCCAAAAAATTAATTTTTTTAAATTCTCAAACTTGTTCGACATCCGTAGTAGGACCTTCAAACACCCCATACTCACATGCACCTATGATCTGGGCGGGTTTTAAAAGCCAATTCAGAGAAAACTGGACCATAGAGCTAGGGAGTTACCACCCACACTTGACTCTGTGCCTTCGGTTGGAATCCAATTTAGCATAGTGTAAGGACCCAGGATTTCTACAAAAAGTTACTCCTCATCGGAGTATAGTGTAATGGAGGGATCTCAAGACTTAGGGAGAGAACTCCCCACCCGAGCTGAGTCTGCCAAACCTACCCCTAGCATGTTCAACCACATGGCTAGTTACCTCAAGGGCTCAGCTTTGGCTACTGCCTCTGAGCCACACAACTTGGCCAATGAATGTAGAAGTTGAGGTGATCTCTTTGGGAACCCCTGATGATACCTCATTACTAGAAGGGAGAATCCATGTGGATATTCCTAGCCAAATAGACCTCAGTCATAGCAACTAGAGCGTTGAGATCCTCCACTTATGCAACAATTTCTGGCTGATGGAAGAACCCTAGAAGAAATACAAGAAGTAGAGACCCACATACAAGCTGCTGCTAGAGATATTGAGAAAGAGACCTTACGTAGAGGTCAAAACAAAGATTAGCAGCCCAAACCGCACAAATGGCTCTAGTATAGACTATCCAAGTGGAGCCAAATAGTCAAGAGGCTAGTGGTAATGTTGTGTCGACTTCCAAGAAGTCGATCAACGTTCAAATCTTGGACTAACATATTCTAAATAGAAGACTCCATAGAGAAAACTCTTATGGATTTGGGCACTGGCCTAATCTACGAGGTAAGGTGGGAGGATATCGTTTAGTTAGTTCCTCATGCCACCCAATGAGGAAGACCATTTTCAAGTCATTTGTTATTTCATTCAAGGGACAGTGGAGCATGAGAGATTCCAACAAGGGTTCATGGTACCCCCTAAGACACCTGTGTTGCAAGTTGGGACATCAAAGGCAAGAGAGCCCGCTATGAGCAACATTGTTACACCACTAGTGAGCCTAATTGATCCTACTTTCATAGTGTCACCCGGCTACACTATAGACTCAATTGCATCTACTATTCCACAAGACCCTACTAGCATGAGCTTTACATTCCTTGCTCCGAGGGTTTTCAATGCCCAAGATCTAGCTGGCACATTCCCTAATCCGATGATTAGTAGCATGGCAACCACCATAACACCTTTGACCAACGACACACAATTGCCACAAAAGCCATATTCCCACCACGGTCACTATGGTAACAACTACCACGATGCCACACCCCATGCCTAATACCACTACACATACCTTTATTGCTCCAAATGCAAATGCCCCAGGCACATAGCTGGCACAACTGTAACTATGTGGGTGCTACAGAAGGAGCATTCTCTTCACATACCCTTCCTTTTATCACACCTCACTCTAGTGTGCATTTTCCTTATCTAATGCTGAGAGAGCCAGAGGGATACCACTATGAGCTCTTGGACCCATTACTCCAACACATGCTTTGAGGCCGACAATTCTTATTGGGACACCATCCAGAATATATCCATCACATGCTCAAGTCCCATCCCCCCCACGATTTAGAGCATTGCATCCACATTCCAGCAACTTACATGCCACGTGTTATACTTGGACCTGTTGTAGGAGCACCAATAATTTTAGCATCAGCTCTACCAAACAGACCCAGTTGCCTTTGCTCAAGCCTTAGGAAGAGCGGTAGCTGAGAGTATCACACTGGTTGTTAGAGATAGTGGGCAAAGAAGTTTAAGGAAGGCTACCCAGAAAGTAAAGCTAACCCAAAGTGGGAAGGAGATCCTAGGCGACACTTGAAAGTGTTTGATCAAGCTTGCGAGGCCCTTGGGGAATGAAATGAGATTTCTAGAACTAATTCTTTCAGCCTAACCCTAGATGGGAAGGCAAGGGATTGGTCTAGAACTCTCAAGGTTGAGGAACATTTAAACTTTGAAGCTCTTAGGAGATTGTTTTTAAAGCAATTTGTGCATGAGAGAGGACTGTGGAGTGTAGCCTCACAACTCCATAAGGTAGAGAGAGAAGAGGGACAATTAGCTAGGGAGTTCACTAGCCGACTCAAGCATTTAAACTCTCATTGTGCTTTGCATGAACGTTTTACCAATAACCAATTGCTTGATAGATTCATCTATGGGCTTAACATGAGGAGATCTATTAGCTCTAATGGCTTAGTGATTAGAGGTATCACCACATGGGATGAAGTCACAGCTAATTCCATCCAACTAGAGGATAATCTAATGATTAAGGAAGCCAGAGCATCAGTCAAAAAAATTGGTTACTTCAATAGTGATACTAAACCCTTGGCTAAAGGTAACACTTTGGAAGAAATGAATTTCACGAAATTCATGAAAGCATTGCAAGAAGAGATGAGGGCCAATAAAGCTCCTAAGAATGTATAAATTACCCACAGAGAGAGTTTCTTTGGTGTTCTATATGCCAACAAGCTCATACAACAAGTGAGTGTCCAATCTTGAGACCATGATACCAAGGAAACGACAATTTCTACGGTCTCTATGTTCATGATGTCTCGCAGTGTCAAACACACTTACAAGCTATTGCTAATGCTCCCAAAGAACAACTAGCTTTACATCACCACCATAGCAACAAACTATCATTCCAGCCATAGTAGCTCAACACACTACTGAGACCAGTTGACACAACAACAAATATTAAAGGGCATTTATAATGCTGCAAATGTACCTTTGCCAACACCCATTCAAGGACCCCAACCACCCCCTCCCAAGATCACACCACTTAATCAGATATGTTTGGAGGAACTTATGGATTACCCAGGGTATGATGTGGACTTGAATGCTAACTCACATTTTGCAAAAGACTCCATAGAACTCTCTCCTAAGTACTATGGAGTTGATTCCGAAGGGGGAGTCAAACTTGTGTACCAACTTGCTACTCTACAAGAGGAGGTCATGATATTAACTCCACTGCTAGAAGAATGCCTCTTTAATGTTATCACTGCCAAGGACAACAGGAACCTCTAAATGTTCTCTTAAGTATCCCCATAGCCACAAACCTCTCAAGGTGCATCTTTTACACCACCACCTGCTACTTGTGGTTGTTGCGGCATAGATCATATGATCAAGGATTGCCCCATGAATCATGTGGTAGCTAATCTGCGGAGTGGTCTAACCATCACACCACTCAATATGATTGGTGTAAGTGACAAGTCCAAATAAAACTCAGTAATTCTTCTTGTCAATTCCATAACTAGAGTTATGGCTAAAAATTAGTCAATTTTGGAAAGAAAAATAGAGACTCCAACTACTTCAGTGGGAGAATCTAAGAAGAAGAAAGGCCATGGAAGGAAGAATTCCAAAACCAAACCCGGAAAAAAACTTCCCTCACCCAGAAGGCATAGGCGATTCCTCCAGGAAAATTTATTCTAACATAGTGAAGAGCCTTAATTACCCTTTTACATTCTGACCGAACCCGTGGGTCACATGGCCGAATCAAGGGAGGAGCTTGCACTTGGATCATCGAGACCAACGTTTTTTTCCCTATCAAGAGGCACAACCGTTGATTCTTTTCCATAGAACAAGGATTATCCGTGATTTACTTCAACTATCGTAACTTGAACAGAACTAAATTTTATTATAGGAATCCATCAATCCAGTCTAACTCAGCGGAGGGACTCCAGAGACACTTAGATGCATTACACCAATTCTGTTTACAACGAGGCCTCTTAGTTAATCTTGGGAAAACCAAGGTCATGATTTGCTGTAGCCCCCATGGTGATTGTTGTCCTTTTTCAGACGATTGCTTACATTCACTCTATCGGGGACATGGATCAGCATAGGCTACCGAGACTCACATGGGAGTGATCTAGGCCGTTGGCAGCTCAGGGGGAGAGCTGAGTTTGGTTCTTGAGGGTTCGACCTTGCCACACGAGACGTCCTTCATTGACTCTCCGTGAGCTCTTGCAACCATTTCACTTAGGTCCTCGCGACCTTATTCAACAAGATAGTCAAAATGCTTCCCCAGCATTCTTGACATAAAACAATCTTTAAAAATAGATTTCATATACAAATAGAGTTTCCAACAAACTCCCATTATTCAACATTCTTCTACATCAATTCACATTGCATAATTCCACATCCATTCATATCCATTCACATCGTCCTACATCCTTTCACATCCATTCACATCATTTCATATCCTTTCACATCCATTCACATCGTCCTACATCTATTCATATCCATTCACATCCATTCACATCCATGATTACTACGAGAGGGTTGGGAGGTTAATGAGGGGTCACATAAAGGTGATGTGTACAAGTGCAATGTGTACAAGAGCAGCTTGCATCAGAGCACTTTCCAGAGGGTGCACAATCTGTAGCTGAATAGCCCCCACTATAGTAGAAGATGCGGGGCCATCTTCCCCACACGAGGAGAGCAAGGTGCTTCCAGAGCTTGAGATCAATCTCTTGAGCACCATT
This sequence comes from Cibotium barometz, assembly GCF_041138505.1. Taxonomy (NCBI): domain Eukaryota; kingdom Viridiplantae; phylum Streptophyta; class Polypodiopsida; order Cyatheales; family Cibotiaceae; genus Cibotium; species Cibotium barometz. The sequence goes on along the minus strand of NC_141075.1, from coordinate 27,060,439 downwards.
GTGGTGGTGGAAGGTGAAGAATACTTATTTCTTCATGACCTTGAAAAGGCAGCTAGCTTGAGAATGGATGAATGCTTGGGCAATATATGCACGCGATGTGAGGTGGACCTTGATACGTCCAACCTCGGTCCTCACCTAGATAGTGTTATATTATCCCTTGGAGAATCTATTGCGCAGAGATAGTTGCTTTGGTCCTCGGGGGAGTCACTATATGTAAAATATCCCTATCGCGTGCGTTCACGGCCTATATTTTAAATCCCTTATTTGTGAATTTTTTAATCTATATAATATCCCCTTTTCTTTATGAATTTGTAAATTTTTTTGAAAAAAAAAATAAATCATACCCTTATGTAAATATATTTCTGTAAGTTTCATAAATTAAAATTATGCTTCTGTTGAACGCACGTGATATTCACATTTTTTTGTGAGTGACCCCCCGAGCTTTGGTCAAGGAAACTATGGTTAAGACCACGGAGCAAGCCCTAGTTTCGAGAGGAGGAATTCATAACCTTACAAGACAAGCTAGAGGCCAAAAAGGATACCCTTGCTGTTGGAGTGATGGAGGAGACCAAAGCACCTAAAAAGGATGAGGCTAAGTCCTTGATTGACCTCTCTGCCCCACTAGCACTTTGGCAAAAGAAGACATTGAGCAAGAGGTAATAATCGACCTTTTACAACTTAGAAACATTTGTAATTTATGTATAGGAAAATATTTTGATTTTTCCTTTGATTGCAGAGGGTGGTTGAAATTGACGCATTTGTTGGGAGAGGCAGCGCCGGCAGCAAAGACCAGGCCAAGGTCCATGGACATGATGCTACATTGGCACACTATATCTTGGTCAGACTCCTATGGATGGCATACACCCCTCAATCTGCCTTCACTCTCTTCTTTTTGAAAGCCCTCTCTAAGGCGCTCTGTGTAGCCTCTATGGCATAGAGCACCAAATGTATAGTTCTGATTTAAAAATCCCTTGCCTTCAATGTTTTTGGTGCTGGATTTAGGGGTAAGCTTTTTGCTCATATAGGTATAGCCAAAAGCATAGGCATAGAGGATCCTCAAGAAATAGCCCAATCACTCCTTGAGCACACTTTGCCCAACAAGAGAAGGAAGCTCAATATTGTAAGAAAGCTTTTGTAAAGATGATGTATCACTTCTTATTATTATGAATACAATACAGTTTTTGCAAACTTATTTTTATCAAGTATATCATTGGTTTTTTCTAGTTTGTACCATCAATATTTTTGTGAATGCATCAGAAATGCCCCTAGCCTGCCTGGGGGAGCAGTGCCAGAACAGTGCGAATTTTGAGCCTGCACTGTTGCTCTAGAGCCCAAATTCGCACTGTTTTGGCACAGTTTTTCTAGTCCTTCAGGAGTAATTCTGATGCATTGGATGATAAATAATGTATTTTTACACATGATTAAAGGTATTTTTATCTTGTAAATTACTGTTTTTCATAATCAATGTACTCAACTTCATTATAAATGCATCAGAAATGATTCTGAGTGGCTGGGGGAGCAGTGCCAAAACAGTGTGAATTTTGAGCCTGCACCACTGCTGTAGAGTCCAAATTCGCACTGTTCTGGCATAGCTTCCCCAGCCCTACAGGAGCAATTCTGATGCATTGGATGACAAATAATGTATTTTTACACATGATTAAAAGTATTTTTATCTTGTAAATTACTATATTTTATAATTAATGTACTACTCAACTTCATTATTAATGCATCAGAAATGATCCTGAGTGGCTGGGGAAGCAATGCCAGTACAGTGTAAATTTTGAGCCAGCACCCCCACTACAGAGCCTAAATTTACACTGTTTTGGCATAGCTTTCCCAATCCTCTAGGAGCAATTCCGATGCATTGGATGACAAACAATGTAATTTTACACATGATTAAAGCTATTTTTATCTTATAAACTATTGTTTCTCATCACAATTAGTGTACTCAACTTCATTATAAATGCATCAGAAATGATCTTGAGTGGCTAGGGGAGCAGTGCCAGAACACTGCGAATTTTGAGCCTGCGTCGCCGTGTTGCTTGTTGCAGAGCCTAAATTTGTACTGTTCTGGCATAGCTTCCCCAGTCCTCCAGGAGCAATTCTGATGCATTGGATGATAAACACTGTATTTTTACACATGATTAAAGGTGTTTTTATCTTGTAAACTACTGTTTCTCACAATTAGTGTGCTCAACTTCATTATTTATAAATGCATCAAAAATGATCCTGAGTGGCTAGGGGAGAAGTGCCAGAACAGTGCAAATTTTGAGCCTACATCGCCGTTGCAGAGGCCAAATTCGCACTGCTCTAGAACACCTTCCTCAGTCCTTCAAGAGCATTTCTGATGCCTTGGGTGACAAACTAGCACATGATAGACACTCCATGTTAAACAAACATGATGACACCGAGACATTGTAAGAGAAACTTAAAATTTTAATTATCAGAAGGTTACAATTGAAAGCTAGATAGGCTTGTTACAAAGGGGGGTTTGAAACAAAAGAGTTGCTTCAAAACATCTAAGATCTCTAGATCGTGTCTCACTCGCCTCGAATGCGCTGAGCTAGTTGCATGTTCTTGGCAGATATGGTAATCCTCTTTGCATGTGTTGTAAGGAGGTTGGTGTCTTCAAAAAGCCCAACAAGGTAAGCCTTGGAGGCTTCTTGCAATGCTTCAACAAGGGCAATCCCTATCTCCTTTCACTGTCTGAGTGAAAGGGGCTCTTCTTATCAGCAACTCAGTGTTCCTCTGAGAAAACTTGATTTCATGTAGAGCCCTATGCCCTTGGCGCATCCTTTTCCTTGGAGCTCTCTATGGTGTGTTGGTGCATTGGTGAGGTTGGGACTTCCTTGGCTTGAAGAGCTTGACCTTTCTATACTTGCGCGCACTTGCAGGAACCTCCTCTTGGTCTTTCTCATAGTCCGAATCCTCCTCCTCCTATTGCTGTGGTACCTGTGTATCAAGTTCCTCCCAGGTAGGTAGGGGACCCTGTCATCCTGGTAGTAGGGTCTTGCCACCAATGGTGCTACACGATGTAGGAATGTTTTCACCAACCCAGTCGAACTACTCATTCATCAGCCTCTCTGTCTTGATCTCTAGGGTGGCTGCATTATTGTGGGGTCTTCTTCACATGCTTACTCCCACTAGAAGGGCCTACATGTGTGTGCATTGGTGTTGCTATGGGAGGAGGGTTGGACTCTGGTGATCCCATTGGGCATGTCCTAGAATCCAAGGGGTCACTCTCTTCCGTGGTGTCGCCAGTATTTGGTCATTGGGTGCCTTGCACTATGTTTTGTGAAGGCATGGTAACACGTGCGGTGTTGGTGCATGCCATATCCATGTACGACTATGCTAACGTGGTAATGTGCTGGTGTCCTTACATGGGTGCCTATGTAGATCTTGAGCTCAAGCTCTCTAAAAAAGTGATGAAAATGAAGTGAGAGAGAAGGAACTATTAATAGTTTTTTTAAGGGGAAAAAAAACTAACTAAACTTATTTTCTTAGCCTTATTACATCTAGATTTATGCTGGTGCATGCACAACCCAACGCCTCCCTTGTCTCCTCATTCGTGCACGCCAAGCACCATGCCTATGGGGAGCATTGATCTACAACCATTCAAGCCTTTTTGCAGCCTTGCGTGCCTCTTGCGCAAGCTTAGTTGTGCTATTTTGATTCATAATGCGAACCATGTTATTGAAAGCCCAGAGAATTCAAAAGATGCTCTAATTTTCCAAGGGTTGCAACTTTCCTCTCTATTCAACTAGCGGCTAACATATGAGACTGGAAAGTCCATTTTGTTCTCGCCTGGTTGAGCTAAAATACAGCCAATTGCAAAAGTGTAGGCATTGTGAATGCATAATTGATATGGCACTTAAGCAATTGATCAAAGATTCTCATGAATGCATGATGTGTGCAAAAGTGAATATTCTTTAGTGGAAAATTAATGATGGGGCTCCAATTTGAATTCCTGTTTGGTTCTCCTAGCATATCAGGAGACATGACACCTTCCACCCATCTTACATTTGGTTGTTCCTCCTCTTCATCATCAGTTGACTCGGTTGGATCTACTCCATCTTCCTGTTGCTTCTTCCCTTTCTTTGGGACCTTTCGAGGCATCCTTCCCAATAGAACCAACCTTTTGTATACCTTTTCCATTTGTCTTTTTATGCCTAGGAATATCAATCTGAGCATTGCAGTATGGACAAGGCCATCTTGATGTCACGCCTTGAGCACAATCCATCATGCATTGAATTATCTTCAAATCTCCCCCAAGATGCCAATCCACCTTGAACTTTCCTATGCTTTCTACATCTAAAAGTTGACCATCAATTTGCTTTTTGAATACATCTGTTATCCAGGGAGTCCTTTCAAACATCCATGTCAATACCTCATGTGTCTCCTTCTGTACCACCTCGAATGCACCAAGCCACCAAACCTCTTTCTCAGATTGCACACTAAAACTTGGTTTGGTAGTCTTTTCCCATGCACATATCATGGCCTCATTCATGAGCGTAATGCTCATACGTTCCAGCTTCCAACCTTTCACAATTTGGCACTCATCTAGCTTGAGCACATATGAAAGTGTGCTCCCCAAAACTGCAAATAAACGGTAATTTATAATATTTAAAACAAAATAATAGTCTTCATTTTCTACTGAAAAACATGAATAGAACCAATTGCAAGTTCTCACCTTCTGGTGAAAGACCATAGAACTCCACCATAGCTTGTTGTAGTCTCTCAATATGAACAAAGATGTTATTGTAAACATCATAGTGAAATTCTATACTTGTTGTCTTGATTTTCTTTCTGCTTGACCTTGTGTTTAATGTTTGTGTGCCCTCAACGTGATAAAACTGTCCTATAGCTCGCTGCACATCATCATTATTGATACGCTTGACATTGTGAATCACCTTGAGTGTAGGAAATAAAGTGCTAGTGATTCCTTGACATTGTGAATCACCTTGAGTGTAGGAAATAAAGTGCTAGTGATTCCTTGTCTTAGAAATGCATCTTTTACAACCTGACGGATTGCTTGGTACCCTTTCATGCTGATTCCAGCCGCATCACAAGCATGTTAAATTACTGAAGAATCGATGGAGGTGGTAATCTCGCTCACCACATTGTTGACAATAGCTTGGCTTATTTTAGGATGATGAGGGTCAGTATAATAATCGAGAGAATATCCTTGGTATTTAGAATGGCTTTGACCAAATCCTTCCATCCCTCTTCGTTTTAGAACCACACACCTCTTGCAACTCCTGGTATAACACAAATGATGACTATTTTGTTTAAATCACTGAGTGCATAATGAAAGTTTATGTTACTTTGTTGTACGAATCCTTTTCTCTCGTGCTCCACCTTTAAATGCAAGAGATTCTATACCAACCAATTTTTTTACAACCTGACGGATTGCTTGGTACCCTTTCATGCTGATTCCAGCCGCATCACAAGCATGTTAAATTACTGAAGAATCGATGGAGGTGGTAATCTCGCTCACCACATTGTTGACAATAGCTTGGCTTATTTTAGGATGATGAGGGTCAGTATAATAATCGAGAGAATATCCTTGGTATTTAGAATGGCTTTGACCAAATCCTTCCATCCCTCTTCGTTTTAGAACCACACACCTCTTGCAACTCCTGGTATAACACAAATGATGACTATTTTGTTTAAATCACTGAGTGCATAATGAAAGTTTATGTTACTTTGTTGTACGAATCCTTTTCTCTCGTGCTCCACCTTTAAATGCAAGAGATTCTATACCAACCAATTTTTTTTGCGTTTAGGAGCACCATTTGGCATTGCTTTGAGTCGTTTATTAAGTTCCTCTAGCCTTTGAATCTTTGCATCCTTCTCCACATTCTCTTCGAGGATCTCTTTCATTTTATCTGATGATGTTTTAAGTCCTTTTTGACATTGTAAAAGGCTGAATTGTGATGCTTGCAATTGAGATTGGAGAATATGGGTTTGCCAAGCTCCACTTGTAGTCAATCTTCGGCAACCCATTTCAAGAGCACTCCCTCAACCAACTACAGAAGATCCACCTCTCCCCACTCCAAAGAAGAGCTTGCTCCCTCCACTATTGAATAGATTCCTTCCTCCTCAAAAAGACAAGGCTTGATGTATAAATGGGATCATAATAAATCCTGTCTTCCTTTCTAATTTTTACTTTTCTTAAGTTTTCAATGTGTTGTACTCAAGGTCTCACTTTACTTTTTCTTTTTTTTTTTACATTGAGATATTTATGTAATCACATTTAGTGTCTCTTCCAATTTGTGACAAATGAAAATTAAAATATCATTATATATACAAATAAAAATTTTGTTACAAACTCTCCATCGAGGAGGAGTGATGAGTACATTGTGTAAAACAACTGAAAGATCCCTGCCCCCTCCACACAACGAATTCGGGGGTGCTAGCAGTGAGAGTAGCACTTCTTGTGCAGGGTAGGGTCCCTCACTTGGGGCCTCTTGGCAGCTTCTTTGATGATGGCACCATCTCTAATGTCTTCATGTTAAAATCTAGTGAGCAATATGTTCATCCATCTGATTTTGCAATAGACAAAGTATTGAAGAGGAGGCTTAGCCATTGTCTTGAAAAGATTCCCAGTTGCAGCAATAGACTAGAGGAGAAATGCCCAATACATTCAAAGAAGTGTCGCCTGCTCCAATTTAATTCTGGTTTTCTTTGTTTTCTACATCTTCTTTACTGAGAGGACTCAGAGCCCGAGACAATGACTTTGGCGCACTCAAGTGCCAATAGAGGATGATGGGGTTGAGGAAGAGGTGGCTATAGACCCAACAGAGGAGAGGGTAGAGACCGAAAAGGAAACCTTTGAGACGAATGCATCCCTTATCCCCTTCGATGATGCAACACCTATTTCATTAGAAGACAGTCAATCTAATGAGAATGAACAGGGGAAGTTGTCACTACCTTCCTTGCCCAGCTTTACTATGGCAGCCCAAGCTGATTATGTATTATTAACATACATTATGCAACATTTCAATATTCGTGAAGACTATTGCTTGGCTGCCTTAGCAAATTTTAGTGAAGCAGACATGGGCTGGATAGAGGAAGGAGTTGACAATTATCTACTAGTTGATTCTGCAGTTGAGGACTCCGAGTACCTGCCTAGCAAGGAGATATTAAAGAAGATGTTTGATGAAGCTAGGACATATGAAACCCAATTGCCTTTCGAGGAGGAGGCTGCAGCGATTGTCGACCGTCTTGGTTTGGCAGATATGGGTAAATTTTTGGCACCTATTGTGTATGAAGACAGTAAGTCCACGATCCCTTTGTGGACAAGATCCTTGCTTAAGGGTGATGAAAATCAACAGGTAATAGAGCTGAAGATTTTTTAAACTATAAGAATTTGATTTACGTGGACTTTGTCGATTGTGTCAATTAAACATATAACATTGGTACTAGGTTTTTGTATATGCTGATGATTTCTTGAAGATAGCAGGAGGCTCAAGATCATCCAGTGCTTCCACTTCAAGGTTAACAGGTCATCGAAAGGATGTTGCTCTCACTCAATATATAAGATCCAAAAGATTATTTGAATGAATATTTGTAGACATTGGAAATGGCTTACGATGATGTTTGCCTAGAGCACAATATTCACATATCCCCATATGCGGGTGAGATTTGAGGTCCATATCTCTCACAAGATCATGACTCGATGAATATCAAGAAGATTTAAGAAATTTGAGTGAGCAAACCGATAATGCCATAGCTTACAATCCAGATCTCCTAGAGCTGTAACAACATTTGCAACATCCTCATTCAATGAAAGTTCAAAGAGATTACCATGTCGAGGACCAACTGCAATAGTGGTGCCATCCTTTTCGATGCGACACTTTGTATTATCAAATCCAACAAATAGACCAAGATCCACAAGCCGCGCAACAGAAAGTAAGTTTCTTTGTAAATCAAGAACATATAAAAATCCTCGTAATATTTTGGTTGAGGAAGAAGTTCCCAAATACAAGTTGCCAATACCCATTACTTGGCAAGTTGTATTATCAGCAAGATAAACCACTTTCTTGATAGGAATTGGATGATAATTGTGTAACCATTACAATTGATATGTCATGCTGCCAGTAGCACCAGAATCAACAATAAAGAGAGAACCATCACGAACATGTAGTACCTTTTCTGGAGAGACATTATAATGAACCAAATTAGTCTCTTGATGAACATTGTCTTCATCATGAGGATTTTGTTGAGTAGCATAAGCTTGATTTTGAGCTTCATCATAACGCCTCTTGATTCAGTTTACCTGAACTGTCCTAACATTTGACTCCTCAGAACTCCGATTGACAAACCGTTTTGATAGGATTCACCAACACCATACCATCTACACACCAGCACCTGGTTTTGGTTTTAAGGACGCAATTAAGAAACAATTCTAATTACAACAAGTGGAGCTATAAAATCATGTAGGCAACATATAATCAAAGAACCAATCAACCCTACACAAAACTATTACCAAAGATCAATCTTGTAAGACATGAAATCATAATCATAAATTGAACAAGAAGACGTAGATGCTTCCCTTATGATTAGAATCACTCTGATACCATGTTGAGAGAGGGAGAGAGACGAGACAAGAGAGACACCACATACGCTCCACAAGAATGAGTCATATTAGTCACAAGTCACATATATATAGGAAAGACCTAGAGTGAGTTAGGGCTAGCTATATATAGCTCCAACACATGTAAGCCTTTTTAAACCTTATGGTAATGTGAGCATACATTTTCAAATGCTTTAACTCTCACTTAACTCAATATTGATATCCAAGTTACAAATTTACTAGTCTCTACTAGTACATTTATATATTCTTTAATAGTATATTATATTATTGAATATTTTCCACATATGGTCCTTTAGATTTGCAATATTGAAGGTATTAGAAGAAACCACTCTTAGAATTTTGTAGGTCTTGGCAAGTATCATGCTAAGCATTCTAATTTCAAAAATATAAAGTGCCAGGTTTATATTTGAGAGTATCATGAGAATGATAAAATGCTTAAACTAAGCAACGTTTTGTATTTGAAACTTATAAATTTTTTTATACTAAGAAAATTATTACCATAAATATGATAAAAGTCTCCTCCATGTCTCTATGTGCAAGCCAAAACTTTAAAGTGTTGGAATTGATTTTGATTCTGAAAAACTTGAAAAGTGGGTTTGTGTTGATACAAGTTAGAGTACATTATTTTAAAAAAAGGCTAATTATTTTACATAGAACAATTGGGAGAGGATAAAAAAGACAAAGGGGATGGGGGGTAGGGAAACTTCTCATAGTAAAAAATGCATCCAGCTTTTATAGGAACATTATGGAAGCTTGATCCCCATAAAGAGCTTGGATGGTTGTGTGAAAATTGTTAGAATATATTGTGGAAGGTTGATTCTAAGGAAGATCTCGGTTGGGGTGTGTGAATTTTTGTTAGTAGAAGAAGAGTGAAAGAACTTGGGTATTTTATAATATACATAAAAGGTGGTGTTTTTTCTCACTAACACCTCAAATTTTTTGGGGGACCTTGGATGCTACTACATAGGTGCACAAGCTAGTTTTAAGAGAGGAAGAAACCAAAGACCACTAGAAGATGAACTATTTAACATTTGAGGAAAAATGAAGAAAGTTTTACTTCTTTATGTACATATAGACATCTAAGATGTGTGATTATAGGACACATGTTCAATGTAGGTATGGTTGGCTAGGTACACTCAAGTTGAGTACATAGTGACCACTTTGATGATAACTCTCATCATCACATAAAAAACTAGATGGGGAGAAGGGTACACTTGCTGTTGTTGATGGTGACTCTAGTAGTGTCATTTAACGTCACAAAAACATCAAATCAATGTAGTTTAATAAGATATACTCACATATTAAAAAATATTTAATTTCTTTATCTTCATTGGATGCTGACCATTAGATTTTAGGAGTTTACTAATGTCACTCATGTCATGTGTTTTAGGGAGAAAACATCAAGATTTATCTTAAGCTCCTAACATGTTAGTACATGAATCTACCCAAAAGTAAAAACCATATTGTGCATGGGAGAATTCTAAGTTCATATATCATACGTGAGTCAATGATTTTATTTTGGGTAAAAAAATAAAAACTTTGCTAACAAAAGGCACTATGCCAAGTTTTGGCCACAATAATATCCTTAAATCACCCCCAAATTATATTATAAGTCCATATATCATATGTGAGTCAATGATTTTCTTTTGGGAAAAAAGATAAAAAACTAACAGAAGGCCTTAGGGGACAAGTTTTATCCACAATAATATCCTTAAATCACTCCCAAATGATATTTGGTTGCCTTTTGCTACCACATGATAATTTTGCCTATACATGGTTACCATATCCTATTTTCAAACCACATAAAAGTTATATACTTCTGCACATGTATAGGATGCACTAATGGACATATTATCAAAAAATATTGTTACAAGTGTCTCCACCTACATAAAAGAGTTGTGTGATGTTGAAAAAACCTTTAACTGTAATTAAGTGGCACGACTACTGCTTTGAGATTTGTTTCCAAGGATATCAAAAACTTTGAGCAAAGGTGCTAACTTTTAGTGTTCATTATACGCTTTCCTAGATGCAAAAAATTGGAAGCATCACTAAAGTAAGCTATCATTATACGCTTTCCTAGGTGCAAAAAATTAGAAGCATCACTAAAGTAAGCTATCATTCTTATATAGCAAGATAAGGGTGTTATTCACTCGTCTATTATCTAGCTTGTAGGGTGGCATAATGCTTGAGAAAAGAGTATGTACTTTAGTGTTCTGAAAAAGGGGCACTTGAGCTTTTCCTCTAGATGGTTGATTTATTAAAAGCAAGTAAATGTGGTGTGAATTTGTTCTTTGGTTGAATTCTAAGCTTAGTGAAATGCTAATTTATATGTGAGGTTTTCTTGTGAGAACATTATACTATGACTCACGAATTGATAAATAGAGTAAATTTATCCAAATGGGTCCTTTTGCCATCGATATTCCAATTCACTAATAAAGTGTGAAGACAAGTGGGTTGAATTGTGAGACTCGCTGAATGAAAGTGTGGTCATCACCAATTAAAGTGGCTCTGTTCATTCAAGTGTGGTCACTCACCAGTGAATAATTATGTTCTTGGTATAAGGGTTTAAAGTTCGAGTGCTAGAGAAAAACGTTTTTCCTAGTCGATGAGAAAAAAAGACAAGTTGGAGTACAATCGGTTTTCCTGTTCAAAATCTCATTATTAACCGATTTTTATAACTAAAAACCTGTAAATTTTATCAGTTTTTGCAAAGACAAGTATGGATTCAATAGATTTTTTTAAAATTTTTGTAAAGACAAGTGTGGATTCAATGGTTTTTTTTTTGGGGGGAGGGGGGGGGGATTTTAACCGGTACAAAATACACGAAAGGAGGGTATTTTTTTTTCTAGCAGTGGAAATTTAAACGTTTGAGAGAGAGAGTGAAGGCGGGTGTTATGGTATAGACATGTGAAAGGGAAGGGGAGGCAATGCAGAGGAGAGATACTTTGGGATATGCTATCTACGGCTCTCGTCTGCGGGTTCATCATGCGGTTTGCCAAATCATCGACAGCAATGATATAGTCGTTTACTATCGTTTTGGCTACACAGCACTATAGCAGCTGAGCAGCTGAGCAGCTGCAGTCTCATTAAATTATATTCGCGAGACGGGGCCGCGGGGGTACTACAGTCTACTGCTCCTCCACGTCCCGGTCTCAAATGCCTAATAAATTGGACATATATACCAAGACGAAAGACCAGACCTTAGTACAAATGTACAGACTTACAAATATACAGCCACTTATACACCCCATTTGCAAGCTGGCGCACACACACACACACCCACACCCACTCTCACAGTCTTAGCAAAGTTGGCGCACAGAGTGATGTACACACACACACACACACACGCACAGAGTCTTAGCAAAGTTGGGTTGTGGCGCACAGAGAGATGTACACACACGCCACACACAGAGTCTTAGCAAAGTTGGCGCACACACACAGAGAGAGAGAGAGAGAGGGAGAGAGAGAGAGAGAGAGGGGCAGCCTCAGACCTCTTTCACGATGAACGTGTGTACAAACTCATGCAATTCACTTCACCCTAGCTTTCACCTTTGAGATATCATCATTTCTCTGCATCCATGAGCACGTGAAAGGCTAGAAAGTTGCTCTCCCCCCCCCCCCCCCCCCCACCTCCTTTTTTCCCCTTTCACACCAAGAATCTTCAAAATTTGAGTCCTTGGTAGATTCGTTTAACTACATTACTTGAGCACCTGACTATTCTCAGCCCACAACACACTTGTGGGAATTAATTAGGCATACATTTCAACACTTCACGCCAATTGTTCATTGGTCATCAACACAATATTTATTGTTCATATCGTAGTGGTGCTGCTGGTGGTGGTGCTATGCCTACTATTACCAACAACATACTTTAACATTCATTTATAGTTGATCCCCAACTGTGGATTGCGTTGGTGTGTAGCTTGTGACTCTTAAATTAAGGGCCCCTCACAACCACTTGGACAAGCTGAATTTTGACCCAATTTTCGTCTTTTAAAAAAAATTAAAATCATTAGAATCACAAGTAATCTCACCTCTCTTTGGTAGGTAGGAGCCTACTTGAACCTCCTCCTCGAACCTCCAGACTATGTCCTAAACCTCCAAATTCTTACCATGCTGCCACATAGCAGCCTCGTGAAACTCTTCCTTTACCAAATGTAGAATAATGTTGACAATGATATTATTATAAAATAATAGAGCATTTAATATGAAACTAACCATATAAATATGATATTATTATAATAGTTATTAACCAATATATATAGGTAACTGATATTAAACAAAAGCATATTATATTTAGTTATTAAATATTATATAACAATATAATCCAATAGGTAATATTAAATGCAATAGTTAATACTAAATTTAGTTATTAAATAACGTATAACAATATAATCCAATAGTTAACATTAAATGTAATAGTTAATATTAAACTATAGCATATTATATTTAGTTATTAAATAATGTATAGCAATATAATCGAGTAGTTAATATTAAATACAAAATATAAAAATGGATGTTGACAACATCTAATAATTAGAATACCTTGAACAATTCAAATTCTCTCATAATAGACTCGGACTGAAGTTTTGTAATATCAATATCTGCAACTTGTTTAGGTGGATGTGCATTCCTTTAGTAAGGTAGTCCAATACATTTGTCAAGTGTTACAAATGTAGATGAAGCACGATGGATGAAAGTTAACCCATGATTGACTACAACAAATATGTGAGCTACCATTGATGCGTGACCTTGTAGTTTCTTCTAGAGGGCACTACATGAGAGCTATACATGTGGAAGGTAAAGCTTATAATTCTACTATACCCTCTTGAAATATTTGATTATTTTACAATATGTACAGAAAAATATGCTAGCCTACATGCATGCAATGTACTACTCCTTCTATATGGCATATCTTTTGTGGATCAATCATGGAAATGATTATTGTGTAAATGACTCTCATGGCTATTGGCAATGAGGATGATACAAATTATTATGAGGCATATAGACTCCAATGATGATGGGGAGGGTGTAGTATAGGATATAATAGTCTATACCCTTTTATCCATAATGTAGATTATATATATAATATATTATATACCCTTTTCTCCATACACTTTTATATATGCTTTCTATATATCATGTTTATTATTATTTTTGGGTGCAATTATTGTCGTTTAGACATTTGTATGTATGTTATACACTCATTATACAATTTATATCTACACAAATAGGTATCTTTTTACGATTTAGTCACTTATTAAGACACATGTGTTCATGAACATTTGGATGTCCTTTATGTATTGATGTTGTTCTACCAAAATTTGGTTTGATCTCTTATGATATTAGATGTTAAGTGTACTTAAATTCGTGCAATTATTTTTCCCTTAAGCAATCTTTAGTTACAAAGAACAAATTAATAAGTCACCAAATATGGTGACTCAAAATTAAATATTCCACTAGGTGCCTTTGCATACATGCAATCCTTTATTGTTGATGATGACAACACGAGAGAGAGAGAGAGAGAGAGAGAGAGAGAGAGAGAGAGAGAGAGAGAGAGAGAGAGAGAGAGAGAGAGAGAATTTCTCCTAATGTTTACTGGAGGCTAAAATGTCCTATAAATACAAAATTGTTAAAAATCTTCAACTAATATGGATGCAAAAGTTAGTCTCACCACCTAATTGGGCATCTTTGATGTGCCTTTGGTTGCCTAGCATATGGTTGCATTCATCATTTAAGAACCACGGAGACTTAATCTCACTACTACAAGATCTTCAATTTTTGATGTCCAGCTTTGATGGTATTTGCATCATCGAAATGAGTGTCAAAACGGACGTCAAAATAAGCGTCTATGTTTGTGTCGAAGTAAGTGTCAAAATGTCTGTCTAAAAAAGCATTAAAACAAGCATTGAAAAAGACAACGAAAAAATATTTTTTTTGATTTTTTATTTGGTGTGACTTCTGAAAAGAATTCAAGTGTTTTTAGTTAGATCATAGTCCTTATCAACCCAGTTTTTAGTTACTTTTCAAATAAATACAAAGATCTATGTAATAATATATATAAGAAATTAAAATGCCAATATTTATCTACCAAAGCTTGCACTAATGATCCCAGATACAAGGATATATGTAGCAATATTTACAAGAAATTATGATAATTGTTTGCTAAAGCCCCCATTAATAGTCCCAAACAAGAAAACTATGAGACAAAAACCAAGTATTGCTTGCCAAATAAAAAAGAAATAAGATGTTATATCTCATCATCGACTCTCTCATCCTCAGCTAGATCCATGGCTCCAAATACATCTATTTCTAGAAAGACCTCTCCATTTGTATCTTCATCAATGGGTGTAGCCTCATTTGTTGTAGGAGTAGAAGGTAGTTCATCTGTATCGTCCTTTTCTATTTCAGGCATTGGAGGTGGTTGTGTTGAATGTTGTTCTTCTATTTCTTCTTCGAATTCCGGATTAGCTGTTGTGTTTGCTTTTAGTTCAAGTTCTAGTTGTTGAATTAATACCTTCATTTGATCCTTCTTCTAGTTGTTCAAATGGATCAATATCTGCTTCCTGTGCTTCTTAAGTGGGTTCCTCAACCTCTACTTCATTTGATATTTCCATATCTTCCAATATTTGTTTACTGTGTGGATCAATTTGGATTACAACCACCTATGATCTCTCAGGTCCACCTTGAAGACAACTTGCTGATAATGCTTTGGTAGCACAAATGTGTCCCTTTGGTTTGTCATCCATTGCTAAAAGAGAGCACATATCTTGTGGTAGGTTTTCAGATGGGGATAGAGGGTCAACCTTATAAACATGGAATATAGAAGTATTGATAAATAATAGAAGGGGAGAAATAGGAGTGCATCTCGACTATATTTTTGACGAGCATATCAGCACTGAGTACTACATGTCTCATCAAGTTTCTAGCTATGTAGTAGCTACTACTATGAGGAGTAAACAAACTGGGGAGGAGTTCTATTCATTTCATAGGGCCCCTCCAAGAATGATTTTCCCTAGATCTTTCATTAGGGTGATTTCATAGGGTAGGATGATTGATATTATTGTATTTAGTTGTGATTTATATGCATTTGACAGCTTATATTCTGCATATATGTACTCAAATTCCTATATGTCTTTGTTTTATTTTTTTGACACGTTTAATTTTTCATTCAATATATTACTAGTAATTAAAAATGTAAATGTATGTTAAGTTTACATGATTTTGTGTTAAAATGGTATGCATGTTGAAATGCATGTGTGTGGTTTAAAATTTAAAAAAGCATACAAAATTTATTTCGATGGTGTGAAATGCACATTCATCTCCATTACATTACTATAATGAAATTATGCATGATGATATACATGTGTGTGGTCATAAATGAAATGAGCATACAATATTTATCTCCATGGATTGAAACACACATTCATCTCAACTCCCAACCACCTCATGATTCTTACACAACACAAACCATAGCCAAATACAATTTAAACAAACCCTAGATATAGCTTTAGTTTCAGTATTATCTCCCATGAGCCCTAAGCAGAAGCTACCTTGCTCGTGTCTACATTCATTAAAAGAACGCACTTCTACAAGCTAAAATAGAGAAAATAACTTTTCTAATTAAAAGAATGCGACCATTTTTAGAATCTCCAAGTAAATGATGGTTTTAACCAATGATTGTCAAGGAATTTTAAATTGGTGAATTTACATTTGAGAGAGAGAGAGAGAGAGAGAGAGAGAGAGAGAGAGAGAGAGAGAGAGAGAGAGAGATGCAATTTAATTGCTTTTATTTATACATTTAGGGACTAGATTTTATACATAAGGTAGCCTCTAGATATCCCAACCCTCATTGTGCACCACATATTTCATAATTTCCATGAGAATATTCCTCCACAAAGGGAGAGAGAGAGAGAGAGAGAGAGAGAGAGAGAGAGAGAGAGAGAGAGAGATGCAATTTAATTGCTTTTATTTTGTACATTTAGGGACTAGATTTTATAGATAAGATAGCTTAAAGAGATCCCAACCCTCATCATGAACCACATGTTTCACAGTTTCCATGAGAGTATGCTAATCTCATAAGAGAGAGATCTTGTCCAATATTAAATTCTAAGATATCAGAGAGCACATATTGATGAGCCATACAAATCAGCCAAAATATGATGACACTTGGGATGACATGGTAATAACTATAGTTTGTGATATATTTCACATCCACAGAACTTATGGCAAAAAGAAAGGGAGGAAGATCAACATAAGCATGACCATTTAATGAAAGAAGCCTCAACTCATGCTTTCAAAACACAAAACACTCAAGCCTTTTTGCAAGAGTGTTCATTTTAAATCTACAAACTCAACATTTAGGCATTAATTAGAAGCATATCCATGCTTGCATCAAGCATTGTGTGTTGTATAGATGATATTATGAGAAAAGCACACATGGATTAAAAGCATGTCCATGCTTGCATCAATGCATGTGTTTTGTATAGAGGAGATGAGGCTAGCCCCAAATCCTCTTGTGTCAAAGGGAAGACCAACAACTAGTCCATCCTCACAGCTATAGTGTGAATCCAGGACTAAAGATATCCACACAATGAGCTCGAAATACATGGTTAGAATGTCGAGTTGTCCTGGCACGAAAGAACTGTGCAAGCTAAGACTAGGATGTGCCATAGGTGCATTTGAATCTCAAACCACATAATCAAAAACCATACATTATAAATGGCAAATGATGCACCCAAAGGTATATGTCACAGCTCTGCAACAAAACCTAGGGTCGTGTCGACAAATCATAGAAACCAAACATACATAGCTTGTAGTTTAAAGAAAGCTACACCTAAGATTATCCTAGCTTAGGATGATTAGCCTGGATTAGAGAGAAAGCTAAAGATGTTTAAAGGTATCCAAAGATATCAAATATCATAAAGGTTTCAAAGTTTCAAAAGATATTCAAGGGTACAATAGTCCTAGGTTAGTGCCTTTTATAGTCCCAAGGCCCTCATGCCCTCTAACACCACATGTGTAAATGCCCCTAAGCTCCATGTGCCTAGACCCAACTCCCATGTGTATGTGTAAGCCTAAAATCCCTTTGTTACAAACCATCCCCTCTTACAATGATTTCATTCTCGAAATCGAAGGGTGGTCGTGCACAAAAGGGCTATACAAAGCCAAAAATCAAACATATAGTCTGAATACACTCAAATGCAAAAAACAAAATTACGTCTACAACTTAAATGATCTAAGGGCCTCCTAGATCAAATGGGAAGCCAAATAATTTCATGATCAACACCATAGACCTCGTGCCACCTGGATCGAAAAGGGTAAGTTGTATCACCCCTAGCCATGAGTGACGGGGCCGCCTAGATCGAACGTCAAGTAACGCTCCCCCACTATCAAAAGGTGGTCACCAAAAGGATGCTTGGATCAAATGGAAATCCACCAGTCATACCATCAAGATCAAGGTCTAAATACCCACAAAGGTCAAAGATAAATGTGTCATGATGGTGTGCCGTAATTCTAGATTATGTCCATTATGAAAAAAAAATGAATGCTCCAAAAGTGGTGTCCGTTTCAATGCATAGGCATCCACGAGCATCATAAAAGAATGCCTCATAAACCAAGTCAATGCGTGGATCAAGAATTGATGTATCATGCCTAGCTAGGTAAAGCCATGCCCTCAACACATGAATCATTTGCAACTCAACCAAAGCATGGTCCCCATCACATATGACCACACAAGCATGATCTATAGTATGTATATCCACGTGATCTAACTCACACACATCACTATCACTATCATTATCACTATCACATACATTATCATATCCACATGATCTAGCTCACACACATCACTATCACATACATCATCATCATGTGCATGTGTCAGTGACATCATGTGCACATGTGTATCTCTATCATCATATGTATGTGCGTGCGATACATCAATATCATGTGTATGAGTATAAGATACATCACCACAGGTATGTGGTTGTGGTACATCATCATCATCTGAATAGTCCACATCCTAAGGGACATAATCATAATGACTCAAGAGTGTAGGATGTGCTCATATAAGTCACCAAAAATAAAACAGTCCCATGTGAACAATGTGGAACCATCTGTGTTGAGGTATCCAAGCAATGAAACAATAAAATCACGATGTTTACACCATCTAGACCATCTGGTACAAGCATCACCTCATCAAAACAAATGTCTCGAGTGACTAGGCATCAATCCCATGAGCTTGAATAACCCATCATGGCATGAGTATACCGCCTCATCATTGCATGAAGTCGACGAGTGAGGGTCTAGTGGTCTAAGTCTTGAAATGCCAAAAGTATGTGTGAACGTGGCAAAAGATATGTAATTCATGACACAAAATGGCAAGTCAATGCAGCGAGAACGTAGCCACAATGATAGTGTATGAGCAAATCTCAAGCAATCAGATCTCATGCAATGAATCGACAATAGAATCGAAAAAAGTCGATGATGATGATGGTGTGTCGAGTGTCGGTCATAAGAAGAATAGAAATAGTAAGAATAACCCATAGCTACGTGTGAACACCACCCAAAAATTCTTAAAAGGTCTATAAAATCCCAAAGTGTGCGAAAAAACCCACAATGTGCTATGTGTGTGAACAAGGGCTAGCAAAGTACCAAGGAGTCACATTACGTGCAAACAAGCCCCATAAATCTGCAAAAGAGTACTCACGCATGAAAGAACTCTGAATATGTAAACATCTCACAAAGACATGTAAATAACTCCAATGACCCACATGTAGCATGTGAACACCTCAAAGCATAATATGTGAATAGCCCAAAATTTCCTACCTCTCACACATGTGAACAAGCTAGTGTTAATAGTAAGGAATGTGAGTGGATAAGGGTAAATGGGCAAGGGTCCAAGTGGCTGTGAAAGGTTACAAGAACGAGGAAGTTTGGGCAGGGATTTGAATGGACAAGTATAGATAGCCAAGGTGTCGAAAAGGAAGTGTGAAAGGCTTTTAAAAAATCCTAGATTTTTTTCTATCTTCTCCTTCACGTTCACGCTAGTGGTATGCCTTCCTTCTCTTGTTTTGTTTTTCTCTGCCTGCTACACGTGGTGAGCCTCTTAGTGGAAATGAACCATAATATGTATATTTGTTGTTTTTCTTGTTTCTTGTTCATTTAAACAA
This sequence comes from Cibotium barometz, assembly GCF_041138505.1. Taxonomy (NCBI): domain Eukaryota; kingdom Viridiplantae; phylum Streptophyta; class Polypodiopsida; order Cyatheales; family Cibotiaceae; genus Cibotium; species Cibotium barometz. Next base: position 27,040,666 of record NC_141075.1, on the reverse strand, counting down.
ATCCTTATTGAACCACGTGTTGCTTACCATGGCTTGTTGAGCTAAGCCCGTCTGCACCAGTCTGAGCCTTTGATCAAAACGCGATGAGTTACTCTCTCATTTTTTAAAAAAATGTATGCGCCATGTTTGATTGACACCAGAGTCTACGTTGTAGCAAAATGTAGCAACGCAATGAGGTTGTGTTCTTACGTTAAAAAACACTACTGTGTGTGCTTGTGTCCCTACTGTACCGATAGAGCTTCCACTCGCTCTGCTGAGCCTTGAGTAATTCCCGTGTGTGCTACAGAGAGAAACATGGTCTGTGCTTGGATTGGCTGATTCTGTAGACTTGCACAGTTGAAATCTTTAGTCAAAGGCTTTGTAGCAAAAAGAGTTGATGATGTGCTTGAACTTAGGCTACCCAAATGATTGCTATGTTATGGCACCTTCACTCTTGCTTGCATTTGCTTAAGTTTGTTGAACATTCATATGTCTTTTCCCATTAGCCACATCAGGCCTTGTAGTGTAAGATGCACACTAGCTTGCTAGTGCTTTGGGTTCGATTCCCAAAGAGATGTTTGTTGTTGGACTTGGTAGCTTCCCACTCAAGTCCTTGCAATCTTGTTCGTAGTATTAATGAAGCTTAGTCAAGTGTAAACTTATTGTTCAGCCATATTTGAGCCTTACTATGCATGTTGTACCTTGTGTGTGATGATTGTAATCTAATATCATTAATATTAGCTCAAGAATGTTAAGATTTTCAAGTAACTATTAAACTAAAGTAAGATAATGCCTTAATCATTTACTGTGATGTAGTCTTTGTCAATCTTAATAAGAAAATTGTGTTAATGTCTTTGATCAATAAAGGTTTACAAGATCTACTCTTAATCACTTTGATTTAATCCAAACTGGTTTAATCTTAACATATTCTACCTGCAGTCCAAGTGTTTTGCTCTCTGCAATCTTTCTTGACAAATTGTTTACACAACATGTTTTTCTTACAAGAAAATAGTGAAGAGTAATAAAGATTGAAAGGTTTAATCAAGAACCACTCACTGTAGCTTCAAGATATGATTTCTCCACTCTCTTTGCATTTCTTTATGAACTGCAACAAGAAACTATAAATAGTACTTTGCACAATAACTTTGCATAGATCTGTTATGCAACTATGAACTGCACCACTCTACACGCAACATATTCTCCACAAAACTACACCTTGCACTATAATCTTCTCAAATGTGCATCAAAACTATAAACTACTCTGAAATCTATATAGAATCTTCAATCTACACCAATTCTTGATAAGAACTGTACCAAAATCTACACAACAACCTTTAATATCCTCCAAAACTTCTAAGATTCCCTAAAACTAGGCAAATATGGAAGGAAACTAACGTTTATATAAGATTTGATGAAAAGAAGCACTAATCAAGGAGATTTACCAAAAACAAATCCAAGAAAATCACTCTGGAAATAGTTGAAAACCTTAATTTAAAAATCAAGAAAATCAAGATTCTCTCAAATCTGTGCAGGAATAAGGATTTTTGAAATCTATGATTAGCATATATCCAAAAATTATTATCATTAATTTCATTACTAATCCACTCAAAATAGAATGAAAATAAAATCTAAAAACTGTGTAAAAGCACTAATTTAAAAATGGATTAAGTATTAATTATTGCTTAATCAAAATATCAAGATCTAAGCCAAGAGATTTGATACCATAGAAAGAAATCTACACCTAGATTAGCCTGAGATTAGCCTAGCTTAGGATGATTTGCCTATGATTAGCTTGGATTAGAGATAAATCTAAAGATGTCTAAAGGTATCCAAAGATAATAAAGGTTTCAAAGGTTCAAAAGATAATAAAGGTTTCAAAGGTTCAAAAGATATTCAAGGCTACAATAGTCCTAGGGGTAGTGCCTTTTATAGTCCAAGGCGCTCATGCCCTAACAACACATGTGTAAATTCCCCTAAGCCCAATGTGCCTAGGTCCATCCCCCATGTGCATGTGTAAGCCTAAAATTCCTTTGTTACAGTGGTTAGCATTATGCCAAGTCAAATGGGAATCGACGTCATCGCACCCAATGTAGCACAACTCGAAACATCCGAGGAATGATCCACTATATACATGTGTGTATTTGCATGATCTAGACTATGCATCACATCCTCATGTGTAAATCCCTCTATGTGTGCATGATCCTCGAAGGTAAGAATATGATCAATAGGATCGCATTGTCACTGAAGACTGACAATGTATCCACACATGAGAGATAACTAGAATCATCATCCCAAAAATAATTAGCCCTGGAATCTCCAAGGTCATTGAAGTAATCCTCATAGGTAGGGTCTATCTCAATCAATAATGGATTTAAGAAAATATCTAAGTCGAATGTGAAACTCTTTAGATCCATATGAATAATCATGTGTCTCCTATGAGATATCACCTCAGTTGTAAAATTGACACTCCCCTCGTGCTCACTAACCTGGTGTGTGCTAATGGATGCATCAGTAATCAAATCCTAACCCAGGAGATCATCTAATGTCAAGCTATGATCCCTAGGAAGGTAGGTGGGCCTAGGTGAATGAACACTCGTAATGCTCAATGCCATCCCTGCCCCTCGATATCATGTCACACATCATGCCCACATGTGGGCTAGATCATGCCCACATGAGCCCACATGCCCAAATCCATATTTGGCTAAACCAATGTTGTTGCGTGACTCTTCTTAAGAAAGAAACTTTATAGGGTGGAACAAGATGATAAAACAAGTTTTGCAGCTCATGTAAATTATATAAGTTATATCATTCATCAACTAAGTGGTGCCAGGGTTAAAAAGATGAGGAAGCTATGTTTGTCTTACTTTTTCTAGTATGCCTCCATCTTATAAAAAATGTGTCTCTCTGATTGCCAATCAGCCTTACCTCACTGGCATCATCACTCATCATTGGGGTGATATGGATGGAAGCTAGCAAGGCTTCACTGCACGTGAAAAATCCTTGCTGAAATTTTGTTTCTAAATTCCCTACCTAGCAAGGAAATTTTGACGCTTAGCAACAAAATAATGCTGCTGATGAGCACACCGAAATTTCACTACTCAGTAGTGACAAAAAGCCCCGACATCCCCATTGCCTCAATGCTACTAGAAATCATTGTGATGTCCTCGACGTGTTGTAGTGCTTGTATCTTGAAAATAAAAAATACATGCCATTGTGTTAAATTCTATTGCACACACTCATTACATGGAAGTACAAGTAAGGTTTACTTTTTCTTTAATACAAAGTCCTACGTAACTCTTAATCAAGTTGGTATAAATAAACCCTCACTTATGCAACTCTTAGTCAAGTTGATATATAACGCTATTATAAAGAAAATAAACCCTCACTTTTTACCCTTAGAGCTATTTTGAGTAGATTTCAAAAAACCTAAAAAATCATGCTTTTATTGCCCATGCTGGAAACTAACACTATCACTTAATCAAAAAATGGATCATTGTGGTTTTCAAATCCTCCCCAACAATGTGCGTTAGAAAAGATGTACAACCACTACAAATGTCTCTTCTCTTGTACCTCTGTCATTGTGGCCCATTGTAATTGTAAACTCAACCGCCTATTGAAATGAGGTTATTAAAAACCATAATGATTGAAGTGTATTTATGTTATGCTATAGCCCATTTGTATGGAGATAAATCTTGCAAAATCTATCACTGTCTCTAATTACTAAGACATCTCATCTAGTGTTCAAGCTAAGTTTTTGGGGTGTCCTTACTATTAAAAATGGTTGGTTCTCTTAAAGAGGGCCCTTTTAACACAAGGTAGTTAGATTTGATGCATAACACAGAAGTGGAGAGTTAACTAACACATCCCCTTGATTTCCACATAATAATTATTTAATGGACCACATATATGTGAACCTAAACACAAGCCCATGCAACATTGACTTCTAACATTTACATGATTCATAGTCTAAGTAGGCTTAATAAACTACGTAATAAACATTTCTAAAGTATGAATTTAATGAAAAACCGCTTTATCACGTGACACATTAGTATTTAGCTCATAAAGGTTCTAATTATTTTTGTATTAAATTATCATGCTAAACATATGTCTTCTATTTGAATAAAGAGAAAGTTCATTTCAAGTTTAATAATGTTAAGTGCTGATGCACCATGATTAAATAATATAACTAGTACTATGACATTAATTAAATATAACTAATATGACATTAATTAAATATAACTAGTACTATGATGTTAATTAAATACAACTAGTATGACATTAATTAAATAATATAACTAGTCCTATCACATTAATTAAATATAACTAGTCCTATGACATTAATTAAATATAACTACATTTTAAAATTAAAGAGGTAAGAATGAAATCAATATTATCCCCTAGCCACCTTGTTGGTTTCTCGGCAAGCCAATCAACTGACTAGTTTTATGTCCTATGTAACCAACATGTTCGATGATTCATCTCTAATGTCCCAGCCACAGCAAGATGGTTCTTGTCTTCATGTATATATGTTCCATTCTCGTTAATACTTTTAATAATTTATTAGTTAAAAAACATAAATTGCCCTCACATATTATACTATGATTCAACAATAATATTCATATTTTGTATATTTGTCTATTTATGTAAAAAATGTTTAATTTTTAAATTTTCTTTTATATAAAATTATTTATTTATTAATTTTTTCTTCTACATATAATTAATTCCCTTCTTTTGTGACTCTTTTATTTCTTTGCTTTTCTTTTCTTTTTAATGTAGTTTTTTCAATTTGTAATTTATTTTTAGATTTTTTCATTATAACAATCAACATTGTTTTTTTGTATCATCAGGATCGTGCACAACTTCTTTTAGAAAAACAACTTGCAATAAAGGATAATATGAGTTTTCTAAAAAATTCTTGTCTTTAAATTTGCTTACCTTCATTTTCCTAATATCTTTATTTATCTAACGTAGCAGCAGACATTGTATACCCATTTGGAGAAACAAATAAACCACATAATCTAATTTTCCAATAAAATCCATAGTGGATCTGTCCATGAGGATAAGCCCCTCTGCATCGTTGGACATTCACATTAAAAAATTTAGTGATTTTTTTTAAAAGAAAGGTGGTTTTATATATTAGTCAATTTTTCTTTGAAAGAAAGGTGGTTTTGTATGTTAGTGATGACATTGTGACTTCCATTTGAGTGTACATAATGAATTTTTGTGTACACATGATTTTTTGGGTTGCAATTAGGTGGCAAATATCTTGAGATTGTAGATATATGTACATATATATATATATGTATATGTATATGTATATATATATATATATATGTATATGTATATGTATATATGTATATGTATATATATATGTATATGTATATGTATATGTATATATATATATATATATGTATATGTATATGTATATATATATGTATATGTATATGTATATGTATATGTGTGTGTGTGTGTGTGTGTGTGTGTGTGTGTGTGTGTGTATAATGATGATGACAAAATATACAACATTTAGTGTTTTTCTATATCTCATTCCATATTAAGGATAAAGAAGTCTAATTTTCCCTTTTTGTAATTTTCTTAACACTCTAGATTATACAATTTCACTTGATCATGTTGAACTAAGTTTGAAAACTTTAACTAGCAATTTCACAAAATTTGATAAGCTACCAGATATATTAAATAAATTTTTCTTCAAATACACCTTTATTACATTAGTCTTTTAAAAAATGACTTACTAAAAAATCAATGAAAATGTTAAAATCTACTAAAATTTTTGCCTTTGAAAAGAAAAACTTCTTTCTAAGGGTATTATGAATGAAACTTTAAGAAGAAACATGATCCGCAAATATGTTGTTGAAAAATCACCAAAATGTTACATGTTAGTTTGAAATAAGAAATCATCCATTTTAATGAAAAGATAAATTCGTACTTCTTCATGAGAGAATTGTTTCTTCTAGATGTGATTATTATCACCGAATGTGTCGGACATTTTTATAACTTAGTGATTTTACTTATGTTTACCCACAAGAATCAAGACTTTTCTCCATTGCCAGCTTCTTTTAATGGTCCTTACAATGTACCCATGCGATATAAAGGTACTTTTTACAAGTTTATGTATGTTAAAATTTTGGGGAATCTTTGACAAGAGAGACAAGGTCCTTGTGTTGTTTAATATTCAAAGGTCTTGAATATACAAAGGACCTTATTCAATGTGCATTATTGATTTTTAAGGGCTTCCATGATCTTAATTTGGATGGTATACAAAGGACCTTACTCAATGTGCATTAAGGGTTTCTACGATCTTAATTTGGATGGTATGTGCATAGAAAGCTTGGGGGAAGGTGACTAACTTAACAATCTATATCTGGATGGGTCAATAACTTATACATCACATGAAATCAAGGGGTATTTTAAAAATACCCCTGCCTACGGAGTTTTCAAGCTTTGATACATCGCTTTCTTAAAATTGAGATGACAAAAGTATCCCTTTAGTACGAATCTTTTCACTTTCTGAATTTTGAAACCCCTTATGTATGTAACTTTTTTGAAACTCTACGAGAAAAAAAAAACTTTATGTTGAACTCACATGTTATCTTACATATTTTGTCCCCCCCAAACCAAACCTATATAGCATCTGCATTCAAGGGTAAATAAAAGCCATTCATCTGTAAATAAAAGCCATTCACCTATAAAATTTACAGATCTTTAGATACATCCCTTGTAAATTTGGAGCTTTAAAAAATCTCAAAAAAAGCTTGTACATATATTATGCTCTTTAATGATAAAAAAATGCTTTATTCATATTTGTGTATCAAAAAGTATTAGTGCCATGGAATGACCACCTTGTAAGCCTCATGATATGGTATGGCCACATTGCAACTTAAGTCAGTTATGATAGTAGGGAACGTATTCTTCGTTGATTACAACATAAACTTAATCTCTTTTAATTACAAACACGAACTTCGTGAGGCACTCTAGTCTCTGAGGTTTTTACAAATTGAACTTATTCTCTTGTAATTACAATATAAACTTATTCTCTTTCAATTACAAATAAGAACACTCTAGCCTATGGCAAATATGAGCACTCTAGTCTATTTAATGCTATGTAAATGCCGTGGGTTAAGGTCTTTCAAGGTGAGTACGATGATGTAACAAGAGTATCACTTTCACTTGCTCTGAGGGGGTTAGAGAAATGTGAGGGGGTTAGATTTCTCTATGCAAGTTCTAGTTACTTTTAGAAAAGGAGAGAGAGAGATACGTCTCTATCGAGGAGGTCCAAGCTGACTTGGGGAAGAACGCTAGGAGAGGGAGAGAGAGAGAGAGAGAGAGAGACGCAAGCAGAGAGAGATGTGTGTAGAGAGAGAGGGTTGTGTGTGTGTGTTTGTATAGGGAGGGAGAGAGAGAGAGAGAGAGAGAGAGTGTGCGCCTTGAGGTGATGGGGATGAGGGGAGACCATGGTTTCGTGACATCATGTGGTAGTGCCTGAAGTCAATCGTAAAGTACGTGGAGACAAACGGCCGACCACACGCTAGTGTAGTATGAATATGGGTGAATCGCATGCCATAGACCATGGCGCGGTGCTCCAAGGCAATTACCATACCAAGCTCGCAAAAATCAATGGTACTGTCTCTGGTAGAAGTTAGAACACTTGACCAACGACAAGCCAGGCCGTGGGAACGAGCTTGGTTTAAGGAAAACGGGATTAGGGATTCGGGATGGTCGTTAGGACTTTCCTAAGGATTTGTAAATGTACATTCGGAAACCCTTCAAAGGAGTACTTCTATTCCCTCACATTACTCAGCAAATTTTGTCTTTGAGAAGACTTTGGCATCCTTGAGCTTTTGTTGTTGGGGGGTGTTTTCATACACGCTTTGTGTTTTGAGCAGGCGCACTCCAAGAAGATGGTGGGTCAGAATTGTAACAACTTAGCGGTGTCTCGAGGAGATGATGGGTTAGAATTGTAACAACTTAAGTGGTGTCTCGTTGCAAGTGAGATTCACATCTTATCTTGCATTATACATAAAGAATTAGTAAGTTCAAGAAGTAAATTAGTGAGACTACAAATTGGATCTCCATTAACATGTAATCGACAACATTAAGGCAATTTGTGTTGTAACTAGAGTGTTAAGCTATTTCTTGTGTAATTGGGCCAATTGGCTATAACTTCGGATCAATATATAGTCTAAAAGCCAGTGAGATTTAGATTGAGTATGGCGATGATGAGAAATAAGCTAATAAAATGGGATTTGATGGATGAGAATTGAATAATAATAGTATAAGTAGATTTGATGTATGGGGCTGGATTAATATACGTGGATTTGGCTATAATTCAATATCATCGAGATTGCATGGGAGGAGGGTATTTGGAAGCCGTGTACGGCACGACAAGCAGGGCGAGGGGGGGCTTTCAAACCAGGCCTACGAGCAAGCTTCATAGCCCGCAATGAGAGCGAGCGACGACGTCCGATCCGCGATGCTCTGACACAAAGAAAAAAAAGAAAACCGTAACACAACGACAGGCCACGCTCTTCAATGTTTGTCTGCCTTGCATGCGTTACGCATATATACATAAATACGATTGATTATATTCCCCCCCATTGCCATCCACAAGTCATGACAATGATCCCCCCCATGCACATGATCGTTGCATGCCTGCACTCTCTTCACATCTCATGCATGCGCTCGCTGCGTGCATTGCGTTAGCATGCATGCATGCATGCATCCATCCATCGTCGTCACTCGTATCAGCGCTGCACGCGCGTGGCGCGTCTAAGGTCTCCACTGACGTGGACCCACGACCCTGTGGGGCTTGTTGGACAAAGGAGTGGGTGGCAACATGCTTAGATTATTAAATGCGGAGGGGTATCCCGGGCCTCGAAAGGCAGGAGTTGTGTAAACGTAATGAGCGCACCCCCCCCCCCCCCCCCGCCTTCTTCCTCCGTTCCTCCCTGACAAGGGGAGAGACAGAGTTTGCATTGAGAGAGAGAGAGAGAGAGAGAGAGGAGAGAGAGCTCAGAGCCTTGGCCATTGCACTAGAAAGAGAACCTTGGCAATTGCAATTGCACTTGCAGGAGAGAGAGAGTGTGTGTGTGTGTGGACTCTGGAGTGTGGAGAGAGAGAGAGAGAGAGAGATAGATATTGCACTTGCAGCAGAGAGACAGAGAGAGAGTATGGAGTTTGAGAGAGAAGGAGAGGATACTAGAGAGTAGAAACTCCTAGAGAGTTTGAAGAGAGAGAGAGAGAGAGATAGCCCCTTGGCCATTGCACTTGTCAGAGTAGAGACTTTGGAGAGAGAGAGAGAGCCTTGGCCATTGCACTTGCAGGAGGAGGAGAGAGAGGGAGAGGCTTGGCCATTGCACTTGCAGAAGAGAAGAGAGGAGAGAGAGAGAGAGAGAGAGAGCAGTCAGCAGAGGAAGGTAAAAAGTTCACAACTTAATTCCCTTTCCCTATCGTTTCAGAGCTCATTCAATTAATTCAGAGCGCACAAGTGCAGTCCCCCAGCTCCCAAAACACTCACCTCTAGTGGATAAATAGGGGAAGCCTTCCCTCACCACCTTCACCTCCCCTCGCGTCTCCACCATATGCATGCTTTCGACCTAGAACTGCATGTCGCAGCATGCGAAGCCTTGCAGATCAAGTCTTCACGTATAATCTCCTGCGTTAGCCTAATCACCCAGCCTTACTCACTCTCAAACCTCCATTAATTATTTCTCGGAGTTCTTGCTTATTTTTCCACAACTTTCTTGAACCTCGTACTAGGATGATCTCTTCCAAGCACTAAGCTCAAGAAAGCTGTGGGAAAACATGCAAGGATTCCTTACAACGCTCGCTGCTTCAAAATGATGGGGGCTACTACACACCTTACAGCTTGTGGCATTTGCATCCTTAGCTCTAAAAGATCTCTTCCAAGCTCCCGGTGTGTTTCAGCCTTTGATAATACTTACTCCATACTTTGTCTCTTAAGATCTGTGGGGTGTTGTTTACTTTGTGTGCCTCTGTCTATGCTAGTGTTCCTCCCTATGGTGCTTTCAAGCTCATGTACATGCATGCATGCAGTCGTTATAAGGCTAAGAAAAGGTCTTATTTCTGTGCATGTTTTGTAAAAACAGCATTACGCACACACATTGTGCTGTATTTATGGTGTTCCGAAGTCAAATTCTGTGCTTGTTTTGGTCGAGGCTTTTCTCTATCTTTAAAGCCGTGGCACGTGCAATCTATGAGAATTAGTAAGTATGTTCTCTTAGCTCACCAGGTGACTCTAATGGTTCTGGAGTCTTGTGATTTCCAGAAAAGCTATGCATGACAATACATTCGGAAGGTAAACGAAGGTATAAAATGAGGTGTTTTTCCTGAGTGGGTTTTGTATTTTATTGATGCCATTATTTTCAACTCATTCATCGATGTGCTCATCTTTCTCTGTTGCAATGCTTCATTTCTGCATTGATGTGCTCCTCTTTCTCTATATTAATCATTTTGTTGATGTCCTCTTCTTCTGTAAGCAGGTCCAACGTCGTTGTCCTTCCCTTACAAAGCCTGCGATTTTTTTTTTGTGTAATGTGTAGTCCGACTGAAATAGTGTTGATTTATTCTGTGTATAAGCTATTTTCTAGAATTTGTTGGATAGTGCGCTACGTATGATTAAGGTTTCCTGGGAAGCTCCGACCGAAGCTTTATCTGTTTGCAACTTGTGTGTAATTGCTTGGACGTGTCCTCTCATCAAGCTTTTTTGTTTGCTTTTTGCTAGCCGCACCATGTAATGTGATTCTGTAGAGGTTTTGGTACGTCGGTCACACGCTTCCTGTGACGTTCTTCTACAATCGTTAGCGAGGGGTTCCTTGCAACCTCCGCGAGGATCTTTCCAAGTTCTAATTTTTAAAGGTGGCCAAGTACTAATTTTTAAAGTTGGCGTTTGTTAGTTTTTTCAGACGGATCGGTTCATCCCTGCTGATGTTATCGAGTGTTCGTAGCGCAAGCTTGTGTGGTTAATGCCGTTGGTCTTGCTGATGGAGGAACTGTGCTTTTTTCTCAATCGCTTACGTGACCCACCTGTGTTTGCTAATTTTGTGATTGTATTCTGCAACAGCCTAGAGAATACCCTTCATTTAGTACGTTTAGCACTATGTATACCATGTAATCTTTGCATTAGCGTTCATTTATTCTCAGAATTGTAATTAGTATTAACGTGTTTGGGGTGGTGATTACAGGGTTAGGGCTTTTGTGAGGGTGCATGTTGCTGCTGTTTTGAAGTCGCAATTATAGCTTTAATGTTGATTTCATCGTAACTTAAGCTTCTTGTTGCCTCTATTACCTCGCTTACTCTCTGCCATAACCCTAAAATCACATACCATCTGCTTCTCTTTGGTCGTTCACAAGTCACCCAAGTCTGGCACTGGTTACGTTGTTTCTGACAGAGCCTTGGGGAACTCACAAGTCATGGATCCAAAACCATGAGAATCAGGCTCTCGTGGAATACGCTTATTTTTCAATCTCTCTTGAGTTTTGCTTCCTCTAAATTTTTACTTCCGTCAGTCGATGGAAGATCTTATTCTGTTCTCGTCGGGCACAATCTTATTTATCCTTCGTCTTTGTCGCAAGAATGTGTCGCTGTAGATCTTAAATTTCCCGCATCAGTACATTGCTGCTATTCCCTCCAATCAATCCTTTAATTCTGAGCAGTTTACCCCTTTTGGCACCGAAACCTGTAGTTGCGGGGTGGGGGCTTCTGTTCCCCGTGGTAAATGAATTTCTTAATTGCATACTCATTAAATAGACTTTTATTTATTTTTTGAATGATATTCTCAATAACCAAGCTCCTTACTTTAGAGATGACAACTTTTCACTAGCTAGACGGCATGCTAGCGACGCTGAACTAAAGCCATTGTGAACACGGAGATGGCGTGACGAGAAACAAATAGGGGCCTCCAATGAGTACAGAAAGAAAACCAATTAATTAATAGAAGATTAACATTGTTGAACCTTGATAAATCTAAACCAATTAATTAATGGAAGAATATTATTGAATCTTGATAAATCTAAAGGTTCTAACCTTTTTAAATATAAAAATTAAGTTTTCTAAAGTTTCAAGCGGCTCTCCACTTCCCTCTATTGCTTGATACGATGAATCAAGAGCTATCGATAAACATCAGCCTACGACGGGACGGGACAATGAATTGTGAAGATCGTTTTGTTAGTTGAAACAATAAATTTGAAGAGTTTACATACCTTACATCCCAATTAAGGATTATGCGCAGTGCGCACTATCCTTAAAGCTAACGAATTTACAAAGAATTATATATGTACTTTCCGGAGTAATGAGCGTACCCACAGTTAGCCATAACTCTTCAGTTAGGACACTTACGCAGAGCACTTGATGACCTTAGAAGACAAACTTCATCACAAAATACTCGAGACGAGAAACTATCAAAACAAATATGCTAGCTATTAGATTGATACAGAGGGCATCGGATAATTATTAAGATTTCTACACTCTTTTAGAACTAGTTACGATGGCTTGTGTATCGAATTGATTCAATTAGAGAATTGTCGAGAAAGATAACCAACATTGAGAGGGTTTTGATGCAGTTCATAATTCCTTCAACATTTTGTAGGGTGATAACTACAACTCTCTTACATTGGTAACGAATTGATCTTGAAAGGCACATGTCACTTACTACATTGGTAACGAATTGATCTTGAAAGTCACGTGTCACTTCTCTGTCACTTACAGTTTAAGGTCTTGGACTAGAGGCGAATCTAAAAAAGGTTGGTCTCTTTACTCTTGAATTACAGATCATAGTAGTCATTACTTAAGTTTACATTAACTTTGTAAATAGTTTTAATTTTTTCTATGTTCTAGTGGCACGGGACTTCCGGTCAGCTACATACACATTACATTTTACTCACACCACACACACCCAAGCACCACAAAGGGGTATCAAATTTCTACTGACCACTTTGTACGTAATAGACAAGCCCACTGGACAAACCCCATAAGTTGGTCACTGAATCGATTAGAGTGAACCCCTTGCACAGCTTTGGTAGAATTGGGTGTCATGCCCAAGCTCATGCTATGGATCAAGGACTATGGTTGCCATGGACATCAAAGATCGTGACTCAACTGGGCAATTATTAACGATATCAATGAAGATATTGTTGAAGAATCAGAGTCCTTTTGACAGAAAATAAGATATAATTGCATTCATTCATCTTTAAAAGCTTGAATGTAACAATCGATGGTAGTGTTCATACTAGCTACGAGAAGATCTGATGCATTATCGAGCATGTAAAGCAAGAAAATAAATCTCTCCCCCTCCCCCCTCTCTCTCTCTCTCTCTCTCTCTCTCTCTCTCTCTCTCTCTCCCCCTGCTTAAAGATTCATTTGACCACCTCGGCAATGTTGTATTAAATACTCCTCTTAAAGCCCTATGCACCTTTAAACAACAAACAAGGACACCCACTAATCATGCGAAAGAACTTCAAGAACTAGAAGCTTTTGTTCTTCTTTTACTCTATTTAAGAACTCTTATGGGTCCTAAAGCATTAAGTAATTACATTGCTTATGTTCAATAATAGGGAAGTGATAATGTTGAAGAACAACAATAGGATAACATAATATATGAAATAAAGAACTTATTAACGAATTAAGTATAAGATTATTATCATTGTAATTGAAAAATATGAGAATTATTCAATCTTAAATTCAAAACAAAATCTAGTTTTAACTAACATAAGAAACATGCTAATAATTGGAAAGATACTATTGACACAATAAAAGAAAATGTTTATTATTAATATTTTGCTATGTTTTTGCAATGCATTGGAAAATTGGTATAAGCACATATTTCTAGTAATACTGACATTTACAAAAATGATTCTCCCTATCCATGAAGATTTTAGATTAGGTGTCCTTTAAAAATATATATATAGAATGCATATGATGAATTGTTGGTTGCACCAACCTACACAATAGGCTGCATCAAGGCTTTGTATATAAAGCTCTTCATAAAGAAGCTTTATTCATAGAGCATATGCATTAAAAGAGCTTATGCACAAAGCAAGCTTTATGAACAATTGAGTAAAGATTTATGCATAAGCTTTGTGCGTAATGGGCTTAATTCATAAAGAGCTTTATAAACAAGACTTATGTATAAGCTATCTATGCCCAGTGCTTATCCATAAGTTTTATGCACAAATGCTTGTGTAAAAGCGTTATGCATAAATCTTCATATGCATAAGCATTATTGATAAAGCTTATGCATAAGTTTAGTGCATAAATCTAAAAGCAGCAGCTTTGCTCATAAAACTAATGCAAAATCTTAGCTTTGTGCATAAATATTTGTGAACTAAAGTAGAGCTTAAGCCTTATGTACAATTATGTGAAAAAATGTGTATGTACAATATGAAATGTTGTGTATTGTTTTGGAGCTGCATGTTCATATAGGAAACAAAGTAAACATCAAGTTTGCACAAGGCAATGGGCCTTCCTTTTCCTCGGAGTATATTTTCTTATCCTCTTATTTCAAATGCAAAAATCAATTTTACATAAGGTGTTTGGACAAGGTGACCATCCTTCCTTTTCTTGGGAAGTTTGATTTTTCTTATCCTCTTATAACACCTCTTGGGAGGAAAACATTATGTACAGCAAGCTAAGAAGATTTGCAATCTCAAAATTAATTAATCTCACGATAACAAGATTAATTTTTCTAAGTGGATTATAAAGAGGAAAAAGGAGGACGAGGAGGAGGACGAGAAGAAGAAAATGAAATGTAACAATGTCTTATGTTTTTGTTTTATTCATGTATACCAACTAGCTCTTTTCTTGTAATAATCTTTATGTGCACCTAGTGTGACACTCATAGCACCTAAGTACTCATTCTATGGTAAGAGTCTGCCCCTCACCATTTCTTGTGCTTGGCACTCTTAATGTGCTTTTTTCGTTTTCCTTTTTGGATTTTTTTTCTTTGTTTTTGATCTTATAAATGAGATCTTTATGCCTAAAGAGACATATGCATGAGAAATAATCTCTTCTTGCATTAAAAAACTCTTTATGCTTATACTTTCTGTGCATGAAGAGCTTAATTATGCATATGATCTTGTGCTCAATATGATCTTGACGTGTACTAATTGGGTATTTTCTTCTAATTTTCATGTGTAGGTTGTTAGAGACATGGCAACAATCTTGAGCGCAAAGTCTTACACTATGAATTAGCTAATGTTTTGAATGGCAAAGAGGATACGACATTTGGACTTGAAATATACTTAGTGATTCCCTTGCTAGATTCTTTGCCTTAAATGATTATTATATTGATGGTGAGAGTGGACTAGAGAAATTCATATGCCCGTCACAACGCATTGAAGATGACATGAAGAAAAAGGAGAAGAAGTAGCAAGGTCAATGGAAAAGAAGGATCAACTCTACGTGATAGAGTTCATCTCCTTGGTTTTTAGGATAAGTTTCTTTTGGGTAAAAATTATTGATGTCCTAGAACAATTTTAGTGGTAAAGCTTTTGTTTTATGTATACATGTTTTCTTTAATGTTTTCAATGTTTCAAAATTTAGAGTTTTATGAAAACAAGTAACTATAAAAAATGGGTTAAGTTGGGAGAATTTTCACAATATACAAAAAAAAGTAGATTTTGATAGTGTTAGTGTTTATGTTGTTATTTGCAATGGTATAAGGGTTACTAGTTTCCAATACTTACCTTTTATCTTCATTTTAGCATTGGTATGAATGCTAAGATGGGACATTAATCTCTTGTAGTGATCAGAAGAAGTAAGAGAGAGAGAGAGAGAGAGAGAGAGAGAGAGAGAGAGAGAGAGAGAGAGAGAGATGTCATATGCCCTCTTCAATATATTTTAAGGAGAAAATTTACCAAAATAAATTTAACTCACATGCGAAGAAGATAAATATTTCAATGGTATAGTAAATATTAGATGAGAAATTTTTTTTGAGTAAAGACCTAGGAAATTTTTTAAGCAAGGCATTATCGAGAATTATGGTGATAAGTTTTGATTTTAAGCTAGGTAAGGTACATCAATAATTTATAAGAGAAAAATAATAAATTATTTTTGGAAATAAGAAAAGTTTTACTATTTAGGATTTTTGTGAAGTGTGAAATTTCCAGTGTAAATGACAACTAGGTGTGAGTAGATTGTAACCTTAGTCAATTAGACCTTATTAATAAGGAGCTTTCTTGCCCATTCTCAACCATGTGTCCCCCATATACCTCATTCTAAAATGGACAAGATGCTTCTCATCTCACCTCTCCTACCATCTTCATTCCATGGGAGGCCACCTTTCTCGTGAAAATTTGGCATGTTTAGATGCTTCTCATTCCTTCCTCATGGCTGAAAAAATGTGCCTACTTCCTTGCTCCCTAGTGATTGCCTTTTGTCATTGCCAAGTTCCCCTTTTGCTTCCTATTGCCTCCTACTTCTATCCCCTCCACTCTCAAGTGCTTTGGAAGTTGTTCCTAGAGCTTGAGGACTACTACTTTCTCTCCCAAAGTTAAGTTGTGTGTGCTGTAATAAAAAAATGGTTTTTTGTTAATTTTCAACAATTAAACATTAATCAAGATTTCCCTAAGGTTTTAATTAAACCTTTTATATGATGTGGATTACTATAGAGTGCCTTGGGAAGCTAATTCTTTGAACTTTCTTATTCTTCACTCTTTTGTGCTCTCGATTTTGAATAAAAGAGCTATTTTTCTTAAAACAAGTCAAGGGAAATCAATTAATTAGGGCTCGGTAATGAAATTTTAGGACCCAAGTGGAGGTAACCCAGGCTTGTTAAGTGCTTGTGGACTCGAGGGCAAGTGGGTCTAGGCCTCACTTACCAAAAATTACAACCATCTTTTTCATGACTTGAATTAGGGCTTGTGGGATGGGAATGATTGCAAGCTCTGGATGAGCTTTGAATGAGGCCTCCTTAGTATTCTTATTTCAACCTTAAACCTCATAGCTCTTGAACTATAGGTCAAAACCATACTCAAGAAGTATTAATTACTACATCGCAAAAAAGTATATACTCATTGGTGCTTTATCTAATCATGAGGACCTCTTAAGTATCCTTGTTTGAACCTTTTACACCTCATAGCTCTTAAACTATAGGTCAACACTATGAATGATAAGTATTACTACATCACAAAAGTATATACTCATTGGTGCTTTATATAATCATGAGGACACCTTAATTGTCTTTTGCCTAAGGTTTTATTTAGCAAATGTTACTAGATCATACTTACTCTAAGGTCTCTTAGAAACATTCAACACCTCATAGGTCTTAATGCGTGGGCTAAATTTACAAGGCTATAAAAGAAAACGTGGGCATCATTTGTGGTCTCTATCCAACCATGAGTTCACCTTTGTTGGACTTTTGGATAGAAGTATAAGGCCCCTTCTAGACCTTGGGTAACGTTTTAAAGCAAGTGTGTCAAAGTTCGGATTTGAACTCAAGACCTACATAGATTCAAAACTAGATATCTAATCACTATAGTAGGACCCTTCACATAAGGGGAACGATAGCATTTAACCTTTAAAAGAAACACATGCCCTTCTTTCTTACGCTAGGTTTCAGACACACTCGGTGGAAAAGGGGAAAAATGGAAGGTGGCAATCAATATTAGCGAGCTGAAAGCTTTTATCTCAGAGATGTTAGGTGATCAAAAAAGCTTATAGCCTTAACCCCTCGACTGAGTGAAGGATGTTTAGGGAAAAGTCACAAAAAGTCAAAGGGGGATGCAAGTCATAGAATTTGATCCCAAGACCCACATAATATGGTCAACTGCACTAACCAGCCTATTTGTTGATGGGAATGGGTGTCAGATTATTTTTATCATGAATGGTGATGTGTGTGAACCACAAGAGACATTCCCAATGCGAAAGGGGAGTTTTTTCTCTGCACGAGCTGGACCTCAGATGAAGGCAAAGATAAGAGGTTAAAATTATATCCTTCAAGTGAAATAGTGGATGAGATCATGCTTGAAATTTCACAAAAAGTTGGTTAAAATTCTCTCGAGCTTCAACTTTCAAGTTCTCATCGCTCGAGTGCTTAAGCACTTAGAAGTTAGAGCCCATCCCCATAGCGATGCTTCCAAGGGGACTACTGTAGCATCCTGGGGCGTCCTCCCCATAGCCATGCACGACTGCTTCACAAGTTTGAAAAACTCAAGGCGGGAGGAAGGGACGATAATGAAGAGCCCCCTCTACGGTACAACTGCATTTTCAGGACCCCAATTGACAGAGCTACCACTCATCATAGTCGTTCAAACTCAAATTTAATATTTTAGAAAACCCCCGAAACAAATTTTTTATTTGGCCATCTCCGCTTGTCACCATTTGGTCCATCGCCATTTTTGGAGCCACTTCTATGGGACTCACTCCATAGAACGGCCAGTTTGTGGCATGATCACATGGGACCAGGCCAGTGTCCCATGTGAAAGGGCCAGTTTTATGGTGTCACATGGACGGGAGCCAGATCAACCGTTCAACCTTCTTGCTCTATTGAACGAAACATCTCACGTCATGAAGCAAAATATGGGGGACACCTTGGAAGGAAGAAGTATGAGCAATCAAAGGAGTCCTATGTAGGGCCCATTCACATGTGGGCCTTGGTTTCCACACTAGAGAGAAACAAACACCCAATTCAGTTCATGTGAGTTTTTGAAAACCACCCGTACTTCATGCTCTTGCGAGGAGTAGGGAACACTTTTTATAGACATAGATGAATGTGAGAAAACCAACTGCACAAAAAGACAAGCTCTTCAAGAAAGGCCACTAGTTTTTGAAAAAATAGGTCAGCGCTTGGGACTGTTGCTTCTTTGAATTCCCGTTCCAAGTTCTCAACTGATTGGCATCTACTAGCAATTGCGCGTGAAGAGGCCCTAGTAGTAGTAGTAGACGGGCACCCCTTTAAAATTGAGGGGTTTGGTGAAATATAGTGATTTTTCCAAATTTTAGTGTAATTTTCCATGGCATTTTAAAAGTTTGGAATTCTGCATGGATATTATTGGATAGTGCTGAAGAAAACCAGCGTGTTTCTTGATATTGTTGTGTGCAGAATGATTTCTGGTTTGCATCTGTACCAAGCTTGCCATATTGCTTTAACCAATGGGCTCCCCTTCAGATTGAGTTGAAGAAGAGCGTCATCAAAGGAAGTTTTTTCTACTAAGGGAACTACTTAGAAGGATTGCCTGGGGCATAGTGATTTTTTTTTTCAAATTTTACCGTAATTTTCTATATATGGGCAATTTTAAATTTTGGAAGTATATTTACGGCCAAATTACTCAAGAACGGGCGTGACTACCGTCAAAAAGCAATTGGGCCGCCGCGGCACTCGCTTACCAGCAATCGTGACGGTGAGTAACGAATTCACGAAGGCCATCTGTCATGCCTAACGCGACAAAAGGAGGGGTAGCTGTCAATTTAAACCCCGACCGGCACAAGGAGCGGCCACCGGCTGTGGCGGTGCTGGGGCAAGGACGTTACTGGCGCGTGGCAGCGAGGAGGAGGAGGACTGAGGAGGAACAGTGCAGGCACCGAACTCCGGAGTGGTGAAATTGATGATCCCGATTTTCATGCAGGTAAACGGCATTGAAAAGCAGGAAGGGAGGGAGATGCGTCCTAGGCAAGTAGTTTCTAGCAGTCGCAACAAAGTACAGTGTTGCCAGGCCGAACATCAGCAATAAAATTTTTGCAAAAGCTTCGGCCTTGGAGCCTTAACTCGTAACGCCTGCCCGCCATCCACGCTGGCAGAAATGTTGGCATCCCCTCGCCCCGCTGGCACAGTTCAGCTGCTCACGTCGCTTTCGGGCTTGCACTGCTGGCAGAAGTTGTAATGATGGGTTGCAGACTTTTCTCGCCAGTAAAATCCAAGCCATTAGGGATGGTAAAAAAGGTTAATTTAATCGCATTGTTTATGTGTGTACATCTCTACGACGGGGCAATGATGTGTTTGCCTGGTGAGCTTTTAAAAGGGGAGGGAATTGGAATCATGAGCTTTCACGTGTAGGAATGGGCCCCGGGACGGACATGTCGGTCACGTCCCAGCGCAGACGTTTTTACGAATTTGAACTCGTGCTGCAGCGATGCGACTAAGAGTTGTACAGTCCGGGGACCGGAGGCCGCCCAACGTGCCAACGTGGCACACGGCAATCACCCAACCCTTGTAATTAATTTATAATTCCCACTTACTTTGTCACAATAGAACTCCAAGCTTATCTCCAGGCCCCAGGTTCCCTTTTGTTGACGAGCGCTCAAAAAAAAGTGTTTTTTCAAGCCTGAAAATTACAGGCAACGCTTAGGCTTACCTGGGCTTTAGCCACTCACTAGAAATCGGCCTTGAAAATCACTAGAAAAATGTTGCGATTTATAATTAAAATGTACAAATTTCAACCCAAGCAAATGTGCCTCTTTTGGCCATTAATTATAGCCAGTTATTTTGAAGCGTTCAGATAAAAATAAGGAAGAACAAAAAAACAGGTAGTATTTCTATAAAATGTGTCATTTTGAATGGCGACCTAGCCCGTTAAAAATCTTCCTTAACTAGGCCCATCCATGGGACTTTTCCAGTGTTGTCGATTGCCACAAGCACGTCATGGGAATTAGGGTCCGTTTTTGACCCCGATGTTGCATGCTTGAATATAATTTATTGAGAAAATTTCGACACTTCTTAGAAAATTTGAACATATTTTACTAAAATAAAATGTCCTTTCTCTTCAAAAATAATTTGAAGAGATTGTGAGGTGATTATAATAGGTAAGGAGCATGCACAATAGAAGAATATCGCTAGTGGGGTACTGATAAGGGTGTAACACCTCTATTGCATGTTTTTAGAAAATTTAAACATATTTTACTAGAATAAAATGTCCTTTCTCGTCAAAAATAATTTGAGAAGATTGTGGGGTAGTTCTAATAGGTAAGGAGCATGCACAATGGAAGAATCTCGCTCTAGTGGGGTGTTGATAAGGGGTTGTTTGGGATTGTGAATGGCCATTCCTCGTTGTACTTCAAATGATGTGTCAGAATCTACATACCCTCTGAAAGTTGCATAGCTTTTCCATGGCCTTACTTTTTCTCCATTTGTTTTTTACTTTTTCCACCAGACTTCAATCATAAAACAATGTGGGATCAAGCTCAAGGTAGCTCATAAAATAAACCTAATATGAGTTGTTTACCTATGTCCTCAAGCTAATGGCATCATGGTGCTAGAAAGACTAGCCAGTAGTGCTACTAGAACAAGCCAACCATTCGTTCAGCACCTAGAAGAAACACCATGGTGCCCAACCACATTGAAAATAGTGAACTCACCTGCGTTATCTTGAAAACCCTTAGCAGCTCATTGGTACACTTGCAAACATCTAGTGCATCAGACGACCCACCTCCCTTAACAACATCATCCAAGGACCTCTTCTAGCATAGAAGGTCAACGGGTCCATTCTAACCATAGAACCTTTGAAATAAGGTTAGAAAAGTCCCATACCATTTTATTAACCACTTCATAGGTTAACATGGTTTTACTTGCCTGACCTACCATAAGGTGCTTTGCCATCTTACTTGCACAAAACGGTACTTATCTTTTATAAGATGATGCGAG
Organism: Cibotium barometz; assembly: GCF_041138505.1. Classification (NCBI taxonomy): domain Eukaryota; kingdom Viridiplantae; phylum Streptophyta; class Polypodiopsida; order Cyatheales; family Cibotiaceae; genus Cibotium; species Cibotium barometz. The sequence continues at coordinate 27,019,076 of NC_141075.1, read as the reverse complement.
AATATATAAAGCGGACTTGCTTGGAGCTTAATGTCAAATATGGAAAGTCTAAGGACTTCATGTACATTAGTCACTTGTATATAAGTTAATTTTGACACTAAGCAAGACACATTCATTCCCTTGAAATAGAATATTTATAAGTTCTTCTCTTCTGTACTCTTACTTCCTTTGTGCTCTAATGTATTCTTTCATACTAGATGGATGCTTAGTTGAATACATAGGTTTTCCTCTTCCATTAGCTTCTTCTTTACAACCTTTTGTGACAAAGAACCACTGCAAAGGATTTTTTCTCTATCTAGGCATATAGAGCTCTAATTGAAAAGATGCAGGGGGGAAGAGAGCTTGAGCTCTTGCAAGCACACACACACACTCACAAAACCCTAATAGAGAACACACAAGGTGAGAGGCTGAAAATCTTCTTCTTCTCTACTCAACACTCAACACACCATATACAAGAATAATAGAGTACACACAATATGAAAGGTACTCAACCAAATACATACACGGGTTCTCTATAGTGTGAACATACACATTAAGAAAAGTTTATATGGGTCTAAGCAGGCTCCAAGAGCATGGTATGAGAAGATAAATGCATACTTGGTTGCAAATGGTTTTTGCAACAATCCAATTGAGGGTACCATCTATGTAAAGAGGAATAAAGATTATTTTTTTAAATACATTGATGACATGCTGCTTACAGGCCCTAACCATCAGGAGAAGATTTCAACCTTCAACGTTAATTAGATATGTCATTTGACATGATAGATTTGGTTTCATTACATTATTTTTTGGGCACACATTTCATATAGCATGCATTGTGATGCTACAATCAAAGTACATATAAAGGTTGCTTACATGGTTTAGTCTTGAACATTGTAAGCATGTTGATACACCAATAGAGACAGTCTCTAGAATACAGGTTAACCATTTGATGCATCACTTTATCAGTAAGCTATCAGGCGCCTCATCTTTCTATGTAATATAAGGCCAGACATTTAGTATAGGGTACTTTAGATTAGTAGGATTTTATGCACAATCTCGGAAGTAAGAATTCAAAAGCTGCCAAGTAAGTATTTAGATACTTACAGGGCACTCAATCCCTTGGCCTATTTTATATACAAAGTGGGTGATATTCATCTACCTACTTTCAGTGATTCCGATTGAGCTAGATGTTATGACATGCGAGTGTCCACCACCATAAGCTTCACAGCTAGAGAAGTAGCCACTGTCGGCTAGTTTTTGCTAAGCCATGATATACATAAATCACCAAGAAGAAGACATTGCAAGAGATAGTTAAAATTTTTATTACTGAATTTATATGAGAATAAAGTTACAACAGTGCTTTGCTTCTTGAAATAGATAGAAACGTTACATCACTAAGATGTGAAAAGACTTAATACATTATGTAATGGCTTTTGGATTCTCCACTGAAGGTAGTTCGAGTATTGGATATTCTGGGTTCGAGTTTGGGTTAATATATGGGTGAAAACACCGGCTAAATGCTTGGCACACCTGGAAGATGGACCCACAATCATTCGCTGACTAATAATCACGATCCAACTAAATCACGGTAGTGCAACTGAACCATGATCCAACTAAATCATGGTAATTTAACTACTGAATTATGTTGCCGAATTTAGTTGCATTGTGATACTTCTCCTCGGTTAGCTTCTTTTTCTCGGTTGTCTACTCAAGAAAGGTTTTCATGCTCTCTCTCTCTCTCTCTCTCTCTCTCTCTCTCTCTCTCTCTCTGTTAGGTTCTTTTTCTTGATTCTCTAATTAGGAGAGGTTTTCATGCTCTCTATGTTTGTGTGTGTGAACCCTCATTGGACACCTCTCCAGTTAGTCACCATCCTTTGGCAACCGTCACTTCATTTGGCCATTAGCATTAGAAATGCAAATATTGTATATTTTACGTGTACGATCACTGCTTATCTATGAAAGGCACACCATTATTGAGATTGCGTGCTTAGATTAAGTGTTTGCACAAGCCCAGGTGTCCTTGGATAGCCATGGACCTAAGTAAGGCTTGCCAAAGTGTGAATGCTTGGGGCAAGGAAAAGAGTCAATTTATATTCTCACCATTCATTCTCATATGCAACTAATAGAGTGCTCTTCTTCTCCATTCTCTTTATTCTTGCCTATATGTTGAAATATGCAAGTGAATGGGTGTGTGCGGGAACAAGCCCTTAGCAGCAAGAGACTGTAAAAGGGAGTCTATAATTAAGTTGGTAGTAGTGAAAAGGTGAGAGGAATCTATTGATGAGAGAATTAAAGGTAGCATGAGTGAATATAGGGGTGTGCAAAGATTCTAGGAAAAGGTGCCTCCCCCAAATGTAGGAGAGATGGCACAAATCAAGGAGAAATCAGTGGGATTAGATGCTTGGCATCTTGTGGATGTAAAACATATAAATTGAGGCATTGGCCTAATGAGAAATTGATGGTTTTTGAGTATCCATGCCTACATTAAGCTATTAGATTAATTGCTCACTAATCTCATCTTAATCATCTTCTAATCACCTTCTAATTATGTTGATTCTTGCATTTGATCCACCATAGCCCACTCTTGCTTGCATTTCAACTTGGTATCAGAGCCAAGCTTAGGATTTATCTGATTTTTGAGCCTAATTACCTTGCTAATTACTCTACTAATCATAATTAAGAGTTAATCCATTTTTAAAGCTCCTTTCAACTATCCTCTGCACCCCCAACTGGTGGAGGAGATCTATCTCCCTCCAGCTTCAACATTAGGCTAAAACCTCTTAGCCACATCTTGGCACAATCCCAAATCGGGCTAGCGCTTCAACGTGTCCAATCGCCGAAAGGAACTACTGATTTTCGTCGATTTTTTGCAGGCCTTTTTTCTAGAGAAAACCCTAGATCTACACTAATACAAGGTGAATCAAGCTAATTCCTCTTATCCCCCCAGGGTTTTTCTACAAGCCTATGATCTCAGAATCTTGAAATTCTTCAAGGAGAAGTGGAATCAAGCTCTACATCAAGTCTGCCCAAGTGACTTTGGTAAAACAGAGATTAAGCATTCAATGTTTAGTCAAATATTTTGTTTCTTAGCTTGATCCTCTACTAGACTAACTACTATTGATGCCTTTGAAACGATTTGAGCTCATTTGAACTCCAAGGCACTAGATTTGGCCTCCCCGTACACTCTATTTTTTGCTTACAAAATAGGAGATTATTTTAGATTAGCACTAATCACTGCTTTCTGGTGCAATTGATGGTTCAAATTTACCATTGGGTGTCTGATATAGATCTCTATCACTTTAGATTGCAATTCGGAGATGGTTTGATATCCCAACCATTCAGTACAAAAAATCAGTTACCCTTGGCTTTATGTAATTTTTAGTGAATTCATGCTGATAAACTTTTTGTAATCATCATTGAACATCAGATTGGAGTTGTAAAAGAGTAGACACTGCCCTTGAATCTTGAATTGGATCAAGAGGTAAGATGCCCTTTACATCATTTGATGAGCACGGCATAAGAAATAACTAAATTTAACAGGGAGCAGTTCCATACATGGCAAACAAAGACCATGTATTTGCTCATGAGGAAGAATCTGTGGGGGCTAGTTGAGGGAAGCGATGAATGACTAGAGGATATTGGGGAGAATGAGTGGAAGAGCAGGAATGAGAAAGCATTAGGACTCATTGCACTTAGCTTAAATGATGAAATCATTCACCACATTGCAGGAATACAACGAGCTAAAGATGCATGGGATGAACTTAACAAATTATTTGGCACTCAAGCAAAGAATTCAGAGATAAATCTGCTAATGCATTTCTATAAACTTGACATGAAGGAAAGTGAACCTCTAAACACACACTTGAACAAATACAAAAGCATTAAGCAACAACTGGCAGCCATTGGGAAGAAGGTAGAAGATGACGAGGCACTAGCAGTGCTTCTAAAGACTGTGGACAAGGGAGAGTATGAGAACATTGTGGCAACCTTAAATAATGTACCAAATTTGAAGCTGCATGAGATAGAAGGAGCTCTAGTAGAGAAAGATCAAGGTCAAAGAGAAGAAAGGGTTGGACCTAACAACTGGAGAGGAGAAAGCATTCTACACACGAGGAGGACTCACACGAGGAGGACTCACACGAGGACGAGGATGAGGAAGAGGCAACGGAGGAGGAAGGACCTTCACTTGCCACAACTGTGGAAAGCCAGGACATATGGCTAGAGACTGCTATACAGCAAACCAAATGAAGAAGGATCGACATCGGCAAACTTCATGGAGACTCCTAAGGTAGAGGAGTCAGAACATCTTTTTTGAGAGAGAAAGAGATAGAAACCCCACAACCCAATGTAACCTACCCCAACAGAGTAAAACCACCTCTGAGCAACTGATGATGTAGGCCATGTGGTAAATGTATGTGTGAGCACTTTAGTCACGGGCACTTGTAGTAGCCTTGGACACATAGAGAGATAGTGTCAAGGACTATGAGTTAGGGACTTAAGGCACTGGTTGCGGGCTACCAAGTAAGAGGAAAACTTGGTATAGGGTCCACATGTGCTAGAATTATTCACTTGAGGGGAGGTGTTGAAATATGCAAGTGAATGGTGGGTGTGTGCGAGAGCAAGCCCTTAGCAAGAGATTGTAAAAGGGAGTCTACAATTAAGTGGGTAGCAATGAAAAGGTGAGAGGAATCTACTGATGAGAGAATCAAGGGTAGCATGAGTGAATATAGGGGTGTGAAAAGATTTTAGGAAAGGTGCCCGCTCGCACAGATGTAGGGGATATCTTGTGGATGTAAAACCTATAAATTGAGGCATTGGCCTAATGAGAAATTGTTGGTTTTTGAGTATCCATGCCTACATTAAGCTATTAGATTAATTGCTCACTAATCTCATCTTAATCACCTTCTAATCATGTAAACTTATTCTTGCATTTGATCCACCATAACCCACTCTTGCTTGCATTTCAACTCTATATGCTTATTGTGTATGTGTAAGCGGAAGATTGAGTGAGATGAGGGTGGAGCTTCCATTCGAGTACGGTGGTGGTGGTGGAGTGGAGCTCTCGAGTGCTCCTACAGTGATGACCACCCACGAGAATCCCAACAACCATCATGCAATGAGGTGAGTGACACCCCCCCTGACTGCATTTTATGCATAGGCCATGGTAGATTGGCTTCTCCATTGAGCTATTTGTGCTCCCGAGTGTGATTGGGCGAAGCCATGGTAGATTGGCTTCTCCGTTGAGCTATTTGTGCATCCTGAGTGTGATTGGGCAAAGCCCCATGACATTTTATCGTTCCCTGCACCTTTCCCGTGGCCTAAAGTCCCTTCATAAGTGGAATCGGTGCCGAAGAATAGCCCCATCGCATAGGCATTGTGCCTTTTGAATGCATGTGTTTCTGTTATGTTTCTGTTTTTTGATTTTTTTAAAGAATGGCGAAAATGAGAGAATTAAAATCTATGAAAGGTAGTTTTTTCCCTGATTTGTTTTGTTTTTCATTACAAATTTATGCTTAATTTGTGTTTTTCATTACAATTTTTATAATTTCTAGTTTTTTTGTAATTTTTGGTTTTTTGCATTTTTACATTTTCAAAATGAAAAAACAATGAAATGAGAATATAGTGGAAAGAATTTGGTTAAATTGACCTTAGAATTGGCTTCGTACCATAGTTTTGTGACTCCTTGGTACTTTTCTAGCCCTTGTTCCCACACATAGCACATTGTGGGTTTGTTTCACACACTTTCACATTTTATAGACCTTTCGAGCATTTTTGGGTGGTGTTCACACATAGCTATGGGTTATTCTTACTATTTCTACCCTTCTTATGACCCTAACACTCTACACACCATCATCATCATCATTGACTTCGTTTCGATTCTATTACTGATTTCGATTGCATGAGATTTGATCATGCACTATCATTGTGGCTACGTGCTTGCTGCATCAACTTGCCATTTTGTGTCATGGATTGCATATCTTTTGCTCCCTTCACACATACATTTGGCATTTCAAGACTTAGACCACTAGACCCTCACTTGTTGACTTCACAACGCAATGATGAGACGGCATACTCATGCCATGGTGGGTTGTTCGAGCTCAAGGGATTGATGCCTTTATGATTGTTTGAGCTCAAGAGTGTAGGCATCAATCCCTTGAGCTGGATGTTTGTGCCAGATGGTCTAGATGGTGCGGACATGGTGATTTTATTGTTTCATTGCTTGGATACCTCGACATGGATGGTTCCACATTGTTCACATGGGATTGTTTTACTTTTGATGACTTACATGAGTGTCCTATACTCTTGAGTCATTATGATTATGTCCCTCACGATGTGGACTATTCAGATGATGTTGATGTATCACAATAAAATACCTATGATGATGTATCTCATATTCATACACATGATATTGATGTATTGCACACACATACATATGATGGTAATGATACACACATGCACATGATGTTGCTGACACATGCACATGATGATGATGTATGTGATTGTGATAGTGATAGTGATAGTGATAGTGATAGTGTGTGAGTTAGATCATGTGGATATGATGATGTATGTGATAGTGATATCTTTTGTGCCAGGAAAACTCAACATTCCGACCATATGTTTTGAGCTCATTGTGTGGATATCTTCAGTGCTGGATTCACACTACAGCTATGAGGATGGACTAGTTGTTGGTCTTCCCTTTGACACGAGAGGATTTGGGCTAGCCTCATCTCCTCTATAGAACACACATGCATCAATGCAAGCATGGACATGATTTTAATCCATGTGTGCTTTTCTCATAATATCCTCTATACAACACACAATCCTTGATGCAAGCATGGATATGCTTCTAATCGATGCCTAAATGTTAAGTTTGTAGATTGAAAAGGAACACACTTGTAGAAAGGCTTGAGGGTTTTGTGTTTTGAAAGCATGAGAGTTGAGGCTTCTTTCATTAAATGGTCATGCTTATGTCGATCTTCCTCCCTTTGTTTTTGCCATACGTTCTATGGTTGTGAAATATATCACAAACTATAGTTATTACCATGTCCTAATTTTGACTCCTCACACGATCGAAATTGGAATAAAAACTAAAATTAGAGGAGGATTTGCAACACATAAAAATTTATGTGTTTTTGCATTAATGCGTAAAGCCTTTTAGGCCACTAGTCACAAAAATCCGAATCCTGACATTAACCAATTTTGGATAATTCGGGATGGGTTGGCCACATTCAATGCATATAGGCTTTTAGGCAGGTGTATAAGTCAAAGATTTTGAAAATACCCCTTTTGGTAAAATCAAAAACCAAAATCGTGAAAATAGAAAACAAAACAATTTAAAAAAAGCAAAAAATCAAAAATTAAAAAGTAAAAAAAAGAAAAGGTAAAAGGTCCACGGGCAAAAAAAAGAAGAAGAACCCATATTTGGTGTCTACTAAATATGGCTTTTCCCTTCATTTTGGGTACCAAAATTGAATCAAGCTAAAAGGTGCACCCAAATAGTAAGAAGAAAAGAATGGTTTCTAGCTCAAAGAATATCCAACAACATGCTGCACCAAAGCAATATATGGATACCTTAAAAGATCGATAAAGGTGAGTCCAAGGTAGAAGAGCCATGGACGAAGGAGGACAAGGAACAATTCAAGAAGAAAATTTAAGAACTCCCATTGAATTTAAGTCTATAGCAGCTACAATTGATAAACATCCCACCAAAGGCTCCTACTCCCCTATTTATCAAACAGGTTAAAAAGCTGGTTGGAAAGAAAGCCCCACTCTAGGGAAGCACAAAATCCCTTAAATCATCACTTCTTACATGGGATGAAACCTTGTTGACAAATGAGCCCATGTAAGAATCCTAAGCACCTTACATATGCTCTTCTCACACTGCACTTCCAAGATGTAGTTACTTGTGCTAGAGAGACAAGCATAAAGGTCAAGTTAAGTCACCTATGCGAGAGGTAGTAGGCATAAATGAGTTAGATTGGTGGAGTGCGACAAAGATGAGTCCCACTCACGCACCACTCACTATAAGGAATTTTGAGTGAAAATTTGACTCAACAAACCGCTCAGGTTCGTCTCCATATGGCGAGGCACACTAGTGAACTGTAGAAGGAAAGCCTTTTTACACTTGGCCTAGTGTACGGCCCATCATCTGAGAACTCCCTATGCAATAGGCATAGGGAGTTCGTCTCCATATGGCAAGGCACACTAGTGAACTGTAGAAGGAAAGCCTTTTTACACTTGGCCTAGTGTACGGCCCATCATCTGAGAACTCCCTATGCAATAGGCATACTTTAACTGTTTTACTAGGGCAATTTCATGATTACACAGGATTCAGGAATTGAGCACCCAGGATAGAAAGCTCATCGTCCATTGATAGCCCATAGACTCCCACACTGAGCTCTCTTGCACAATATGCCATAAATTCATCGAGGATATAGGTTGAAACATCAAGGACAAAAGGACCTATTGAGATCTAGGTGGGACACACACTAAAATTTTAAGTCATGAATCTCAGCCTGACTTCAATCAAAGAGATCTCGGTGCCATGTCATCATTAATCACTATTCAAGTAAAAGCCCAATTGTAATCCCAATTTTCACAACCTCCTCCATTTTCTTCAATCATCACGTGATTCAACAACTCAATCCAAATCTACCATAGCAGTTCAATCTTGACGATTCATTCCCTGAATCATAATCAAAGATGGACCCATTAATCATTTGCCGACTAATAATCTGATCCAAATAAATCATGGTAATTAAATTGAACCGTGATCCAACTAAATCACAGTAAGTCAACACAGCTGAATTGCGTTGCTAGGTTTGGTTGCATGTGACACTTATCCTTGCTTAGGTTATTTTTCTCGATTCTATACTCAGGAGAGGTTTTTATGCTCTCTTTCTCTTTCTCTCTCTCTCTCTCTCTCTCTCTCTCTCTCTCTCTCTCTCTCCCGGTTAGGTTCTTTTTCTCAGTTCTCTATTCAGGAGAGGTTTTCATGCTCTCTCTCTCTCTCTCTCTCTCTCTCTCTCTCTCTCTCTCTCTCTCTCTCTCTCTCTACATGTGTGTGTGTGTGTGTGTGTTAACTCTCATTTGACACCTATCCCGCGTTGATGCTATCCTTCGGCAACTGTCACTTCATTTGGCCATTGGCATTAGAAATGTTAATATTGTATATTTTACGTGTGTGATCGTTGTTTGTCTATGAAAGGCGTACCATGAGATTAATTATTGAGATTTCATGCTTAGGTTAAGTTTTTACACAAGCCTAGGTAGCCTTGGATAGCCATGGACCTATATTTTAAGTATGGCCGACCAAAGTGTGAGTTCTTGGGGCCAAGATAAGGGTCAATTTTTATTCTCACCACTCATTCTCTTATGTGACTAATAGAGTGCTCTTCTAAATCTTGCCTAATCCAATTAGGGTTGCTATATAGGAAGCCTTGGATAGCCATGGACCTATATTTTAAGTATGGCCGACCAAAGTGTGAGTTCTTGGGGGCAAGATAAGGGTCAATTTTTATTCTCACCACTCATTCTCTTATGTGACTAATAGAGTGCTCTTCTAAATCTTCCCTAATCCAATTATGGTTGCTATATACTCATTGTGTATGTGTGTGAGAGAGATTGAGAGGAGCGTCGAGCTTCTAGAGTGCGACAACGACAGTGGAGTGGAGCTCTCAGGTGCTCTTGCAGTGATGATAGCCACAAGATTAATTATTGAGATTTCATGCTTAGGTTAAGTTTTTACACAAGCCTAGGTAGCCTTGGATAGCCATGGACCTATATTTTAAGTATGGCCGACCAAAGTGTGAGTTCTTGGGGCCAAGATAAGGGTCAATTTTTATTCTCACCACTCATTCTCTTATGTGACTAATAGAGTGCTCTTCTAAATCTTGCCTAATCAAATTAGGGTTGCTATATAGGTAGTCTTGGATAGCCATGGACCTATATTTTAAGTATGGCCGACCAAAGTGTGAGTTCTTGGGGCCAAGATAAGGGTCAATTTTTATTTTCACCACTCATTCTCTTATGTGACTAATAGAGTTCTCTTCTAAATCTTGCCTAATCCAATTAGGGTTGCTATATGCTCATTGTGTATGTGTGAGTGTATGTGTGTGAGAGAGATTGAGTGAGAGGAGCATCGAGCTTCTAGAGTGCGACAGCGACAATGGAGTGGAGCTCTCAGGTGCTCTTGCAGTGATGATAGCCACGAGATTAATTATTGAGATTTCATGCTTAGGTTAAGTTTTTACACAAGCCTAGGTAGCCTTGGATAGCCATGGACCTATATTTTAAGTATGGCCGACCAAAGTGTGAGTTCTTGGGGCCAAGATAAGGGTCAATTTTTATTATAATTTCTCACCACTCGTTCTCTTATGTAACTAATAGAGTGCTCTTCTAAATCTTGCCTAATCCAATTAGGGTTGCTATATAGGTAGCCTTGGATAGCCATGGACCTATATTTTAAGTATGGCCGACCAAAGTGTGAGTTCTTGGGGCCAAGATAAGGGTCAATTTTTATTCTCACCACTCATTCTCTTATGTGACTAATAGAGTGCTCTTCTAAATCTTGCCTAATCCAATTAGGGTTGCTATATGCTCATTGTGTATGTGTGAGTGTATGTGTGTGAGAGAGATTGAGTGAGAGGAGCGTCGAGCTTCTAGAGTGCGACATCGACAGTGGAGTGGAGCTCTCAGGTGCTCTTGCAGTGATGATAGCCATGAGAATCCTATCAACCAACATCATTCAATGAGGTGAGTGACACACCTCCATTTGCATTTTGTGCATAGGCCATGATAGATTGGCTTCTCTTCTCGGTTGAGCCGTTTGTGCTCCTGAGTGTGATTGGACGAGGCCCCACAACATTTGGTCATTTCTTGCACCTTTCTCATGACGTAAAGGGCCCTCCATGAGTAGCATTACTATCGGAGAATAGCCCCATCGCATAGGCACTCTGCATTTAAAATGTGTGTGTGTGTGTGTGTGTGTGTGTATGCTTAATTTCTATTATGTTTGTATTTTTTGTTTCTTTTTAAAGAATGGAAAAAAAATGAAAGAATTAAAATTTGTGAAAGGTGGTTTTTTTTGCTCATTTATTGCATTTTCCATTACAAATTTGTGTTTAGTTTGCGTTTTTTATTACAGTTTTTGTAATTTCTATAAATTCTAATGTTTTTACGACTTCAAGTTTTCTACAATATCTAATTTTCTACATTTTTACATTTTTGAAATGAAAATACACTCAAATGAGTATATAATGGAAAGAATCTGGTTAATTGACTTTGTAGCATAGTTGTTACCCTACTTTTGACTCCTCGTATGACAAAATTGGGATAAAAACTAAAATTGGAGGACACACACAAATTTATGTGTTTTGTAGGTTGTTCTAGGATGGCGTTTAGGGCTGAAAGAAGACTCCCAGAGCTTCCGCATGTGACAAGGATGCGGTGGACGAAGCCGAAGTTAATGAGCCTGAACAGATTCTCCTCCACAATTGAAAGCATGGATCCGGTCGAAGACAAAGACAATTCTACATGAAGTTCAAGGACCGAGGTACCCATGAAGCCGTCTGACTTGACGAAGAGTTCTTTCCACCCCAACTCCTAGCGGACTACTTGGAAGCGATGAACCTGCCGAGAAAACAGAATTATAGCAGAATTCATTCATACACACATATGCATTCAAAATGCATTGTGGCTATGCATTAGGGCTATTCCCCATTAGCAATATAATTTATGGGAATCCCTTGCACCATACAAAGAGTGTAGGGACAAGCCAAGGTTGTGGGGCTTTGCCTAACCACACTTGAGAGCATAAACAACTCAAACCGAGATTCTCAGATGATGGGCCATACACTAGGCCAAGTGTAAAAAGGTTTTCCTTCTACAGCTCACTAGTGTCCATCCCCATCCAGAGATGAACTTGAGTGGTTTTTTGAGTCAATTTTTTACTCAAAATTCTTTATGCCCACACTCATCTCTGTCTCGCTCCACCAATCTAACTCATTTATGCCTACTACTGCCTCCCCCATACATGACTTGACTTGACCTTTATGCTTGTCCCTCCACCACAAGTAACTAGATCTTGGAAGTACGGTGTGAGAAGAGAATTGAAAAGGTTAAAGGTTGGGAGGGAAGTGCTCACACAAACTTGCCTAATATATGTTTTAGGCTCACGTTGACATAACTTGTGTGGCACCCGAAAAATTTACAATTTTACATAGTTAAGGAGGAGCTTTCTTAACTATGGGAGCTAGCGCTCGACTGACCCAAAAAAATACACTATTTTTGGTGCCAAACGGGTTAAGAAACACAAAAGACATGTTTCAAAAAAACTTTGGCCGATAAGATTAATCTTTGATTAATTCCTAAGCACTTTTTTCCATAACTCATTAAGGCTAATTAAGCATTGAATGAAAAGATACCAATGAGTTGTCAAATTGTCCATTTTGGGGGTCATTTATGAAGTGTGTAAGGGGGTGTCATAAAAGTGTTGACTATTTTGATTCCCATTTGCCTTTTTGGGAAAATGTCCATATCTTCCCAATTTAAAATTCAAAAAATAATCCCCCCAAACAAGGAAATTCGAATTTTCCTCTAGACTCAAAAAAATAAAATAAAAAATCGGACGTTTCATGAGTTAAGGTTTCACGCCTTAAGGTCTAACGCCTTAAGCAATTCACGCCTTTAAAAATAAAAAAATGGACATTTCATGCGTTGTCTCACGCCTTAAGCAGTTCATGCCTTTTAAAAAATTTTATTTTTTACGTGAAGTCCATTTCACGTCATGAAACCCTGCTGGTTCATCGTGAAGGAGGGTCTGCGGCCAAAAAACAAAACAGGGCTATTTGGAGGCTCATATCTCCTAAACTGTGAATCCGATGAGAAGCGCTCTAGTTCTCATCGAAAAGTTGACATCGAGCTCTTCGAAATTGGTCTTGAGCATCCGAGATTAAAATCCATCATTTTGGCCTCCGACCAACAGCCTCAAAACTAAACCCAAAAATCGAGGCAAAAAATGGCCCTTAAAGCACTAAAAATAGCCCAAAACAACCCGAACATGATTGCAAACCATATTCGGGCTACTTTTTGAGCGTCTAAATGACAAAATCATGAAAAACTCAAAGAGACAAAGTTGTAGTACTCCAAAAATACTACAACGTTTTCATCTTGAGATAATGATGGAAAATAGGTTTTGAGGCTTTCTCTTCCATTTGGAATGCTACTCGCATATGTATTTTTTCTGGAAAATATCTCTAGAGGTTCACGTGCGCGTAGTGCTTAAGCTAATGTAACATACCCATCTTCACTAATAAACAAATGTTCATGTAATAGATAAATTTATGAGTTTTTATGGTATAAAAATCAATGATTTTATTATTTGAGTCATTTCTACTTAGAATCTTCAAATTCTGAGCCCAAATTTGAAATCTGCGTGCGATTTTACCCTAATATAGGATTTCACAGCATCCAAAACGGACACCGGATTAAGCTTATACGCAAATCTCAGTCATTTTAGTTAAAAAGCGACGACCTTTAAACCTTAATAAATGCATGACCGGGCGTTCGATTGACGAACGGTCTGAACCCCAACGACCAGGAGAACCTCCTGGATAAAAAAAAAAGAAATTCGCCCCCCACAGCGGTCCGGTCCGCAAATCGAGGTGTGCCCCAAATTTGGGGATCCCGCCCCAAAATTTAGACCATACACTTACTAGGGTGCCCGTACGATGGCTGCACAAGAACCAAAGGACGGTCACCCACTGTGTGGTCCACACGTACTGCTACGTGGACACCCATGCTGCCCCAGACCAGATAAGGTACATGCGTACCACTCCTTTCCCTGACAACCGACACCGTACCTTTCCCCTAGACCCATGCAGGCCACTGATCCATAGCCTTTGATGGCACACCGTCCTTTCGTCCTTGCTTTGCGCAGCGCCCGTACCCTACCCCTCAGCTATATAAACCCTCGGGGTGCTCCACAGGCTACACGCATTTCTACGCAGCGTATGCCCTATTGTACCGCCATCCGTCCCTGTGTAGGGTACTTGCTGCAGTACAGCCGCCCCTCTCACACCCCCTCATTTGCCTCTTTTCAGATAAGCCAGTTTTCCTCCATCCCCCTCTTGCTAGGAGGCAGTGTCCTTAACTCTTCTCCTCCCCTTGTGGAATAGACTTATAGTAGCCCTCAGCCCTTCTCCCCCTTTAGCAAAACGTTTTTGTCTTAAGGCCATCTCACAATCCCCCCCCTTTGCGTAGACTTTAATAAGAGGTTTTTGCCTTAAGAAAGGGTTCATGCGCTATAGTCTTTTGCTTATACAATGAGCAAACGATCTCCGAATTGAGATCCGACTGAAGCGTTTCGATTGCAATAGCGAGCTCTACAAGTCGACGTCTAAGATAGCCCCATCCCAAAAACGTCAGAATATTGCCTTGAGAGGAATGCGCAACAACGAGATTAGGGAAGATGCTCCCGATGCGGCTTCAACCCTCCCTTTTCAAGCTCCTCAAGGAAATGGTGGCCAGGTTAGCTTGGTTATATTTTAAAGAAGAGTTTTTTTTAATATTAGTGCTAATAAATGTGTATCTTTTTCTTTTAAAAATAATGACATAAAATTGTATGAAGTTAGGAATTGTGTGATGCTGTATTCAATAAATTGCATTAAAATTGTTATCTTTAAAGAGTACAAGTTTTTCCTGGCTTCAACGCTAACTCCGTTCCGTGCTTGTGTAGCCGGGCGGCATCGTTAGTAAATCCCGAGAATGGCCCAAAGGTATCCCTCATACCTTTGGGAGAATAAGGTTCGCCGATTGAGGCGAGAGGTTATGATGCTGCCTAGTTCTGAGGGCCCAAGCTAGTGCGGTAAATAAGCCCACCCTAGTGTGCAGATAGCGGGAGGATTGAGTGATGGAGCCTGAGAGGGCGATAGGCCAGCTTGAGTCCTCGGGCTTGAGTCCTCGCCAGCGGTCGATGATGAGGTGTATGGTCCCGTAGGGTTTTGCCCAGCATGTAGAGGCTGGAAGGCCGAATTCTAGATCATCGGGAGAATAAAGGAAAAGAATAAAAGAGCCGGTTTGGCTTGTATGGAATTGATTCATGTATAAACTTTATATATATATATCTTGTCTTTGGCATGATTGTATTGTGTAAAAAGGCTGTTTAAACATACCTTGTGAAAAGGACCTTAATTAAGGAACATGTTTATTTATGTCAAACAGTGTGGTAGGATTAATTAGAAAATAAATTGACGCGTGAGTAGGGTGGAAAGTGGGAGGATGGAATGCCCCGATGGCACCATCCTACGGACGAGTGGACCCGATTAGTTGGGTAGCTTTCCAACAGATTAAGTGAAAGCCCTACGCTAGATAATTAGGTTCTTGGGCAACTCTATTCTACAAGACTAGGTCAGCGGCTGTGCCTTGCATGGATGAGGAAAAAAGTGTTGCCTCTAGAAATCAAGTCTAGTAGTTACCCAATTTATGATAAATTACTCTATGGGTGATTTGAATTTTTGAAGATCACGCTTCCCCTGCGAGATAGGACTAGGTCTTACCTATGAATCGTATCCTTGAATCTCTACATGGTCAAGGTGTCGATAAATAGGAAATTTTTCCCAAGTTAAGACTTAGTGGACTATCTTAAGTATTTCTCCTATTTTAGAAGGGGAGAATCTTACAATTGGTATCAGAGCCAGGTTTAGCTCCTAGGAATTGCCATTTAAGGACTGTTTTGCAATGAATGTTTTACCTAACATAATGATAATTAATAAAAACATCCTACTAAAACAAACAAGTTGAATTGATGTTTGAATGATTGTAGGAAGAGGAAGATGCCTACTCGAAGTTTCTAGTTTTCCAATGCATCTTCGAGACTGCTATCACTCCTCAAATTTTGGAGTTCCCTGACACCATGGTGCAGATACTAGAGAAGATGTCCCTCCCTCATTTCTCTCGTATTGAAAGAGGATGGGGTAGAGATTTCTGGAGTTGTGGGCCGATATATTTCTTCGTCTGAGCAGATCGAATTGGGAACCTTACCACCGACCTAAAGCGGATTCGTTGGATTGAAAAGTTAAAGATGATCCGTTTATTTTGGTTCGTCGGTACCCCCAGGGCCGACACCTCTGTGACTATAGATGGGATTCACATACCTTAGGATTGCTGGGTGTATGACCAAGTGATGCAGATCTTACCTGTTGATAGAGTAGCTGTGTTGGGATCTACCCCAATCTAGAGTCTACCACCCTTACCATCAGTTTTTAGAGTCTTAGAAACTACAGTGGAACCCCCATATTTCACCTATGTGGACCGCTCTACCCTTATGTCATAGTCAAGCTTAGGAATTTCCCTTGATGGCAAATAAGATATCAGTCTCAGATCTTTGTAATAAAACTCGTCCTTGTAAATATTTGGAAATAAATGATTTCAATGTTTTACTCTCCAAAAATAAGCATTGTACAAATAAAAATCTTGTAATCTTAAAATTGTTTTTACAATGATGCCCAGGACGATCACCCTCCACTTCCCAATGCGCTTTACACTGATACCCAGGAGAAGAAGCTCTTGCTCAAGCAAATGCAACCTCCCTCCTTTAAACGAGAAGGTTCAAAGGTTGAGAAGGATGCTGAAGTCTGGATTGAGGCGATGGACGATTATTTCTCTGCCGCCGGTACTGGAGTAGCAAATCAGTTTATGCTTGCACAGTTTTGCCTCATCAGAGATGCTAAACGCTGGTGGAAACAGTGGTGCCATGACAAGGAAGTCACCAAGAATTCTCAAACGTGGGGAAGACATCAAGCACGCAGTGAAGGAAAGATATCTTCCCCCATCCCATGAATCCATAAAGATGAATGAGTTTTTTAGTCTCAGGCAATGCAGCTTAACTCTTGAGAACTACTATTCCAAATTTATCACTCTTTGGAAGTATGCCCCAGCTATGACTACTTCTCAGTAAGTGGCTCGTTTCTGCCAAGGGTTAAATGAACCCTTAGATTCCCGCCTTGAAGCAATGAGGCCAAGCACGTTACAGGATGCTCTCATACGAGCAAAGCCCCTTGTGAAAGAAATGAAGACTGACAAACCTAAGCATCACAAGAGATCTTACCCTGAGGCAAATCCTAAAGATCAACCCTACAAGAAACCCCAACAAAATTTCCCCTACTACAACAGAGGGCGACAAGGCAACTCTTTTGTCCCCCGCTCGTATGCTGCTTCTTCCAGAGAAGGCCCTCTGTGTTTTGAGTGCAATGAGCCGGGACACTTTAGAGCCAACTGTCCCAAGATGGCAACATCATTTTCCCAAGGTAGCAGAGGAAATCAAGGCCGTGGAACCCCTATCCACCAAGGTGCAAGAGGCGGTGGGCATGGCAGAGGCCGCGGAGGAGCAGTTGCTAGGACCGCCTGTATTATAAGTGAAGAACCGACTTTGGAAATGGCTGAAGAAAAGCGTGCCACCGTCCATGCGGTAGTAGAACACCAAGGTCCGAATAAACAATTTGGTGTAATCCAAATCCTAGCCACTCATCACAGTCAGCCATTTCAGCTTTTGATTGATTGTAGCAGTACCCATTCATTTCTTTCTCCTAGAACATCCAGCCATTTGAAAGTACAACTAAACCATCAAAAATACAACCCATTTTTTAAAATGCTAAAATATCTCAAAAACACTAAACTAAAAAGAGTACGAGCTCCTAAAAAGCTCAAAAAAAACTGTTAAAAAGTGCAAGTTTTACACTTCAATACTTTGAAAGATGATAGAGTTACTCATAAAATCACACATTTTTTGAGAAAAAAATACTCAATTTGTAATAAAATAATAATGTCCACAAAATTGGTTACAATGAGAGGTCTTATGCCTCTCGTGTTAAATCTTTGACTTTCTCCAGAAGAATTTTTTTGGTTTGTTCTCGTACATGACCCAACTTTTTCAAGGTAAAACCATAAACAAGAACTTCCACATCCTCCATGCTTAGGCTATCCACGCGACGTTGACTACGATTTGCTTTCTTTCCCTTTTTATTTACTCGAATCATCTCTGGATAATATTTTCCTGATAATGCATCATCTCCATTGACCTTGTACCAGTGGAGCTCAATTGAGCTTACTTTTCCATTTTCCTCAAGGACTTTAAGTACCTTTGCCAACCAAAAAGGACATCCGCTTTCATCATCTGTTGCTAACACTGCAATCATTGCACCTACAGTGAGCTCCTCAATATTTCCTTCCTACATTTCCTTCTCTTGCAGTCGTCGTTGACTAGTCCTTCTAGCACCAACATACGCTTCGCGAGTCTCCCCATGCACCAATGTTTGCAATTCTTCAGGCAATTCTGTTTGTTGATTTGGCATTTGAATATTATCATCACGGTCTTCAAGTTCTTGTACTCTCCAAAGAAAGGGCTCCAGATTTATCAGTGATCTTTTGAACTTCCTTAATCAAGATTTCTTGCTCATGAAAAAATGTATTCCACCATCCAACTGAGCAAGCTGGAAAATACACATGTGCTGATTATATGTCTCTTTAATTTCTATCAAACATTGCTGATAATTGATGGCTCGCTTTTCTTTTTGAGCTTTTGCTGCTTCAATGCTTGATGCCAAAAGCATTTTTGCTGCTTGAAGAATTTGTCGTTCTAGGACACTGAGTAAAAACTTCAAACCATCCTGAGGATGCCATGCCTCTGAGTTAGAGTACTTCTTACACCACAAACGTGTTTCAGCTTCTTTTTCTTTTATTTTGAATTGATGTTGGAAACTATGGTCATTAAGCTGAGCGAATGCAGGGCTTGCAAAATCTCCACCTATTGCAAACTCTCTAAAATCATAGGTGCCTTTCAAAACATGAATTTTCGGTGTAGGATCATAAGCTTCTTTAAGAATTATGCACACCTCTGGAAGGTCAAATGCACTTTTCAAAAATCCAAGTTTGACCTTTTTGAAAACTTTGTGCTGCACCAACATACTCAAATAAGCAAGCACTATTTGATTTTTGTTTTCCCTTGCCGTATTATCTAGCTCCACATAAAGTGTGCTAGGTAATTCTCCTTGCCATTTACTTACTATTTTTTGAATTATGGTGATGGTCAAGTTAGGGTCGTTGTGTAAATTTGGAAAGTTTATAAAAACTTTTGATGTCATGATGCCATTAAAGATGAGGGCTCCAACAACGTGTAGTTGTATGAAATTCTCTTCCTTCAAATTCTTTGGAGCACGCATAAAATGGGGTATCAATGTCTTCTTTTGATCCATTCCATCTATGACTAATCCCAAATACATTTCTTTCTACTCAAGGCACTTCTTTCGATGCTTTGCTAGCTTTTGACGCTCTGTACTTTGTTGTTCTCGATGAGCTTTAAGTGCTTGTAGAATAGGACCTGAAAACTCAAAACAATGTAAAGCTATTTAAATTATACCACTTGGAATTCTCATTCATAAATTAAAACGTATAAAAAACACAAATCAAACATACCTTTTTCTTCAAATGTCTTTGCAACATCTCTTTTGGCTTTGAGCTCTGCACAAATTTGACAAATCCCCATTCTAGTTTTCTTGGGAATTTTCACATCAGCAAAATATTGTTTCCAAACTCTAAGAAATGAAGTTAATGAAAGAGATGACATGTTCCTTCCTTTCAACATTTCCACGTAGAGGTTGTAAACTTCTCCCTTTGTAAAATTATCAGGCAAATGGGTGAATTTTGAATTTGGCATGCGCTCACCATTGTAAGTGACAAATCGTTCCATCCAGCTCTTGAGAAAACACAGCTGAGGAGTCTCACGTGTACTAAATGAGTACCGTGAATCTTCTTCCACCCGTTGCAACTGCTTTAAGATCTTTTGCATCCGCTGATTGCTTAAACAAAACACTTGAAAAAAACACTTTCAACACACAATCGTGCCAGAAACTGTATATTTTATCTTCTCTCCAGACCTTAATAAAAAACCATGTAATGCTGTATTCTGTTGAGCACGTTTTAAAGCAAAGAAGTTTTCACGTTCCGGCTTAATTTTTCTGAATCCAAGTGTCCTCAAGCAGTTTTTTTTACAACAATACACCCTACATGCCTCTCTCAATGCATTGTGTCTTTTCTTCTAAAGGGAGTGGTTGTCTCCACACGAATAGGCTGAACTAATGATGGAGAAACTGGAATATCGGTATCAGAATTTGATAAATTAGCAAATAGTGGGCTTGTAACATCATCATCACTGATAGATTGGCTCAGACTTTTAGGAGTGAGTACAGATACAGGCACTTGAAAAGAGCAAAATGAGCTTGAGAGAGACTTTTGTTGCCCTGCCATGACTAGGAACTTCAAACCTTTAAGTTTCTCTAAAAAACAATGGTCTAAGCTACAAAGTGGAGTATAATCTCAAATCCAAATAACTTACTTTTAATGCTTAGATTCAAAAATAATATAATTAATATAAATATTAAAATTTATTAATTATTATAAAAGATAGGACTTAAAAGATGAGAGGAAGTCCTTTTTAGAGACACATTCCAAGGGTCTGCCCGCTAAAAGAGCCACAAGAGCATTTTTTTTAATTTGGAGCATTTTTCTTGAGTTTAATTCTGTAAGGTATGCATTTTCTTGATTACTTTGTTATTTGTTACAATTTTGAATTTTTCTTTCATTGTCATTTGGTTCAAAGTTTGCTACGAGGAAATTATGGCTAGGAAGAAAAACAAAAACATTATCTGAGGAGGTAAGTGATTTCAAAAATAGACTTTTTTTAAAAAGGTATTTTTTTGAAAGAATTGTTTGTCTTTTAAATACACAAAAATACCAAAACGAAGATTTCATACGTAAATTAAGAAAAAAAGAGGTTGAAAAAACAATATTTTATAAAATAAAGATTTAATCAATGATTTTTAAAAATTATAATGACTTCATTTTTTAAAAAGCTAATTCTTGTGTTGTATTCTGGAATACAACACAAAAATCGATAAGTTGCCATGTTTCTTGTGTATTAAGTAGTTTGTATTCTAGAATACAAAGCTTGAAGTCACATTTTTAAAAATTTAACACTTATGCACTTTGAGGTTGTATTCCAGAATCCATTGCTTGTACAAGTTGTATTTAGGAATACAGCTTCTCTCAACACTTGAGTTGTATTCCAGAATATGAAGCTTTTACAAGCTGTATTCAAAAATATATTTTTTCTCTATACTTGAGATTGTATTCCAGAATACACAATTTCAACAAGTTGTATTCTAGAATACAACTTCTCTATACTTGAGATTGTATTCCAAAATACACAGTTTCAACAAGCTGTATTCTAGAATGCAACTTCTTTCTGCACTTGAGTTGTATTACAGGATACACAGCTTCAGCAAGTTGTATACTGGAATACAACTTCTCTCTACACTTGAGTTGTATTCTAGAATACAGAGCTTCAATAAGCTGTATTCTGGAATACAACTTTTTTTTACACTTGAGTTATATTCCAGAATACACATCTTCATCAAGTTGTATTCTGGAATACAACTTCTCTCTTCACTTGAGTTGTATTCCAGAATACACGGCTTCGGCAAGCTGTGTTCTACTGTAATCCAAACTCAATGTAAACCATTAGAATAGACCTTCATGCAAAAAAGATTTGCTTTTTATCTAATTTTAGAAGACATGCAAAGAAAGCAAAAGCTCTCGAGTTCGCGTCGCGCGCGCGACTAAAAAACAATAAACTGTAGTTTTCACATAAAAAACGAAGGAGGAGCAGCCCAAGAGTATTTCAATCAGGTGTCCTGGGGTTTTACCCCCCTTTTGAAGCCAACGGAATGGTCAGAATATCCATCAAAGCAACGTAGCAGAAGATAGATTTTGGGATAAAGCAAAATCTCTCGAGTTCGCATCGCGCGCGCGCGGCAAAAAAACAGCAAACTGTAGTTTTAACATAAAAAACGGAGGAGGAGCAACCCGCAAGTATTTCAAACAGGTGTCCTGTGGTTTTACCCCCCTTTTGAAGCCAACGGAGCAGTCAGAATCTCCATCAGAGCAACGTAGCAGAAGATAGATTTTGGGGGTAAATTTTTCTCAAATTGTGTTCAAGAAAGAGGTTCTGTAAGTACTTTGATGATAAAAAGGGTCCTAATTGTTTTGGGTTTGATCTATTCATCTCTTAGTGCTTTCTCCTCTCTTTTATATCTGTGTATTGTGTTTAGAAGCTTCTTGTGAGTTGTATTATGGAATACACAGTTCTAGAAAGTCATTTATTGAAATTCAATTACAAAACACATCTTTGGAGGAAACAACCTGTTGTATTCTAGAATACATCTCTCTCTCCCTCTTTTCTCTAGTGTGCTAAGGAGCTCTCTCTCTTACATTCCTATCTCAGTTCTTGAAGAGACTTCTGGGTCAAAGTCTCAAGATGTGAGTGATACTTTGCTTTCTGGACCTGGAGCTCCAAAGTCTGATCCTTCAGAATCTTCTGGTCTTAATACCATAAGAAATAAAGCCAAAAAGTTTCATATGGTTGACGAGAGACCCTTAATTTTACTAGTGTCTAATATAGAACATCCTCCATTAGATCCTGTTTCAAATAAGAGACCACTAGAAGTTCGAACCATTGTCCTTGGACATGTGAGTGATCTTAAAGTAATGATGAAGGAGAAACCAACAACAAATGTTTTACCCCTTCTTGTTCTTGTGGATAAGTCTTCTTGTGTTAAGAAAGAGAGTTTTGAGAGATCAAAAATCAATCAATACAAATACTTTGTCTTGGGGGGAACTCACTCTCTCATTGCTAAAAAAGAGTTATGTGCTGAGTATCCTCATGTAGAGAGCTATAAGACAGTCCTAGCATGGGTCTATGCTGGGTTAGGTGATGATGATGCAAAGCTACTTGCCCTTGATCACAACATTGATTCCGAGATGCGACTATCCATGTCTTTCTTACAAAAGATAAGATTTTTTCACAACGAGTGGATCAATCATATTCAGCAAGGTCATAAAGTTGATGAAGCTTTCAAAATCAAGCTTTGTGAGCAAGTTGGTCTTGTCACAAAGAAGTCAAGCAAAGCTGGACGCTCTGGAAAAACAAATGTTCGAGGTCATGACAATTTCTTTCAGTTAGCCTTTCGTGATGGAGAGATATGGGATCTACAAGAAGACATTTTCAAGCTTTGGGAGGAAGGTAAAATCAAAGGGCAAAAAGTAAAGCTCCCACCTGGAAGTCAAAAGGGCAAAGGAACAGGGAATGAGGACACTTTGAAGCCAATTCCTGAAGAAATGCGTATCACGAATTGGCAAGCAATGTAAGGAATACGCGAGAAAAATATTATCATACCCATCTTGGCACGAGTGAAAGGAGGTTCTTTGACACTCGATGAAATGGCAAAGGAATTAGAACAATACATTGCTAATTCTTCTTTTTAAATCTACTTATTTTATTTCATGTAAAGTTGTTTTTTTATTTTGTGTTTTTTTGAAACAGGCAAAAGACTTTCTTGTACATGCAAAGAATCATGATTGAAAAACTTAATTGCAAGGATTGGAACGAGGTTCAAATGTTTTATCCCATCACTAGTCAGCCAAGCTCCTTAGAGCGTTTCATTTATCTTTTCAAAAATGCAGTAAGTAAACTACATATTTGAATAGATTTTTTTTATTTAAGTGTTTTTGAAGGTTTTGTAAAAATTTAGATCAAATATTTTAAAAAATTGATTTTGATTTTTGTAATCCAGTCAATGTATATTCTAGAATATATTTAATGTTTACTTATTTTCATTTTAACAAGTCTCGAGCACCTCGTGCTCCCATAAAGAGCATTCCTCAAGAGTTTGAGCAACATTTGAGTCGCGCAAGGGCAGAGCGGAAGAGATTAGAAGAGGCACAAACTTTGGAGACCATTCAAGAGGCAAATATTTTCATTTCTGATGATGTGTCTGCAAAACCAGTTCAATATTTTGTTCATGAAGGCAAAGTAGAGAACATGGAATCGTTTGTGACTGCACAACATTTTACTTTAGCCATTGCTGATGCTCCGTATGGATTTAAGGCACCACACTCAATACACGATGAAGTAAAGTATGGTGTAAGTGCATATAAAAGAGTCATCGACGCTTTCAAAAGGTCACAACGGCTGAATCATGGGCATTGGTAATTTTTCATGCTCATGATCAAATCTCTGCTGCAGAGAAAGCATTCGTTGACAATCAAATGGTCCATCAGCTATGCATATGGTATGTTAAATTTCAAGGATTCTTTTGCAAGTTACAAAAGCTTAAGTTAAAGCCTAACTTTTTCTTTTGTAGGACAAAGCCTAACATCAAAGGCTAACTTTTTCTTTTGTAGGACAAAGCCTAACATCAAAGGCTATAAGCTTGACAGACTTTCTTTTGCTGCCGAGTTTGCTACCATTGGTTTCTGGTCTCCTGCGGGTCCGAATAGTAAAGGAAATTTTAATTTTGCTTCGAAACCTAACCGAACAAATATTTTTGATAGACCAGGCGTGTGTCGAAAGCTCAGGGATCTTTCTGGTGATTCAAATGAGATCATGAATCCTTATCAAAAACCACAACTTTTGATGATGGATTTAATTGAGCTTCTATCTTTAAAAGGAGAGTGGATCATGGATCTTTTTGTGGGGACAGGTAATCATGCAACCTTAACTTATTACATATTTTATATTGCTCATTTAAGTGAGCTTTACCATGTTGATTCTTTTTTTCTTAGGAACAACCACTATTAGTGCTCTTAAAAAAGGAAGGAATGTTGTTGCTATTGAGCTAGATCCAGTTCAAGTTTGTTTTATTCAACAACGAGTCACTGCAATGAAAGAATTGCCGAACGAGTTTCAAGAGGTTGGAATGAAAAACATGGCAGCAAACCCAAGAGTGGTGGATGCGTCTGGAGAACCTCAGCCTCCCTTTGGACCTGATGATGAAATGCAGTTTGCAGATCTTGAGCCTTATGAAGATCCACATACTGTGGATATTGATATTCCTCTTACGGAGTCAACACCACTCATTGTAGGACACGAGCAAACTGATGAAGAAGTTAGTCATGAAGAGGAGGAATTTCCTATGCTAGAATAGATTTAGACACTTGTAGTTTCAAACAATTTTTGGTATTTAAATCCTCATTAGGGGTGTTCAAGGATTTCTAGGTTTTGAGAGTGTTTTGAACAACATTTGTTTGTATTCAAAACTAGCATTACAAATCTTTTTGAGGAGCTTGCGTTTTGAGATTGGTTCAAAAAATTGGTCAAATGTTGTCTCTATTGAAGCATTTATAGGAATTGTCTCATAAATAAGACTTGTTTTTTTAATCAATGAAGATTAATTTAATCATGACATTGAAGTTGTGCGATAAAAGTAGTTATATTTTGCTTTCTAGTAACGATAGCAATAATTTTGTATTCAAAGTGAAGCTCTTTGTTGTGAGTCTCTAATGCAACTTTTGTGTCATGTTTTTTTGTTTGAAATATTCTAAGATTTTGTAGGGATAGGCTTGTACTTAGACATCAAATAGTGGAAAATTTGGCAAATTTTTAATTTAGCGAATGAATCACTTGCAAGTATGTTTTAAGTTAAGCAAAAAAGTCTCTTTTTAAAGTTCTACTTTATTGGGCACGTCAAAGATTCTTTTGGTGCTAGATTTGGATTGTTTTTAAAGGATTTTTTTGGTCTCTCAAAACTACAACTCACAATCGGATGTATTTTCAAATGGCTGGGTGTTCTAGGTGTTTGCAAAAATTAAACTTGAGTCAAAAAATAGCTAGAAGAATGACTGTAGAGTTAGCCAGTGGGAGAGAAGTAGTATCTTGCCACTCTATAGGAAACCTTGATTTTGAGCTGGGTAATGAGCAAACTCATGGCCACTTTAGAGTCTTGCCACCATTAGGAATTTATGATGGAATCCTTGGGATGGATTGGTTAATTGCAAACAAAGCTAGCATTCATTGTAACCAGGGGAGTATCACTTTTGAAAATGAGCATGGCCAAGTAATATCTGTTTAGAGGATAACAGGAAAACCTAAATCTAGGGTAGTCAAGGCAAAACATCTTCTCAAGGGAACACGTAAGGGTCAGCAAGTCTTCTTAGTCAAGCTCAACAAAGCCATTGAACCTAGTATGGAGACAGAACCCTCTTGGCTCCAAGAATTCTCTGACATCTTCCCTGACGAGCTTACAGGGCTACCGGCTCCTCGAGAAGTCGATCATGAAATCGAGGTGATCTCTGGAGCTCAACCTATCTCAAAAACGCCCTATAAAATGTCCCTTCCTGAAGCCATTGAACTTAAAGAGCAACTTTCCCAACTCATTGAGCAAGGATTCGTATGCCCCAGTAGCTCTCCTTGGTGGGGGGCACCTGTTCTTTTGCAAAAAAAGAAGGACGGAACTCTCCGCCTCTACATAGATTATTGAGGGCTAAATCAAGTCACTGTCAAGAATAAGTATCCTATCCCTCGCATCGACGAACTTCTTAACAGGCTTCATGGGGACCAAAGTCTTCTCAAAAATAGATTTGAGGTCTGGTTACTATCAGATCAAAGTCAAGGAAGCAGATATACCCAAGATTGCCTTCAATACCCGTTGTTATGGCCACTATGAGTTTACTGTAATGTCATTCGGGTTAACCAATGCTCCTGCAACCTTCAACCGCCTAATGCAAGATATATTCCATCCTTACTTGGATGAATTTGTGCTTGTTTTCTTTGATGACATCTTAATCTACTCCAAATCAATGGAAGAGCATGAGGAGCATGTGCGTAGAGTTTTGCAATTGTTGTGCAAACACAAACTCTATGCCAAGAAGAGCAAATGTACCTTCTTTACTCATCAAATTGAGTATCTTGGATTCATCGTCTCCAAAGATGGCATTTCAGTAGACCTCGCCAAGGTCAAGTATATTCTGGAGTGGCCACCCCCTAAATCAGTTCGTGAAGTTCGTGGGTTTTTGGGAATCATGGGATAGTATAGGATTTTTATCAAAGATTATGCCTTGGTAACTGCACCTTTGACGACGGATCTTCTTAAGAAGGATTGCAAAATAGTGTGGCTGCCAATCCATCAAAATAGTTTTGATCAGCTCAAGGTCATTATTACTTCTGCCCGAGTCCTGAAACTTCCTGATTTCGCCAAGGAATTTGAAGTGGTTACTGATGCTAGTAGTCTAGCACTTGGTGGTGTCTTAGGCCAAGAAGGAAGACCAGTCGCTTATACTTCCCGTAAGCTGAAGCAATATGAAGCAAATTATGCCACCCATGATTTGGAGCTCTTAGCAGTTGTTCATTGCCTCAAATTATGGAGACATTATCTCTTGGGGGCAAATTCCGGCTTGTAACTGACCACAAAAGTCTAAAGTGGATCTTCACCCAGCCTAACCTCAACATGCGGCAAAGGAGATGGATTGAAATTCTACAAGAATATGACTTGACATCAAATTCCACCCTGGGAAAGATAATGTGGTAGCAGATGCACTTAGCCGCAAATCTTTCTTGAGTGCAATTTCAATGCCAAATAGTCCCATACTGGTCAAGGTGGAAGAAGTCTCATCTCATGATCCAGATTATCAGAGGATGATGAAGTTAGTAGAAGAAGGGGAAAATTCAGAGAAAGAGAAGAATCTAATCAAGGGATACTCCACTCATGAAGGAAACCTCTACTTCAATCACATGCTATGTATCCCTAAGGATCCTGCTTTAAAGAAACTAATCCTCCATGAAGCTCATGATAGTCCTGCTTTAAAGAAACTAATCCTCCATGAAGCTCATGATAGTCCTGCTCTGCTGCTGCAGGACACCCAGGCTATGCAAAAACATTAAATGCAGTAAGAAGGAGCTTTCATTGGGCAGGCTTGAAAAATGATGTCCTTCGATACTTGAAGTAATGTCTCTCATGCCAAAGGATCAAAGCTGAAAGGGTCAAGATGCTTGGAAAACTTCAACCCTTAGATATTCCCCAAATGAAGTGGGAGTGCATTAGTATGGATTTTGTCACAAGTCTCCCCACTGTTCAAGGAGGATATGACTCCATCCTAGTAGTATCGGACTTACTACCAAAGTAGCTCACCATATACCAGCGAAGAAAACCTTCTGGTGTTGCTCGAATATTCATCAAGGAAGTCCTCAAACTTCATGGTCTCCCAAAAAGGATAGTAAGTGATCAGGATTCTGACTTCACTTCAAAGTTCTGGCAGTCCTTATTTCAAGCCCTGGGAACTCAACTTTGCTTTAGCACAGCTTATCATCCAGAGACCGATGGCCAGACTGAGAGAGTCAATCAAGTAATTGAAGACATTCTCAGAGCATATTGTGGACGAAAATTGTGGACGGGAACCAAGAAGGTGGATTCAATACCTTCCTCTGGTAGAATTTGCCTACAATGCATCTTATCATCAGAGCTTATCATCAGAGCATAGGAATGTCATCATTCAAAGCACTCTATGGGCAAGAATGCTTGTCTCCTCTAAATTTCTCTGATCTGACCATAAGAGTTGAGGCATCCAGGAAAATGCTCGAAGAGATGGAGGAACAAACCAAGGCAATCTAAAAGGATATTAAAGCTACCCAAGATCGACAAAAGCATTATGCTGACACCAAGAGGTCTGAAAGGATCTTCAAGGAAGGAGACAGAGTTCTTCTACGAGTGCAACCCAAACAAAGTTCTCTATCACTTGGAAAATATAAGAAACTCAGCCCTAGGTATTGTGGTTCCTATACAGTTATCAAGTGTCTAGGTAAAAGTACCTATAAACTCCAACTCCCAGCCCATATCAAAGTCCACAATGTATTTCATGTAAGTTTGTTAAAACCATATGTACCCAGTCTCAATCATATTCTTGATGATGAACAAGTTGTAATCCCTACTCAAGGAGTCCTTGAATTACAACCCAGTAGCATCATAGATTCTAGGGAAAGGCAACTCCGAAATAGAACTCTTGTAGAACATCTAGTACAGTGGAAAGATTACCCTGAAGAGGATGCAACTTGGGAAGATGAAGCTACACTCTTAAAGAATTATCCCCAATTCATGACGAGATGAGGACATCTCGATTTCTTTAAGGGGGGAAGGATGTAACATACCCATCTTCACTAATAAAGAAATGTTCATGTAATAGATAAATTTATGAGTTTTTATGGTATAAAAATCAATGATTTTATTATTTGAGTCATTTCTACTTAGAATCTTCAAATTATAAGCCCAAATTTAGAATCTGCGCGTGATTTTACCCTAATATAGAATTTTACAGCATCCAAAACGGACACCAGATCAAGCTTATACGCAAATTTCAGTTATTTTAGTTAAAAAGCGACAACCTTTAAACCTTAATAAATGCACGACCGGGCGTCCGATTGACGAATGGTCTGAACCTCGACGACCAGGAGAACCTCCCGGACAAAAAAAAAATTTCTCCCCTCGGGGCGGTCCGGCACGTAAATCGAGACGGGTGTCCCAAATTTGGAAACCCCGCCCCGAAATTTGGACCGCACACACTTACTAGGGTGCTTGTACACACTATGTGGTCCACACGTATCGCTACGTGGACACCCATGCTGCCCCATACCAGATAAGGTACATGCGTACCACTCCTTTCCCTGACAACGGACCTCGGGGGGGTCACTCACAAAAAAATGTGAATATCACGTGCGTTCGACAGAAGCATATTTTTAATTTATGAAACTTACAAAAATATATTTACATAAGGGTATGATTTAAAATTTTTTTAAGAAAAATTTACATATTCATAAAGAAAAGGGGATATTATATAGATAAAAAAAATCACAGATAAGGGATTTAAAATATAGGCCTTGAACGCACGCGATAGGGGTATTCTACATATAGTGACCCTCTCGAGCAACGGACACCATACCTTTCCCCTAGACCCATGTAGGCCACTGATCCATAGCCTTTGATGGTACACCATCCTTTCGTCCTTGCTTTGCATAGCGCCCATACCCTAACCCTCAGCTATATAAACCCTCGGGGTGCTCCACAGGCTACATGCATTTCTACGCAGTGTATGCCCTGTTGTACCGCCGTCAGTCCCTGTGTAGGGTACTTGCTGCAGTACAGCCACCCCTTGCAGCCGCCCCTCTCACACCCCCTCATTTGCCTCTTTTCAGATAAGCCAATTTTCCTCCATCCTCCTCTTACTAGGAGATAGTGTCCTTAACTCTTCTCCCCCCCCCCGCCCCCTATGTGAATAGACTTACAGCAGCCCTCAGCCCTTCTCCCCCTTTGGCAAAACGTTTTTGTCTTAAGGACATCTCACAATCCCCCCCCATTTGCGTAGACTTTAATAAGAGGTTTTTGCCTTAAGAAAGGGTTCATGCGCTATAGTCTTTTGCTTATACGGTGAGCAAACGATCTCCGAATTGAGATCAGACTGAAGCGTTTCGATTGCGATAGCGAGCTCTACAAGTCGACGTCCAAGATGGCCCCATCCCGAAAACATCAGAATATTACCGCACAACAACAAGATTAGGGAAGATGCTCCTGATGCGGCTCCAACCCTCCCTTTTCAAGCTCCTCAAGGAAATGGTGGCCAGGTTAGCTTGGTTATATTTTAAAGAAGAGTTTTTTTAAATATTAGTGCTAATAAATGTGTATTTTTTTCTTTTAAAAATAATGACATAAAATTGTATGAAGTTACGAACTGTGTGATGCTGTATTCAATAAATTGCATTGAAATTGTTATCTTTAAAGAGTACAAGTTTTTCTGGCTTCAACGCTAACTCCGTTCCGTGCTTGTGTAGCCGGGCGGCATTGTTAGTAAATCCCGGGAATGGCCCAAGGTATCCCTCATACCCTTGGGAGAATAAGGTTCGCCGATTGAGGCGAGAGGTTATGATTCTGCCTAGTTCTGAGGGCCCAGGCTAGTGCGGTAAATAAGCCCACGCTAGTGTGCAGACAGCGGGAGGATCGAGCGATGGAGCCTGAGAGGGCGACAGGCCGGCTTGAGTCCTTGCCAGCGGCCGACGATGAGGTGTATGGTCCCGTAGGGTTTTACCCAGTAGAGGCTGGAAGGCCGAATTCTAGATCATCGGCAGAATAAAGGAAAAGAATAAAAGAGCCGGTTTGGCTTGTATGGAATTGATTCATGTATAAACTTTTTATATATATATCTTGTCTTTGGCATGATTGTATTGTGTAAAAGGCTGTTTTAAACAAACCTTGTGAAAAGAGTCTTAATTAAGGAACATGTTTATTTATGTCAAATAGTGTGGTAGGATTAATTAGAAAACAAATTGACGCGTGAGTAGGGTGGAAAGTGGGAGGATGGAATGCCCCGATGGCACCATCCTACGGACGGTGATTAGTCGGGTAGCTTTCCAACAGATTAAGTGAAAGCCCTACGCTAGATAATTAGGTTCTTGGGCAACTCTATTCTAGAAGACTAGGTCAGCGGCTGTGCCTTGCATGGATGATGAAAAAAGCGTTGCCTCTAGAAATCAAGTCTAGTAGTTGCCCAATTTATGATAAATTACCCTATGGGTGATCTGACTTTTAGAAGATCACAGTTCCCCTGCGAGATAGGACTAGGTCTTACCTATGAATCGTATCCTTGAATCTCTACATGGTCAAGGCGTCGATAAATAGGAAATTTTTCCCAAGTTAAGACTTAGTGTACTATCTTAAGTGTTTATCCTATTTTAGAAGGGGGGAACCTTACCGCTAATTAGGACAAACGAACACTCGTTTCACCCAACGAAGAGTATGCCAGGCCTCTTCAGTGTAAGATTCCTCCCTCCAGCCGTTGAGGTGTAAAGGAGTAAGAACGTCCCCTTCTGATCTTATAATTATTCCCCTCACTAAAATCAAAGAAAGATTTTGTCTTACCCTATTTTGACCTGGAGAGAGAAAATGTCTAGAGGGAGGTAGTCCATAATCGAGATATTTTTGGATATAAAAATCCTCCTAGTGTCTAAAATGGTTTTCCCTGAAACAAAAATTCAAAAAGAACTTTCCAATGTGCAATTGGAATTAATTGAAAATAGGTATAAAGGACCTTAGCCTAAGGGTCTAGATTTTCAGAAATTTTTGGATTATGGTCCAATTAAGGTCCCTATGGGCCAATAGGATCAATCCAAGTGTGGAGAGGAGATAAATCCAATTTATAAAAGAAAAATACCCAAAATTGAGTAAATACCCACATAAGATGAAGAGTTGACTGAGTACAAGATTTATTAGTAAAACAAACTATGAATATTACTAAAAAAATAAGATATTTTGGGTATAATGATACATTTTTGACACCTTAGTAAGGAGAAGGGGGCACTTCAAGGAGGCTTCTATTTCACATGTGTGAAAGAGTTTTAAACTCAAAAATAATAAGGTATTTTTATCTCTCCTCTCTCCTGGATCAAACCAAATCAAAAGGGAGCCAAACTAGGTACAAATCTTGTCCAAATTTAGCCAAAGTGAACCTGGAAAATTCTAGAACCTAGTTTGACTTGGTTAGAGGCCTCCCTCACCTATCAATAGACCCTCATTCTTTTGTATTCTCATATGTGAACTATCCCATGCCACTATTATATTAAAATAATGATATTTTCTATTATCCTCTACAATTTGGAGAGATTGGAGTTTCTCTCTCTCTTCAATCTTCTTTGGAGCCTTCCTCGACATACTAACCAATTGATTGGTTGGGGGCCTCTCCAATGACTAAAGAATCAAGCAAAAAAAAAGGTAAAGTGTGATTTTATGGTCTTTTTCTTAATCTCTAAATGTTTCTTAACCTCTCAAGCTTGAGAAGTATTCAATTGAATGGTTCTTTAGTGCAAATGAAGCTCTCTAATGAATTTTAGTGATAAATCACATAAAGTTTACATTTATGCTCATATTAGAATGCTTTTATGTTTATCTCTGTCTCCCCCAAAGAATGGTCATCCCTATGACCAATTCTCTACTCAATTAATGCTTCTCATGGAGAAATCCTCTATTCTCAAATCAAACTTTAGGCTTGTGAAGTTAGATATTATGAGATAAATCCATAAATTGGGTTTAAGGATAAAAGTTAGTTATACTATCATAATTACTTTACTATGTCTTATTCTTTTCATAAAAATTAAAAATTGCCAGTAATAGAAGTGGAGCTATGGTAAAATTTTGAAGAAAATTGATACATAATTCATTCTTATGTATAACGTAAAAAGAGAACTTTCTATCATATTCTAGTATTGAATATCCTAGGCTAAAAGAATGGTTTTTGTCACATTCAATGGAAAACTAATTTTTAAGTTTATGTGTAATTAAAAAATTAAGAAAAGAGAAAATTATGCTAATTATATTTAAATGATAAAAGAGGAATCCTATGACATTTGGAATTTAATCATTTAGATGGAAAAAGAGAAATTTCTAACATATTGGAATTAATGGATATTTTATTTAAATTCAAAGATGAATTTTAGATAAATTTATTTTATCTATGAGAAATATTTAAATGATAAAAGAGGAAAGATAAATTTATTTTATCTATGAGAAATATTTAAATGATAAAAGAGGAATTCCTATGACATTTGGAATTAATCATTTAGATGGGAAAAGAGAAATTCCTAGCATATTGAAATTAATGGATATTTTATTTAAATTCAAAGATAAATTTTAGATAAATTTATTTATCTATGAGAAATATTTAAAATGATAAAAGAGGAATTCCTATGACATTTGGAATTCAATCATTTAGATGGAAAAAGAGAAATTCCTAGCATATTGGAATTAATGGATATTTTATTTAGATTCAAAGATGAATTTTAGATAAATTTATTTTATCTATGAGAAATATTTAAATGATAAAAGAGGAATTCCCATGATATTGGAATGCAAAAAGAGGAATTCCCATGATATTTGAGGTCTAAGAAATTAAATGAGAAAAAGAGAAATTTTTAGTATAATTCAATTTATGATTATTTATTAAAAGTGAAAATATGGGTAGAATTGATTTCTATAAATCCGATGAATTCTTCTATTCCAAAAGAGGAATATTAAATATAATTAATTTGAGAAATTGAGAAAGAATATGGAAATAGTCGTCAAGAAAAAGAACCTTCATCTAGGCCAATCAATTGACAGAAATTTAGAAAAAGTTCCATTATCGGTATCAAAGTAGTAAAAACTACTAAATGGGAATAGGATGTGGAATGGATGTGATCAGATGTAAATGGGATGTGATAAGATGTAAATGAAATGTGATAAGATGTAAATGGGATGTGATAGGATGTGAATGAATGTGATAGGATGTGAATGAATGTGATAAGATGTAAATGGAATGTGATAACATGTAAATGGGATGTGATAGGATGTGAATGGATGTGATAAGATGTAAATGGAATGTGACAAGATGTAAATGGGATGTGATAAGATTTAAATGGGATGTGATAGGATGCGATGTAATGAAAATGAATGTGGATAAGATGTGAAGTAAATGGATGTGGATGTGAATGATGAGATGAGAGGATATATGAAAGGGTGAGATGGGAAGTAAATGGATGTGGATGTGTACGTGAAAGAATGAATGTGGATGTGTATGTGGAAGAATGTGATGTGATGTAAAGAGATGTGATGTGATGTGAATATATGTGGATGTAAAGTGATAGATGTGAATGTATGGATAGATGTGAATAGTCGTGCATGTGAATGATTGGATGGATGTGGATGAATGAGATGGTATGTGTATGAATGAGATATGATGTGGATGTGATGTAATGTGAATAGAATGTATGTGATGGGATGGGGATACAATGAATGTGATAAATATGGATGCGATGTGAGTCGATCAAGTATGAATGAATGATATGTGATGTGAATGGATGAGATGTGATGTCATGTGAATCAGGATGTGAATGAATGATATGTGATGTGAATGAATGAGATGTAATGTCATGTGAATCGGGATGTGAATGAATGAGATTTAATGTCATGTGAATCAGGATGTGAATGAATGATATGGGATGTGAATGGATGAGATGTGATGTGATGTGAATCGAGATGTAAATGAATGAGATGTGATGTGAAATGGATGTGATGAGATGTGATGTAAATTGGGATAGATGTGAATGGATAATATGTGATGTGAATGAATGTGATGTGATGTGAATCGGGATAGATGTCAATGAATGAGATGTGAGGTGAAATGGATGTGATGTGATGTGGATGGGGGTAGATATGAATGGATGAGATGTTAATGAATGTGATGTGATATGATGTAAATTGGGATAGATGTGAATGGATGTGATGTGAATGGATGTGATGTGATGTGATGTGAATCGGGATAGATGTGAATGGATGAGATTTGATGTGAATGGATGAGATGTGATGTGAATGGATGAGATGTGATGTGATGTGATGTGGATCGGGGTAGATATGAATGGATGAGATGTGAATGAATGTGATGTGACGAGATGTGGATATGGGTAGATGCGAGTGGATGAGATGTGATGAGGATAAATGAGGAAAGATGTGATGAGATGGAAAATGATGTGATTGGATGAGAATGGGAATAGGTATGAAATGAATATGGATTAAGTAATGTGGATTGATATGGAACAATGTGGAAAGTCGAGAGTTCGTTATAGAATTTGTATTTATGACCTATTTTTAAATGACTGTTTTATGTCAAGAATGTTGGGGAAGCATTTTGACCGTCTTCCGAATGAGATCATGGAGACCTAATTGATAAAGTTGCAATAGCTGAGACGGAGAGTCAACGGAGGACATCTCGCGTAGCAAGGTCGGCCAAGGACTTGACCAGCCTCAGTTCGATTTAAATGGTGAGCTTTCGGTACGGTGGATGAGGGACCAAGGAAGCGGCCTATGAGTGAAGCGCTAGGTGACCTGTGAAGAAGGATCCTAGAGGGTGCTGACCATACGGTGCTCGGGCTCTTGGTCGCCGAAGATACCCACACATACGTCAAGAAAGATATTGAAACAAGGAGTAAGAGTTGTTTTCTGAATTCGGGCATGGATCTGGTTGATTCACTGACCTTGCTGGTCCACAACAGATGAGTCCATGGCTCTTTTATATGGATCTGTTGGTTGATCTTGCTGATCTTCAATAGAGATTCCATTTTGATTTTTACAAGTGAATATATTGCTGGGTACCCTGAGCTAGGAACTATCGAAAAGGTCCCTGAGTGGACAGGTGGTGAGCGTTCTAGTTACCAATGATGCCATAGGTACACCGATTAAGGAATGATTAGAAATAAGAATTCAACCGGATATTTTGGAGGATTATGATCAGTGATACTATGGTTTCATTAAAAGATTGTTTTAATGAAACCTGAATCTGTGAAAAAGGCAATTTCATATTGGGTGTGTAAGTGGTATGACTAGCTTTAAGTTTACATGAATATCCGGCTAGGGGGCCTGGGAACTCTTTTCCCTAGTACTCGCTGGGACAAAACCTATCGAAATTCCCAATTGGATCCCATCACTACAGTGGTTGGGCGGTTGGCTAACCCATGGGACTAGATGGGGTTAGGCTAGATTGATGGATCCCTAAAATGAGACTCAATTATGTTATGATACAATAGACGAAGTAAATCCCAGATAGTAATTGTTCTATGGAAAAGAATCAACGGCTCTGCCTCTTGATGAGGAAAAAAAGCGTTGGTCTCTATGATCCAAGTGCAAGTTTCTTCCTTGATCTGACCAAGTCACTTATAGGTTCGGTCAAATAGTTTGGTCAGTGATGACCTTGACTACGTTAGAGTAAAAATATCCTGGAGGAATCGCCCGTGCTTTCTGGGTGAGGGAAGTTTTTCTGGGTTCGGTTTTGGAAGAACCGAGGGATTAGTCTCTTGTCCGAATATCCGTGGGCAAGGCCCCTAGTGAGGGACCCTGCCCTGCGCAAGAAGTGCTACTTCTGCTGCTAGCACCTCCGAATTCGTTGCGCGGAGGGGGCAGGGATCTTTCATTCAGGCTATAATAGGCTGTAAGAAAACCTAAAAAGCAAACAAAAAAAAACACATGCTTGCTCATTTTAAGGAGCTATTAACAACGTCAAGATATAGCAAAATGATAGAAGGACTACGTGGGCTCACAACCAGATTAAACCCAATGGCTGATATCTTTGAGCCATTGAGATCCACGCCCCAAATGCATCTCCCAATACCATTTTCCTTGTCTACAACAAGCGTATCATCAGGTTTTACACCCTCTGTCACATCAATCCCTCTAGGATTTGGCCCCTTGCCTAGCACTATCACAAGTCCTAAGCTTTTAGAAATACTAGGTACCAACCCTTTGTAACCCCTAGATACCCAAACCTTGGACGTATTGACTAATCTAGGAATGAGGATGCGAGTTGGATCATCGAGGGATCCACACAGTAGAAGTGCCCTAATAATAGCCTTGTGTGGTTAGAAGCCTTTTAGGTACCCATAGTTGAGAAGGCATGCCCTATGTGCGTTTGTTAGTGAAGTTAGAAGTGTTAATGTGGTTAGTTTTTTGAGGTAGGTCAGCAGCTTAGGTGGCTTTGGAGATGTGGGAGTGGGCTGCTTCTACCGTGTGGGGTAGTGGGGAGGTTGTAAGAGGTACTAGGGTGTTTGGGGTGTTTGAGTTGTTTGAGGTTGTTTGAGGTTGTGAGAGGTACTGGGGTGTTTGGGGTGTTTAAGGTTGTGAGAGGTAGTGGGGTGTTTGGGGTAATGAGCGGCCTCTTTTTGAGTGGGATGGATTTGTGGGAATTTAAGCATGCTAAGTGAGTCCCTACAGACATTAGCACTCACACGCGGGCTCAGTGACTCGTACAAAAACATGACCGTACAGATTTTTAAAATTATGGACAAATACAATGGAACGAATGATCCTGTTCAATTCATACAAAGGTTTGAACAAAGATGCGAAGCCTTTGGAAATCCAAATTGTAGCCCACCAACGTAAATGCGTTGAACCTTTGCTTAGTGGGAAAGGCTAGTTGATGGTTTATCACATTGATGCAACGATCAAGACAAACTTCAAGACCTTGAGGACAACCTTTATCCATGGCTTTGCAAGACAAGGTGATCAATGGAGTGCAACAAAAGAACTATATTCAATTGAGAGTAAATAAAACAAAACCATTGAGAGTATTCAATTGAGAGTAAATAAAACAAAACCATTAGAGATTTTATCATTCGGATAAAAATCTTAGACTCACGATGTGGGCCATGGGAAAAACTAAATGATTCTTAATTAAAGAGATGTTTCATGATGGGCTTAAAGAATAACAGCTTACACAATTTGATCATTGTATCCAATCCAGAAACATTTGATCAATTTTGTAAAGAAGAAATATGTTTAGATGACAACATGATGGAGGATGATCATGATATGAGATGATGGAGGATGACAACATGATGGAGGATGATCATGACAACATGATGGAGGATGACAACATGATGGAGGATGATCATGATACGAGATGTTCCTCATCTAAACAAAGTGAAGCAATGGCTAAAGAAAAATTGATTTCGGAATTATCATTCTCTGATTTCTACACAGCCTTGCTTAAAAGCTTTGAACCAACATCTCCAAGAGAGGATGAGCTCCCTCAAAACCAAACATCCTTAATGCCTCTCCAAGTAATGGGCGAAGTGCCTTGTGTGCATTGCAATCACTACGTCCATCCCAATCCACATTGTGCATACAATGCGCCTATTTTTTGTACTGCATATACTGTAAAACCTTTGGTCATGACACACCCCAATGTACTAATTCACCTACAATTACCTCAAAACGTCCATCTCCCATGCCCCAAGCAAAAACAGTCCAAAGGGTAGAAACTACTCAGGACACAGTTAAGCAAACACTTTAGTGTTTCTATTATCATGGACCACACAAGGTGGCAGAATGTAGAGTTTGGAATACTTCCATGCCCACAATCATTGCCACTTTGCAACCCATGTGTGAACGATGTAGCATCGATCACATATTCCAAGATTTCCCAAGACAAGTTGCTTCACTGCAACCTATCTTGCAAAATACAACATTTTGAGTGTACAAAATGGGCAATTGTCCATGGTACCCTTCCCTTGAATGTGCTTACATGCTTGCAAGCTAAGGCACAAGAAACAGTAAAAAAAAAACAAAAGAACACACTTCAAAATGGATAGAGGAGCATGCTTTCAAACAAAAACCAAAAGAGGAAGCAAAACCTTCTAAACCCAAGAAAAACAAGAACAACCAAACTATCAAAACCAAGGTTGAAATAAAGGACAAGGGAAAGGAGCATATGGTGGTCTTGATCATAAAAGAGCGAAAAGCTACACATGATGCAGAAGCATCCACCTCAAAGGCTACCACACAAACCACAACACCCATATGTGTGACAGAGAGTACAAA
The DNA here is from genome assembly GCF_041138505.1 of Cibotium barometz. NCBI lineage: Eukaryota > Viridiplantae > Streptophyta > Polypodiopsida > Cyatheales > Cibotiaceae > Cibotium > Cibotium barometz. Next base: position 26,979,828 of record NC_141075.1, on the reverse strand, counting down.
AGCCCAAATGTTCTCATCGCATGGGCAAACATACTGAAAATCTCACGATCCAAGGAAAGTCAAAAGATGCTACAAGTTCTAGTACATCAGTTAGTGAAGATGGAACAAGTTCTAATTCATCACTAGGTGCACCTCACAGAACAATCAAGAAACTAGAACCTACCCAATCACCCCAAACTGAAAAACATAATCACATGACATATGCGGAATGCAAAAAGCAAGCTCACGAGAGCATGTTTAGCATTGTTGAGTGTCATACAGGATCACCAGTTGTGATTGAACCTCATAATCTCAAACCTAAAAAGGAAACCAAAATACAAAAGCCAGAGGAGTATCGTTTCCCCTTTCAAGAGGAAGACGTACTACTCTCTATAGAAGAGTCATTAGAGGTAGATTGCACAAATGATGTAGTTGAAAAAGCATGTGAGGAATTCAATTGATCCCTTACGAAATTAAAGCAGTCTCTCAAATCCTCATTTGGAGGAGTTCTCTTCTCTCACGGCAAAGCCAACATAGCGTTAGCACTTGCACTTGTAAAGGCTAAACATGAGTTATACTAAGACATCAAGAGCTATATAGAACAGGACTGTGAGGATTCACAAGTCTCCAAAAAGACCTCAGTTAAAGTTGTCAGAGGACCGAGTGTGCCATTGTACACATTGGGCACTCTTAAAAAAGTTGAAAGCCAAGAAGTGGATGAAAGTGAATGGGAATATGAAACCAAAACGGGATCTGAAAGCTGAAACAAAAATTGAAACATCCATGGTTCCTCTTGAAGATTCTATCATGGTATGGTTAGAGTTCCCTATGGGCAATAATGTTAAGTGCAAATGCGCATTGATTAGCCCTTCATCTAGTCATAACATCATGACAATAGACACTTGGGTGTCATTGGGACAACCTAAACTCATCCCTAAACACAATGGCATTTCAAAAGGTGCTAATGGACAAAACATTGAAGTTCCAGGTTACTTTAGCTATGCTACTCAAACAATCGGTGGAAATGTAGAATTTCGATTCTATGTTACCCCATATACGATGTCATCCTAGGTGGAACTTGGGTACGTGACTCATTGTATTCAATTGATGAATCCATGCAAACAGTCACCTTGAACACTCGTGTAGGCATTGTGCAATTGCTATTACGGGAGGAAGAGACCTTGGAGGAGCTAGAACTTCTAACCTATCTTACTCGGAATATCCCAAAAATTATGGTTGGATTAGAACTTTACAATAAAATCACCACAATCCAAGAACAACTTTATCCACAACGAGAGCACAATCTCATGACCCTCTAGTTATGGGATTTGTTAGGTCAACCAACACTCATGACTCATCCTGAAAGAATTCCATTCACACAAGACTTGAACATGACATGTTTGGGGTAATTTGAACATGCAATGTATATTGACACTAACCCCCTTACTTGCAAGTTTTTTGTGGTTGAGTATGTGTTGGAAGCAAATTTGATCTTGGGGCATAAATGAACTATTGCTGCCCAAGCACCACTGTGCTTCGCTACTAGCGATAAGGTCATCATGATGGTCAGCGACACAAAGTTGACAATACTATATTGCACGGAAGAGGATCCAACCCTAATGGATTTATATGATGTTGAATGCAAAAAGTTACAAGCCTCTTCTTTGGAAGCCCCTCTACACAAAGACCTACCATCTGCATCAATAACCGATTACAATAATAAAGCATCTACTCCTCCGATTCCATCTTCATCAACAAGAGAAAGAGCTTATTTTTCCAATGCCAAAACCTCACAATCAACAGCTATTCTTGAAGAAGTTCCCCAAGCTCAGCCATCTACCCGAACTCACTGAAAAATCCCTAGATCCCACGCCTCTTCAACCACCACCCTCACCACAGGAGAAGGCTAAATGCTCAAAAGCCTCAACATCATCAGCCACAACACCACTCCACAAAAGACTCAAGCTTCATCGTCAACAACACCCATGAATCTCAAACCCGTAACCTTAGTGCAAACCAATGTGAAGTTGGGCCCAAAACCTTCCACTCCATCCAAAAAGAAAACTCCACCACCACAGACAAAATCAAGGTATCAACAAAATGTGGGTGGAAAAGAAGTTACTTGTAGCTCAAGGATACTACGAAGGCGCCAATCCAATTTGGGTGCCTCGATCATCAAAGCCTCTTTCTCAATGCAAAACTCAATGGCCAAGGAAGAATAAAAGTACTCCACAACACCGCCCACAAAAGCCTATGTGAGTTCCATGAAGAACTCCAACAACGCAACAAGTGTGGGTACCAAAAAGGTTACTGCAAGCTCAAGGGTATTACCAAGATAATAGCAAAATTGGATTCCCAAGCATATCAAGAAATCACCCAATCCTGCTCAAAGAAAGAAACCTCAAGGGAATCAATCATTAACTCCTAATGTTCATCAAAGATGGGTGCATGTGCACGTGCTTTAGGAACAAGGGTATTATGATGGTAATACCTTCATATGGTTGCCAAAATCGAACAAAGTGAAGATAGCCTCACCACCAACTTCAATCCCAATATATTTACCTAAACTTTGACAAGAATGGACACCCAAGAAACACAAATCAAGCCACTCAACCCATCTCGTGCATACAACACCTACACAAGAGCTTGTGTGTTCACTCAACCCCAATGGAAACCAATCAAAAGCCTTACATACTGCCTCGAAAACAAATGAGCCACAAATTCAAACAGAGACTTATGAATGCATCAAAGACAAACTCACAATGCTCTTGTCACCCCTATGGATGAGAAGCATGAGTGAAAAAGCTACGTGGTAGACATAAGAACCTATTCTCTCAAAAAGGAGAGTAGACACAAGAACCTATTGCTCGCAAGTTGGTAACCAACAAAAAAAAAAAGAGAATAAAAACACAAGGAAGTCACACAAATGGCCTACCTGCAAAATGGTAGAATATCATGAGAAACTCCTAACAATCTTCAATAGCCAATACATTTTGGCTAAACTTATGGCTTCCTTTTGGCTAAGTTAATGTAGCAGATGCTCCATGAGTACATATCCATACTCATGCACTGGAGAACATTTGCACCAAAACCTCATCATCAACAACCTTCACGTACATGGGGAGGCCATGGTGGGAAAAAGCCTAGTCTAGGGTACAACCCATTGCCTAGATTTTTCCTTCAAATTACAAACCTCTCCAAACATAAGTCTTCACAACACATGGATATCAAATCCATAGTGAATATATCTATATTAGCCTCACAAGTCGACGTAATTCTTTCATACCTCACCAACAAGTGGCTACTTCAATAACAGTAGCTAAATAAGAGTCCATTTGACTCATTTAATGTATAACATGAATGTATCTCAGCTTCATAGAGCACTTAACTATACATAAAAGCATAAACATCACATGCGAAGAAGCATGCAGGAACAAGTCCTACTCAACGAGATTTGACAACAATCCTCCCGCAAAAGGGACATCATCAAAAGCCAATTTCTTCAAGGGATGAATGTCGCTTCAATGAATCAAATGAGGAACTGAGAAACACAATCTTGTTCTAATAATTATGTCTACGTTCCTCCAGATCCTTCCTTCTCTTCTCCCCCATCATTAACATCTCTTCCCAACTAACACAAATCACATGTAACCTTGCTTATGCTTGCCAAAAAGTGAGCAAAAAATAAAAACCAAAAAATACTCACAAAAATATAAAAAGCAATCATTCGCAAAAACCCTACCACCCCCACCCGTTCATTCCTGCTCATCTCTAACCTTCCCATTTACTAACTAGCCTTTCTTATTCCTTCCAGAGGAACAAGGACAATTGAACATCGCTCAACATCCAAAGCCATCAATAAAGCTTACCAATTCTCCCCACACAAAGGTCTTCAACGTGATCACAAGGATGCGATCGGCATAGGAAGGGGATATGTTAACCCATTCCTAGGGTTAACAAGATCTACTACCATTATCTTATATCAAGAGTCAAGGTAGATACACCAAAAGGTCATACATTCAAGATATGAAGAAATAGTGTCCAAATTTATAACTTGGACAGACGTCCGTAAACGGTCCCATGGAATACTTATGGCGATTTCCACTTCAAGAGTGTGTGGCAATAAGTTAGGATGAAGTCCCAAGTGATGTACTTCATGGATATATTATGAGAGTGGTTATTATAATAGCATTAGGCCTCTTATGAGCCTAAAGTGCCTGGCCGGCCACAATTTAAGTGAGCATGAACACTTATGGCCATGTATATAAGTGAATATCTCTCATAATACAAAGGACTCTCCAATTGTGCAAGTCTTGCTCTTGCTAATCTCTCTCTCTATGCATGCTAGTGAGAGTGTGTGTGAGTGAAGTGAGGTGAGAGGACAGACGAGTACAGGTAATGCAACGCGACGGCGGTAAGACAACACTTGTGGGAGACGCAGTGGAATTGCTTCTCAGGGAGTTGTGGAGCTTGGAGACCTCAATGGTTACAAGCTTGGCCATTGGAAAGATCCTCATGACAGTTGCAGTTCACCAAGTAATCTCTTGTTAGATGTGTTTCAAGGGGGTTTGGGTGAGACGGAACACCCACACCCTATAATCACATGCACACCTACGATATGGGCATTTATTAGAGGCCCATATAGATGATAATGCATCTATCAAGCTAGGCACATACCAACGTACACTGGGCTCATGACTTTTGGTTGGAACCCACTTTAGCATTGTACAAGGACTTGTACTAGGGACCAATGATACATCGTTAGATCTCGAGTCAATGGAAGGATCCCCAATCCCAAGAAGTGAGAAAGCTAACCAGGTCTCACCAGCCAAGCCAGCTATTAGTCTTTTTGACTGCATAGCTAGCTACCTCTCAAAGGTTCAACCTCAACCGCTACCTCTGAACCAAACCTTACAACTTACAGAGTATATGATGAAGGAGTTGAGGGTAACTCTAGAGAGACACCTGGTGTACTCTCAGCGTTCATGTTGATATCCATGTCCATACAGCTCTTGTTGCACTTGTGCAACTGTGACCATCGAACCACTCCCTACACAAGTGCTTATACCTAATGGTAGGACATTAGAAGAAGTGCATATGGTAGAGGCACTGATCCAAGCTCCTAGAGCAAAGGAAGATGAGACTTTGTGATTGGCACAACAATGATTATGTAAGATTCCTCCCCAGCCTCTCAGGATGTCCAATATCTTCCCCTGTAATCAAATCCCTCTTCAGAAATATAAAAGATCTTGTTTCTACCTGTTCTGGCTTAGAGAGAGAAAATGTTCTAAAGAGAGGTTATTCAGATTTTGAATATTTTTGGATGGAAAAATATCTCTTCTTATTAAAAAAAGTTCCCCTGAAACAGAAGTTCAAAAAGATTTTTAGAAGGTGCATTAGAAATCAAGTATAATCTGTTCAAGAGGCCTTATCTTAGGGGTCCAGATTTTCAAAAAAAAATTAATTAAGATTTTGAGGGGCCAATCAGATTCATTCAAATGTGTGGAGAATATAAATAGAAGAAATAAAGAAAATCCCCCCAAAAAATGAGTAAATACTCACATCAGATGAAGAGTGGACTAAGGACCAAAGGAATTACTGAAAAAAAAGGAATTTTGACACCTCACAATGGGAATTCCCCCCTCATGAAGGAGGCGCCTACTTCACATGTGTGGTGGAGTTTAAAATCAACAAAAATTGAGATATTTCATCTCTCCTCTCTCCTAATTCAAGTCTAGTTTCAAAAAGTAAGCTAAACTGACCTAAAAATGGTCAAAAATTGACCAAACTGATATGGAAAATTCTAGAATCAGTTTGCTTGGTTAGAAGCTTACTTTTTCCTTTAAATAGAAGCCTCCCCCTTTGTTGAAGCTTAATAGTGTTTTATGCACTGTTAGTCTACTCCTCCCAAGAGCCAAGAACTGTGAATTTCTTAATAATTCACTAGTTTTTGACCATTCCCTCTTCTAAAATATTACCCTTCAATAAAGATAGTTCAGGGAAAATCTTTCCAGACTCAAACCCTGAATCAGACTATGACCAAGACGTAACTCCTTCGTCAGTTTTCAAGAAAAGACGATGTGACCAGTTCAGTAATCTACACTCAAATCACCCACCGAATCTAAAACTAGGTTGAGACCTTTGATTTTGATTTGAGGATCAAGAATTCAGAATTCGAGGAATTCTACATGGAAATCCAGACCTGTGATCTAGAAGTCTTGGGATATGGAATTAAGATATACTCATTGTATTCAAAAGAAAATCAAAATTGAAAAATTTCATAGAAACCTTGTTTTCTTAAAAGATTATCTTATGCCAGAATGCTGGAGGGAGCATTTGGTATATGTGTTTTCTAAGGGAAGTTCGGTTACAACAGCTAGCGGGGAGTGTTCAAAGGACGACTCACGTGGTAAAAATCTGCCCAGGTCTTGACCAGCCTGGGTATGGTGTAAAATGGTGTGCTTTCGGTACGATGGGCGAGGGCCGACGAAGCGGTCCCTAAGTAAAGTGCCAAGATGCCTAAGGAGGATCCTGGAGGGTTCTGACCAGGCGATGCACGGGCTCGCGGTGCTTAGGACACCCATGCATATGTCGTGGAAGATATATATATGTATGATGACGAGAAACTTAATATTGTAATCTATTACTGGATCTCGTTGCTGACCTGCTGGTCTCAACGGAGAGTCCAAAGTGATAATGTTTTGTGAGAAACAAGGATTGAATGGAAATTTTGAGTTATGACATCTATAACCAATAATTGTTTGTCAATGGATTGTTTTATAAATTAAAGTTTAAAGAGGAGTGTGCGCGTATCTGTATTCTAAAGCAAAAGTTAAGAAAGTCATTCAATTATGGGTGGGTGAGTACTTGTCTGGTTCTGCCAATTCCAGTGGTTGGGCGGTGGCTAACCCATGGGGCAGATGGGATGGAATTAGTAGAGTTTTAATAATAAAATTGATGAATAGGAATACGCGTAGAACTCGAATAGTTAAATAATAACCTAAAGACTTCTCAAATGAATAGATCAACGGTGGTTGTGCCTGATTCAATTAGGAGAAAAGCGTTGATCCCTTCAAGTTAAGTCTGTAATAGTTTCCCTTCTATCTAGTTTATTCAGATGAAGGTTAGTTCAGTATCTTGACCTCGTTAGAAAAATTCGTTAAGAAAATAAATGGTGGAATCGTCTCCGTTTTTTGGGCATGGAAAATTCTCGGTTTCGGTTTTCGGAATGACCACCAGCTATGATAGAGGTGCTCAAGAGCCTACCACCTTTGTTGAAGCTTCTCTCTCCCTCATTTTTCTCTTATGATAGAGGTACTCAAGAGCCTACTAACTTTGTTGAAGCTTCTCTCTCCCTCATATTGTGTACACAAATTTCAATTTTATTCATGAATGTGTTCTCACCTTTTGCATAATGCACTTACGTCCGTGTGTAGTAATAAGGTAATATTTTAGGTACATCTATTTTTGGTACCATTAAAATGCATCCTTACACCATGGCATTATTCAAGATATTGGTAGATTCCAAATTAGCCCATACTAGCTAAAAATTAGCTCAAATTTTAGCCCACAAATCACTATTAATGAGGCAATTATGGATCGTGTAGTGGAGTAGAGAGAGAAAATATTTAGAGGGAGGTAATTCAAAATTGAGATATTTTTGAATATAAAAATCCTCCTAGTGTCTAAAATGGTTTCCCTTAACACATAAGGTCTATGCATTAGCTTTATGCATAAGTCTATGCATTAAGCTTCATGCATAAGTCTATGCATTAAGCTTTATGCAATGACCTTAATGTGTAGAGCTTATGCATGAGATAAAAAAAGGGGGAAAGAATGGGAGAAATGTGGGGACACATCTCTCCCATTCTGTCCCCATTCTTTTTGTGGTTGTAGACTAGAGCGTAGCTATGGATGAGGCTATACACACGGCTACTGGCAAGGCTATAAACGTGGCTATAGGCGATGCTATACACATGGCTATTAGGCGAGGCTATATAGCAGCTATAGGAAATGCGCGGAGCTATGGCAAAATTTTTATAGAAATTACGCATAAAATAATTTCATTCAAAGCCCTACCCCGTGCCAGAGGGAGCTGCTTCTGCTGTGCCAGCAATCGGGAATCTGGTGCGCGGAGGGGGCAGTGGGATCTCACAGTTTGAAAGAGTGAGAAGATACATGTCTATATGTGTCTATGTGTGAGAGAGAAAGTGATAATGAGATTGTGAAGATGCATGTCTTTGTATAATGAGATAGAAAAGTGATAATGAGATTGAGAAGATGCATGTCTATGTGTGTCAAGTGAGATAGAGAAAGTCAGAGGGAGTGGATGCATGTTTGTGTGTGTGTGTGCATATATACATTCATGCATATGTGTGTGCATGTGTGTGTATGAGAGAGATAGAGATGTAGAGAAATACAAGCCTATTTGTGTCTATGTGTGTGTGGGGCGGGGGGGGGGGGGGGATGAGAGAGCGAGAGACAAAGAGAGAAAGCATGAAATATATTTGCATGTGTGTGTGGGGGGGGTGAGAGAGACAATGAGAGCGAGAGACAAGTGAAATATATTTGCATGACTATTTTGTGTGTATGTGCACATGTGTACATGTGTGTGTGTGTGTTTGTGTGTGTGTGAAAGAGAGAGAGAGAGAGAGAGAGAGAGAGAGAGAGAGAGAGAGAGAGAGAGAGCACATGTCTATGTGTGTGAGCATGAATGTGTGTGTGTGTGTGTGTGTGTGTGTGTGTGAGAGAGAGAGAGAGAGAGAGAGAGAGAGAGTATGTATGTTAATGTGTAAGAGAGAGAGAGAGAGCACATGCGTGAACATGTATGTTAATGTGTAAGAGAGAGAGAGAGAGAGAGAGAGAGAGAGAGAGAGAGAGAAAGAGCACATGTCTATGTGTGTGAGCATGAATGTCTGTGTGTGTGTGTGAGAGAGAGAGAGAGAGAGAAAGAGCACGTCTATGTGTGTGAGCATGAATGTGTGTGTGTGTGTGTGTGTGTGTGAGAGAGAGAGAGAGAGAGAGAGAGAGAGAGAAAGAGAGAGAGAGAGAAAGATAGAGTGAGTGAGCAAGCGACTATGCATGTGTATGTGTGTGTGTGAGAGAGAGAGAGTGAGGCCCTAGCCCATGTAAGTCCATGACCACTCGGCCCCTATAAACCTAGGACCACTTGGCATGTGTAAGTCTAGGACCACTTTGCATGTGTAAGTTGCCTCTACTTGGGTCTCATAATGTTGTTACCGAGCCCAAGGGGATAAATACATAGCATAAGAACCTGCATGGGCATAAAATTCATTCATTCTCATCATTCAAGAGATTACAACAAGTAGAAAAAATCAAACAATGATACAAGTATGCTATATTCTGTATAACATGCTCACGGTTCTTCCAAGAGCTTCATCTTCATATTACCTCCAAAAATAAAAGCACCAAATTTATCATCCATAGGCCAATACATTGTGTGGTGACTGGGTGATCCTCTATACACCACCAACAGGCATACAAGAAGAAAACACTACGGGATCAGAATAGGGGGACACCCAAATCCCAACTCCAAGGGCACCAACCAGCCTGGCAACTGTCCCCATCCCTCTAGATGACTCAATTGGACACTTCAACACCCTCACAACCTCCCTATCACACCCAGTTGCTTGCTTCAGCTATCCTCTTAGGTTAGCTCAGACTTCGAGTACCTCTATCCTTTCACTTAAAAGCCTCATCTCCTGACCATAACTGACATCCAACTGACCACCAAAACATTCCCCAACTCACACAAAATGCACTAATTCTACCTCCAAAATCCTCCTCTAGTTCCCAAACAAACATTTGTCCTCCAGGCCCCTCTATTGTCCTCCCCAATGATAGCAGCCGACCTTATATCCACAACACCAGGATCTTTTTGGATCCTCTGCTGCTGCTGCTACTGACCTTCCTCTAACCTCTTTGTCACCTTCACTTGCTAGAATATGCCTCAGTAGTCTAATGTAGAACCGATTGACTCAAAAGCCCTGTCTGACGCAGAAAGCTTCTCCAAAGGTCCTCATACATCGTCAGGCCCTCAGGCACCTCTAAACTCACAGAGATATCACACTTTAGGCTCTCTTTTGTGCAATTGACACACAATTGCCTCCGAACTAACTGTTCCCAACCAAATAACTAAAGTGTTACAGCTGATGCATATTTTCTCTCCTCTGTGTCAGCTGACAACTCTAGACCCTCAAACCTCTCACCCCACACAAGGATCCAACCTTATAAACACTTAGCTGACAACAGAGTAGCTGACTCATAGCAACCACCCAGAAACAACTTCAGCTCACTGGTCGTTCTCGCTGCTAACTATTGATAGCTCAAACTGTTAGCTGAGACTCACAGACACTTCTCTCAAGCTCAAACAGACTAGGACAACCCCTCTAAACCTTATCTAACCCTTATGATGCTAAACTGACACATAGCATCACAGAACCAGTTCACCTGTCAGTCGACTAACACACAAAGATGGTCTACCATCAAGAGCTCAATCAAACAACACACAATCCGCAGCTAAAATAGCAAAGGAAAAGACTATGTATCCACACACAGTTGATTTAAACACAAATCTCAGATTTTCTTCAGATAGACTAAACAATAGTGTCCTAAAAGCCCTGGGACCTGGGCACCAAGAAAAGAAGAAAAACACAACATATTCATGAATCCCCCTCAAGTTGATCCCGTCAACCGCACCTCCAAGCTTCCACTTCAGTAGCTACGGTCAAAAATGGCTTGGCTGAACCAAGTCTCTAACATTTGGGCTACACAGAGAACCCAAGGTTACACCTCAAGGCCAATTCTTTGATACTCAGCCACCACCAACTACTCTGATCCACTCAAATCTTCTTGCATTGCACTGTCTTCTTCTCTGCTAACTGGATAAAAGTTGTAGGAACTATAGCGTGAAACAAACAATCTTGTAGGAGCCCATTCAATTGCAAACACTGCACTCCTCTCTCTGGGCAGGAACTCTAGCCACACCTCGATGAGCCACACTCACATATTACCTCGATTCTCCCTCTTCTGGCCTCGCCTTCTTTCCAAAACCTTACACTGCCTATCACCTTCATTTGTCCATGCATATTCCATTTTGATTTTGAGCACTTGCCCTTATCCATTTGATCGCCATGCCGCTTTTTCCACTTGGGATCCATTGCATACCCGCTTATGTACATTTCTTCTAACTATCTATCATATTTAGGATGGGCTCATTATGCTCCTCACATATAACCCACACCCTAGAGTGAAAACATTCATGTTTTCACTGCCTGCCTTCTTTAAGTTTTAAACTCTTCTCTTCACAAAACCACTTTGTACAACTCTATTTACAACATTAAAAGAAGAACCCACTCTTCAACCACCAAGGTCAAAAGGGTATGACACTCTCCTTCACAACCATCCCGATGAACTGAGCTAACCACCCAGGTCAAAAACCTGCACACCATCTTCAGACAGCCTCAAGGTCTTGCTCCTATCAATCGGCTTCTCCATACAAACATACTTATTATCCAGCCTCCTCCCAATCCCTTCACCCTTGTCATAGCAAGGAGTCTTTTTTGCTGAGGGCATCTGCTACCACATTTTCTTTGCGTGGGCGGTACTTGATTTCAAAATCAAATTCCTGCAGGGTCTGCATCCACCTTCTTTGGCGCATGTTGAGATCCTTCTAAGTGCAGATCCACTTCAAGCTCTGATGATCTGTCATCAAAGTGAGTCTTTGACCCAGTAGGTAATGTCTCCACTACTTCAGCGCATAGACTACTGAAAGTAGCTCCAGGTCGTGGGGACAACATAATTTCTCTCATGTGTTCTGAGTTTTCGGGATTCATAGGCCACTGCATGACCTTCTTGCATGAGTGCACCTCCTAGGGCAAAACCACAGGCATCAGTTTACTACCTCAAAGGGTAGAGAGAAATTTGGTAACTTCAGAACGGGATTGGTTACCAAGGCAATCTTCAGCTTATCAAAAGCGCTCTGACACCTAGTAGACCATTGAAACGGGGTATTCTTCTTGAGAAGATTAGTTAGGGGGGAAGCTATGAGAGCATACTTAGGTATAAAAATTCTATACCAACCAATTAATCCCAAGAATCCCCTAACTTCTTTAACTGACTTTGGTTTAGGCCAATCTATGACTGCTTAGACTTTTGCGAAATTTGGAGAAGTTTTGTCTTTGGATACCAGAAAGCACAAGTATTCAACATGGTCGACAAAGAAAGTGCATTTGCTCTTTTTTGCAAAGAGTTGGTGCTTCCTTAGAATCTCAAGAACTTTAGGACGTGAGCTACATGGTCAGCTGCATTCTTTGAGTAAATCAGAATATCATCAAAGAAAAGAAGAACAAAATCATCCAAGTATTCTCTAAGAATGTCCTGCATTAGGCGATTGAATGTAGCCATAGCGAGTATTGATGGCTGTCTTTTCGGGATATCTTGATCATTAATCCTAATCTGGTAATACCCTGATTTGAGATCTATCTTTGTGAAGCTCTGGGCTCCATTTAGCGTGTCCTAAAGCTCTTCAATTCTGGGGATAGGATACTTATTCTCTTAATTGTTAGCTGATTGAGACCTCTGTAATCCACACAAAGTCTTGACGTTCCATCCTCCTTTTTCTGAAAGAGAACTGGTGCTCCCCAAGGTGAAACACTGGGTCTTACAAACCCTTGTTCCTAATAGCTGCCTAAGCTGTTCCTTGAGTTCAATGACTTTAGGGACTGGCATTTTGTACGTGCGCTGGGCTACTAGCTGAGCTCCAAGGGTCAATTCTATCTCATGATCTACTTCTTGAATCGGAGGCATCTTAGTTAGCTCTGCTGGGAATAAATCACCATACTCACTTAACCATTATGGTTCTTTAGCCTTTAACTTGTGTCTACCGAATTCATTTTGACAACATAAATGAGCTACTTCTTTCTAAGTCCTTTTAGTAACCTAGAAGCTTTTACTAATTGCAGATCTGAGGATCCGAAAATTCGAGTTCCTTGAACTTTGTTCCCGTGAAGGTCACGGAAGGAAATGGTTCCATTGTGACAGTGAATGTCAGCTTGATTTTTGTGGAGCAAATCCATTCTAAAGATTCCATCAAAAACTCCCAAAGGTAAGACTCTGAACTGGCAGTCAGTTACATTCTCATCTATATCTCCAGAGAACCACATATGTTGACATTGCTCTACTGGATCAGGAAAGTATAGATCCTCAAAGTGATGAGCGAGTCTCACTCTGCTTCCTCGGGTTGTAGCGGAGTTGATAAGATTTTCGAAGGCAAAGGCGATCATATCCTGACTCTGGGAGAGTCTAGGAATTCTAGACAGATTTGGGGTATCCATTTAAAAATCTAGTTCAATTTATGAGTTTTCAATTTATAAAGTTCATTTCAAACATAATCCTAACAAGTGAAAACATTATTTCCCAAATTTACTTTAAAATTTCAAGCAATTTCTACTGCTATTTCATATGTTTACAATAGCGCTCTGATACCAGCTGTCAGACCCCTCTGCCCCCTCCACGCACCGGATTCCCAGTTGTTGCTAGAGCAGCGAAAGTATCTTCCTCTTGCGCGGGGCAGGGTTTCCCACTCGGGGCCTCGCCCTCGAATGTCCGTACACGAGACTAATCTAGTGGTCATTCCGAAACCAAAACCGGGAAGATTTTCCTTGCCCGAAAAACGGGGGATGATTCCACCTTTTTTATTTTCTTAATACGAATTTTCTAACGGGGTCAAGAGACTAAACTATCCTTCACCTCATTAAACCAGATAGAAGGAAAACTATCACTGACTTAGTTTGAAGAAATCAACGCTTTTTTCCTAACTGAAATCAGGCACAACCGTTGATCTAATCATTGAGAAAATCAACACCTTTTTCCTAACCAAAGTCAGGCACAGCCATTGATCTACTCATTTGACAAATTCTTCATGTTTTTATTTAACTACTCGAATTCTAAGCGTATTTCTATTATTTCTATTTATTTATTAAAACTCCACTGATTCCAACCTAACCCCATTCGACCCATGGGTTTAGCCACCACCACCCAACCACTGGAATCGGTAGAACCAAATAATTACTCACCCACCCATAATTGAATGACTTTCTTAACTTTTGCTTTCGAATATAGATACACACACACTCCTCTTTAAAACTTTAACATATAAAATAATCCATTGGTTATGGTTACAGATGTCATAACTCAAAAATTCCATCCAGTCCCTTGTTTCTCAAAAAACAGTATCACTCTGGACTCTCCGTTGAGACCAACTGGTCAACAAAACAAGATCCAGTTAACAGATTACAATAATCATTTTATCTATCATACATATCTTCCATGACAAACGCATGGGTGTCATAGGCACCGCGAGCCCGTGCATCTCCTGGTCAGAACCCTCTAGGATCCTCCTTAGGTGTCCTGGCACTTTACTTAGGGACCGCTTCGTCGGCCCTCACCCATCATACTGGAAGCGCACCATTTTTCAAGGTTGGTCAAGACCTGGGCAGGCTTTGCCACGTGAGTCGTCCTTTGAGCACTCCCGCCAGCTGTTGCAACCGAACTTCCCTTAGAAAAACATATACCAAATGCTCCCTCTAGCATTCTAGCGTAAGACAGTCCTTTAAGAAAATAGGGTTCTAAGCAAGTTTTCAGTTTGATTTTCTTTTGAATATAAGGAGTATTTCTTGAATCAGTATCCCTAAAACTTCTTGATCGAAATTTAGAATTTCATACCAGAATTCCTCGAATTCTATAACCTTGATCCACAGATCAATTCGAAGGGCCTCAAACTTAGTTTCAGATTTGGCAGGAGTTTTGAGTGTATTTTTCTAAACTGGTCACACTTTCCTCAAAACTGACGAAAGAGCTTGGTCTTGGTCATAGTAGTCTGATTCAAGGTTCGAGTCGGATAAGATTTTTCCTGAACTATCTTTCTCGAAAAGGTTTGGTAATTCAATTACTATTTTACTGAATTTCTTTCTTTGAATATTCACTTAATTGATTTCTAAATTAGTTACGAATTCCAATGTAAGGAATAAATTAATCATTTATCTAAATATTTTGATCTTAATAGATTTCCTAAATTTTCTTTTTTTACAATGCGTGTGAATATAAAACGATAGAAATTTCTCTCTTGGAGTATTTAATTATTCATTTATCAAATACTCATAGAATTTATGCATAGAATTTAAGTGAATTCTAATTTTGATATAAAAATTCTTTATGCATCTATTTATGCATAAAAATCAACTTCAATGGGAATAATACTTTTATTAAAAAATCCTTTTATGCATCTATTTATGCATAAAATCAAATTTAATAGGAATAACACTTTTAAAATAAAAAGAATTTCTTTATATATCTATTTATGCATAAAAATCAATTTTTATAAGAATAACGCTTGTTGCCATATATATAGGCAGTGATGTGTGTGAACACACTTAGGACCGCCGGGGTACTTTTTCCCTCTTTAGGAGGTTTTTTCCCCCTGCTTGTATATACGCCCATCCTTCCAGGGCTAACTTATCTTTGTACATTGACACAATCTAATACACTTTGTGTTGTGTGCATTCTTGCTTCTTCTTCTCCAAGCTTTGTGTGCTTTCCTGCAACCCTAATTCCAACAATTGGTATCAGAGCAGGCATCGGCTCCCAGGGCAACACCGCCAGCACCCTCCGACTCACGTTCTCCGATTGAGGTGAGTTTTCACGAGCGCTTGCAGGTCCCTATACTCTGCACGTTCTCAGAATTTGCATCTGAGGTCGTTTCGGGCTCCGTTTTTGCATTTCAAGTTCTGCACAGGTGTTTTCGTCATTTTCTGCAGAAATTTCGACAGTGCAGTTTTCTGCAAAACAGGCATACGTACTCTATTGTGGACCGTGCTACATAGCACGAGTTGTTTTCTGTTCAATCTTTGCTTCATTACAGGCAGCTTTTGCATCAGTTTCAGTCAGTGGCCATGGCTGATAACAGCAATGATGTATTTCGCATGTTGTCTGCTGAAGACAAACTGGATGGAGATAGCAACTACCCACTTTGGGCATACATGATGCAGCATGTTTTGGTTGCAAAAGGAGTGTGGAACATTGTGCAGGGTATAGATGTACGTCCAGGTTCTGTGGATGTAGGATCTGTTGAGGATGTTGCAGGTTCTAGCAGCTCTACTGTTGCTGCTGTTTTACCCACTGCTGAACAAGCTCGTTGGGATGGTAAAGATGCGCAGGCTCATGCCTTGATTGCATTTTCTGTCAAACGTAACATCACCCCACATATTCGTTCAGCTAAAACAGCAAAACAGGCTTGGGATATTCTAGCTGGTTTGTATGCAGGTCGTAACGAGGCAAAAATCGCTTACCTGCGTAAAGAGCTAGAATTGAAGATTATGCAAGAAGATGATGACATGAATGTTTTTCTTGCTGAGATTAAAGATCTCAAAGAACAGTTGATTTCTGCAGGTGAGATTATTCCTGATCATTCTCTTGTGCAGACTGTTCTTGATGCTTTACCTGAGACATATCAGACTTTTGCTTCCACGTGGAGACTTCTTAATGAGGACAGACCTGATGCTGTCAAGTATGATACTTTAGTCAACAAGCTCTTGCAAGAAGCACAGTCCAGGCAAAATAGGGCCAGGCAGCGTGCAGTTGATCAAGCATTTATTGCTGCCCAGCAATAGAGAAGAAGTGGTAAGGCAGCCCCTTCCACTGTTTCTTCTCCTATTAGTAGGTCTGCAACTTCTTCTCCTTCCACAGGTAGCAACAATAAGTCTGAGAAGGCTCTTGATAAAGGCAAGAAAAAGACCAGGTGCAACTATTGTAAGGCAAATGATCATGTCATTAAGAATTGCCCTAAGCTAAAGGCTAAAGAGGCAAAGAAGAAAGAGTCAAATGCAGCCACAATAGCGGATGCTTCTACAAATGCAGATTCTGCAAATGTTGTGCAGGATACAGAATGGGCGTTTAGCGTGTATTGCCAGTATGACCCATCTGTACATGATGCATGTTTGGCAGTTTCTGTTGACTCTCATGTTTGGTATTTTGACAGTGGTGCTACAAAGCACATTACCTCGCATCGTGATATGTTCACTTCTCTTGAGGCTGTCCCTAATGGGAATACTGTCACATGTGCCAATAATGCTTCTTACCCAGTGAAGGGCATTGGTAAAATTATGCTTACTGCTGCAAATGGCAGCGCTTTCACACTTTCAGATGCTTTGTATGTGCCAGGGATAAAGAAGAATCTATTGTCTGTCTCTGCGCGCTTGCTAGACTTGGATTTGTAATCAAATTTGTGGATGACAGATGTACTGTTCATGATTTGACTTCTGGTGATACGATTATTGTATCTGGCACCTTGTTTCGTGGGCTGTATAGGCTCAATTCTTATGACAAGTGTGTGGAAGATTCAGCAAATGCAGTTTCTGATGAAAAGGCAGTTTCAGATGCAAAACTATGGCATGCTCGTTTTGGTCATCTGAACTTTGCTAGTTTGCTGCGTTTGCAGAAATTTGATATGGTTGCTTCATTGCCCCCTCTTGAGGCACCATTGAAACATGTTTGTGAAGGCTGTATTTTGGGCAAAATGCAGCGTTCTGTGTTTCCAAAGGATGGTTCTGTGCGTGCCACTCGCAAATTGCAGCTTGTACATAGTGATGTATGTGGGCCTATGCAAACTCCGTCATTTGGTAAACACTTGTACTTCGTGACTTTCATTGATGATTACTCAAGGCATGCATGGGTATATCCACTGAAGGCAAAGTCCGAAGTGTTTTTG
Source organism: Cibotium barometz (assembly GCF_041138505.1). Lineage (NCBI taxonomy): Eukaryota > Viridiplantae > Streptophyta > Polypodiopsida > Cyatheales > Cibotiaceae > Cibotium > Cibotium barometz. The sequence goes on along the minus strand of NC_141075.1, from coordinate 26,962,064 downwards.
TGCTTCAAACAGTTTTTTCTTATGGCTGAAAATGTATCCAATTGTACTGTGGGCACCCTCCGTACTGATCGAGGGGGGGAGTACATGTCTAAAGAGTTTGATGCATTTCTAGCTAGTCGTGGGATAAAACACCAATGTACAGTGCCGTATACCCCTCAGCAAAATGGTGTTGCTGAGAGGAAGAACAGGTCACTTATGGAGATGGCACGATGTATGGTCAAGAGCCAAGCTTTGCCACATGCGTTTTGGCTTGAGGCTGTCATATGTGCTGCATATGTACTCAACAGGTGTCCCACTAAGGCCTTGCAGTCTATTACTCCATACGAAGCTTGGCATGGCAGGAAGCCTTCTATTGGTCACTTGCGTGTCTTTGGTTGCTTGGCCTATGCTTTAGTGCCTGTGCAACAACGCAGAAAATTGGATGATAAGGCTGTCAAATGCATTTTTGTTGGTTACAGTGCTGAGAGCAAGGGTTACAGATTGTATCATCCGCAGTCAAAGCGTATCTTGATTAGTCGAGATGTTGTTTTTGTGGAAGATGCTGTGCAGCCCTTGTTATCATGTACCAAAGAGACAGGTGTAAGCTCACGGGATGTATTTGATACGTTGTTGCCTCTCTTTACAGGTGGGAATTCAAATGTAAGTCCTAATGAGGCAAATATTCAGCCTATGCAGATTTCAAACGACATCATAGATCAGCCTATTTCTGATGCAGATTTACAGGATGTAATTCATGAGGATAGGGCTGAAAATGAGCAGGCTAGAGGTATGCCTAAATGGCTGGTGCAAACCTTGCGTGATAGTAAGATTGATGCACCTATTACTAGTCGTACTTGTTCAGGTTTTCAGCATGTCTCTTATGCATCAGATTGTTATGCTTTGGCTGTGTCTAGTATGTGTGAAGAGGAAGAACCTCTTTCATTTGATGAGGCACAAAATTCAGAAAATTGGTTGGCTGCAATGCAAAGTGAATATGATGCTATAATGAAGAATGGTACATGGTCTTTGTGTGATTTGCCTATTGGTAAAAAGGCCATTGGATGTAAGTGGGTTTTTAAATTGAAACGAAAGCCAGATGGTAGTGTTGATCGCTATAAGGCTAGACTTGTTGCAAAGGGTTATGCTCAAGAAAAGGGCATTGATTTTGATGAGACCTTTGCTCCCACTTGTTGTATGACTACCATTCGTAGCATTTGTGCATTGGCAGCTCATAATGGTTGGAATGTACATCAGTTGGACATAAAGACTGCATTCTTGAATGGAGATTTGCATGAGGAGGTGTATGTATCGCAGCCTCGTGGTTTTGTTCAAAGAGGGCAGGAAAACAAAGTGTGCAGGTTGAAAAAAGCTTTATATGGTTTAAAGCAAGCTCCACGAGCTTGGTATGAAAAGATACATACATATTTGACTGCACATGGGTTTCAAAATAGTCCAACAGAAAGCACTTTGTATGTTAAACGTGTGGATGGTGTACATCTAATCATTGCTCTCTATGTCGATGACATGCTGCTCACAGGACCAAATGAGAGTCATATTGCTGATTTTAAGGCTGATTTGAATGCCTCTTTTGAAATGTCAGATTTGGGGCATTTGCATCATTATTTGGGGATACAATTTAAGCAGTGTGATGGAGGTATTGCTTTGTGTCAGACAAAGTATATTGAGACATTGTTGCGGAGATTTGGCCTTGAAGACTGCAAGCCTATTGCTACTCCAATGGAGACAGGTTTGAAGATGAGTCTTCATGATGCTGGAGATCACTTTGATGTCACACTCTATCAGACAGCTGTTGGTTGCCTCATTTATGTATGCATTACGAGGCCAGACATTCAGTTTGCAGTCTCACAGGTGAGCAGGTTTATGCATAGCCCAGGGTCTCAGCATTGGAAGGCAGTTAAACGCATCTTTCGCTACTTGAGTGGCACCATACATCTTGGGTTGTTTTATCCCAAGGGGGGATCGTTGCCGCCAGATTTACATGCTTTTTCGGACTCAGATTGGGCTGGTTGCTATGACACAAGAGTGTCCACAAGTGGTTTTTGTTTCATGCTCGGTAGCTCATGCATATCTTGGTTGAGCAAGAAGCAACCTACTGTGGCCACTTCTAGTTGTGAAGCTGAGTACAGGGCAGCTTTCACAGCTACGGTTGAGTGTGTGTGGCTCAGACGGCTTATGGCTGACTTGGGTGTTGGACAGGAGTCTGCCACCTCTATCTTCACTGACAGTCAGAGCGCATTGGCAGTTGCGAAAAACCCAGTTTTTCATGCTCGCACAAAGCACATTGAGGTGCATTATCACTATGTCAGGGAGAGACTCTCAGCAGGAGAGATCAGCTTGGCCTATGTGCCAACACAGGACAACCTCGCCGATCTTTTCACAAAGGCGCTTCCTCGTGAGAAGTTCGAAGCTTTCCGCAAAGCTTTGGGCTTGCTCCCCTTTGTGGATTGATCTACTTCGGGCATGGCACTCCCCTATACATGAGTGCCAGCTCTCGTTCACACCATCACTCCCAGGGGGGATTTGTTGCCATATATATAGGCAGTGATGTGTGTGAACACACTTAGGACCGCCGGGGCACTTTTTTCCTCTTTAGGAGGTTTTTTCCCCCTGCTTGTATATACGCCCATCCTTCTAGGGCTAACTTATCTTTGTACATTGACACAATCTAATACACTTTGTGTTGTGTGCATTCTTGCTTCTTCTTCTTCTCCAAGCTTTGTGTGCTTTCCTGCAACCCTAATTCCAACAACGCTTTTATAATAAAAAAATTCCTTTATGCATCTTTCTATGTATATAAAAAAAAATTTAATAAGAATAACACTTTTGTAATAAAAAAAACTCCTTTATGCATCTTTCTATACATAGAAATCAATTTTAATAAGAATAACACTTTTATAATTGAAAAAAATCCTTTATGCATCTTTCTGTGCATAGAAATCAATTTTAAGTATAACACTTTTGTAATTCAAAAAATTCCTTTATGCATCTTTTTATGCATAGAAATCAAATTTAATAAGAATAACACTTTTATAATAAAAAATTTCCTTTATGCATCTTTCTATGCATAGAAATCAATTGTAATAAGAATAACACTTTTGTAATAAAAAAATTCCTTTATGCATCTTTCTATGCATAGAAATCAATTTTAATAAGAATAACACTTTTATAATAAAAAAATTTCCTTTATGCATCTTTCTATGCATAGAAATCAAATTTAATAATTAATATCAGTGATATCCATGCATATTCATAGGTGAATATGTACATGGAGTAATTAGAATATTTCTTTTAGATGCAAAAATGGTGGGAATTACTCTTTTGGAATAACATAAAAACAAACTTTCTATTTTACAAAATTCTGGAAAATTTTGTAATAACCTCCTTTGTATGACTGACCATTTCTCATTTTTATCTTTCTTCACTTAACTTAATTAACCCAATTTAGAATTATAGAACTCTAATCTACACAATTTTCTAAATTCAAGAGAGTAAACAATAAGAAGAGTTTAATTAATCACTTAGTTAATCTTTCTAGGATTAAGAAAGGTTGGAATGTAGAGAAGAGAAGGGGGTGGCCTTTTCATCAAAGGCATAGCATTTGAATTTAATTCAATCATTTGCAAAACATAAAAATCAAGAAAACCATAGATTTTTTATTAAAATTCATAAACAAAGTAAGAAAATTAGCTTACATGGAGCTTGAAAGCTCTCCTTTGGCTTGAGGGATTGAGGGTTCTACTCTTGTTTGAAGCAATAGCCACCAATTCACTTTGGAGAGGATTAGGCCAAAAACAATTGAATTATTATTAAAAAATTCAATGTAGATGGCTCAGGACAGGAGAGTAACAGTGCATAAACACCATTAAGCTTTAGAAAAGGGGGAGGCTTCTATTGATAGGAAAAAGTGAGCCTCTAACCAAGCAAATTGATTCTAGAATTTTCCAGATCAGTTTGGTCAATTTTTGACCATTTTTGGGTCAGTTCAGCTTACTTTTTGGATCTAGATTTGAAACAGGAGAGATGAAAATATCTCATTTTTTGATTAAAAATTGGGGGTTATGATAAGAAAAAGGTGCCTACTTCATGAGGGGAGATCCCCACACTGAGGTGTCAAAATTCAAATTTTTAATTCTTTTCTTTGGTTCTTCATCTTATGCGAGTATTTACTCATTTTTGCGAGGTTTTTCTTTTATTTTTCAATTTATCTCCTCCCTACATTTGGATTAATCTCATTGGCCTGTCAAACCTTTGTTTGGACCTTAATCCAAATTTTTTTGAAAACATGGACCCTTAGGCTAAGGTCTTTTGTACACATTATAAATTATTTCTAATGCACCTTAGGAATTTCTTTTTAAACTTCTGTTTCAGGGGAATTTATTTAAATAAGAAGGGATATTTTTCCATCCAAAGATATCTAAAAACTGAATTATCTCTCTCTAGAACATTTTCTCTCTCTAGGCCAAAACAGGTAGAAATAAGATCTTTTATTATTCTAAAAAGGGGATTGATTACAGGGGAAGAAACTGGACATCTTGAGGGGATGGGGAGGACTCTTACAGATGTGAATGGATGTAAGAATGAAGTGAATGAATGAGAATGGATGTGAGTGGATGTAGGAATGATGTGAATGAATGTGAATGAATGTGAATGGGTGAGAATGGATGAGAATGATGTGAATGAATGTGAGTGGATATAGGAATGATGTGAATGAATGTGAATGGATGAGAATGATGTGAATGAATGTGAATGGATGAGAACGGATGTGAGTGGATGTAGGAATGGTGTGAATGGATGTAGGAATGATGTGAATGGATGAGAATGGATGTGAGTGGATGTAGGAATGGTGTGAATTGATGTGAATGGATGTGATTTGATATAGGAATGATGTGATTGGATGTGAGCTAATGTAGAAAATGTGGGATAGTGAGAAATGACATGGAATGGGACGATGAGGAAAGATGGGAATTTTGTCTCGGACTGTATTTGTAGATGAAACATGTTTTTAAAGATTGTTTTATGTCAAGAATGCTGGGGAAGCATTTTGACCATCTTGTGAATGAGGTCATGCGGACCTAAGTGAAAAAGTTACAACAACAGCTGACAAAGAGTCATACGGTGGATGAGGGACCAAGGAAGCGGCCTATGAGTGAAGCGCTAGGTCACCTACAAGGAACCTAGAGGATGCTGACCATACGGTGCTCGGGCTTTGGGTCACCCAGAATACCCACGCGTGCGTCTAGGAAGAAAATGAGTTGGAGTTGTTTTCTAAACACAGGCATGAATCTAGTTGGTTGGCCTTGCTGGTCTTTAATGGATGAGTTCATGGCTCTTTACATGGATCTTGTTGGTTGATCTTGCTGATATCCAACTAAGAATCCATATGGTTTTTATGTGATTAAACTCCTAGGTACTATGCACTAGGAACTATTGAAAAGGCCCCTGAGGGAGCAGGTCGTGAGCATTCTGGTTGTCGATGATGCCATAGGTACGCTGAGGACGGAATGACTGAAATTGGATTTTATGGTTGGAAAGTGAAAAAGTTGAAAATTGGATCTGGATATTTTAGAGGATTATGATTCAAAATACTATGGTTTCATTTCAAGTGTGCTTTAAAGATAGCTGAATCTGTAAAAGGCAATTTCATATTGGGTGCATAAGTGGTGTGTCTAAATTGTATTTTGCATGAGTGCCGGCTAGGGGGCCTGGGAACTCTTTCCCCTGGTACTTGGGACAAAACATAACCAAATTTTCATAATGGATCCTATCAATACAGTGGTTGGGTGGTTGGCTAACCCATGGGAACTGGATGGTGTTAGACTGTACTGATGGATCCCTATAATTAAAATTCAATTCTATTCAAGTTACGATAGTTGAAGTAAATCATGGATAATCCTTGTTCTATGGAAAAGAATCAATAGCTGTGCCTCTTTAACGAGGAAAAAAGCATTGGTCTCTATGATCCAAGTACAAGTTCCTCCCTTGATCTGGCCATGTGATCTGCGGGCTCGATCACAATGAAAAAGGGAAGTTAAGGCCCTTAACTACGTTAGAATAATTCTTTGGAGGAATTGCCTATGCTTTCTCGGTGAGGGAAGTTTACGTTCGATTTTGGATGAACTGAGAGGGATTAGTCTCTTGTCCGAACATTCGTGGGCAAGACCCCGAGTGGGAAACTCTGCCCTACGCGTAAGGTTGCTACTTCCGCTGCTAGCTTCCCATATTCCGGTGCGCAGAGGGGGAAAGGGTCTCACAGCTGGTATTAGAGCTTTGTTGAAAGCTTAAGAAGGAAAAACAAATTTTATCAAAAATTTATAATAAGAAAACTCAGAAAGAGCATTTACATGTTGTATTCTCATTCCTTAAGCTTCATTAATGAATACTTTTAGTCGATGAATTGGGTTTTTAGATAGAAGTACCGTAATTGTGTGGAATCCCTGACTTGCTTGAGGCCTAGACATGATGGTATTTACCTTATAGCTCCAAGGACCGTGACTACCCATATATATCGTGGGTATAACTACAGCTATTTACCGATAATATATACAAGTGAATCTAAGACCTTGAAGTTATAAGCAAAAATGCTATCCCAGATGATGAATTCAAATGCTGGTTCATATGATTTTAGAATTCTGGTTGAGAATTGATGAATTGATTTGGATTCTGATTGAAAGATGATGATTTCTAAATTCTAGTTCAAAGAAGATAAGTTGAATAAAGCCACAATGAGGATGAATGAAGAGAATCCCAGTGATGATGTTAGTAACTTGGAAGAACAGCTGATGGCCAGGTTTATTCGAGGAATGAATGAACCCTTGGATACCCTAGTGAAGAATGCTAAGCCAGTGTCTATGGCTGAAGCAGTATGGATGGCAAAGGATTTTGCCAAGGCCTTTGATGTCAAGGTCCCGTTGAATCCAACACAATCATCTTTCAAAAGATTCCTAGCTCCGGAAGACGATTCCAACTTTCCACCTCCTAAGAGACAACAAGGTCAAAGTCAGGATACGGGAAGTTTCAGAATGGAAGAAATGCCTTTTTTTTTCAGAACACAATCCCCTGGAATTTCACTTCAGAAGTTCCACCCTTGAACAAAGAAGTTAAATGCTTTAACTGCCAAGTATACAATCATCGTAGTATGGATTGCCCAACTCATTTTGGATCAAGGTTTTCAAGATAAGGAAGTCAAGGACCAAGATTCCAGATGCAAGCTCCTTCCTTCCAGAGTAATCAAGGTCCTTCCTGTTAGAATCAAGGAAACCCCAGAAGTAGACCCTCTAGCCAACTCTCAGTTTCAATGCAAAGTAATGCAAGACCTCAGTCTAAGAATTGGGAAAATCAAAGAGAGAAGTTCCCAAACCAGCCATCCACTTCCAAGGCAGTAATGCTGAAGTGAAAGAAGAAGAAAGAGATGAAAGAGATTATCCTCCAACTGCGAGATGAGGACATCTCACATTTTTTTAAGTGGGGTAGGATGTAAGATTCCTCCCTCTAGCTTTTGGAGATTTAAGAAAAAGAAGATAATAATCCACACTTTACCTCCTAAATTACTTAATTCTTTGATTACAGTAGAGGCCCCCAACCAATCAATTGGTTTGGTATGGTGATGAAGTCTCCAAGGAAGATTGAAGAGAGAGAGAAGCTCCAATCTCTTCAATTTGTAGAGGATTTTTAGAGGATAATAAAAAATATCATTATTTCAGTATAATACTGGCATGGTATAGTCCTCATATTTTTTTACAAAGGGCTAAGGATCTTTTTATAGGTGAGGGAGGCCTCTAACCAAGTCCAACTAGTTTCTAGAATTTTCCAGGTTTAGTTTGGCTGAATTTGGACAAGATTTGGACCTAGTTTGGCTCCCTTTTGATTTGGTTTGATCTAGGAGAGAGGACAGATAAAAAATAACCAAGTCCAACTAGTTTCTAGAATTTTCCAGGTTTAGTTTGGCTGAATTTGGACAAGATTTGGACCTAGTTTGGCTCCCTTTTGATTTGGTTTGATCCAGGAGAGAGGACAGAGAGGATAGATAAAAATATCATAATATTTTTGAGTTTAAAACTCCACCACACATGTGAAATAGGCGCCTCCTTGAAGAGCCCCCTTCTCCTTATTACCAAGGTGTCACAATTGAATCATTGTACCCAAAATATCTCATTTTTTAGTAATACTCATAGTTTTTTATTAATAAACATTGTCCTTAGTCAACTCTTCATCTTATGTGAGCATCTACTCATTTTTGGGGGTTTTTCTTTTATAAATTGGATTTATCTCCTCCCCACACTTGGATTGATCCTAATGGCCCATAGGAACCTTAATTGGAGCATGATTCAAATTTTTTTGAAAATCTAGACCCTTAGGCTAAGGTCCTTTTTACCTATTTTCAATTAATTCTGATTGCACATTGGAAAGTTCTTTTTGAATTTCTATTTTTCAGGGAAAACCATTTTAGACACTAGGATTTTTATATCCAAAAATATCTCGATTTTGGATTACCTCCCTCTAGACATTTTCTCTCTCTAGGTCAAAACAGGGTAAAATAGAATCTTTCTTTTATTTCAAGGAGGGGAATATTTACAAGATTAGAAGGGGAGGTTCTTACACCTGTATACTTCAAAAGCTGGAGGGAGGAATCTTACAGTAGTGGATGTTGTTGTTGCGAGAGTCTTGCTCAAGGAGATTTTCAGGCTGCATGGCTTACTCAGAAGGATAGTGAGTGACATAGATCCTAAATTCACGTCAAGGTTCTGGACTGCGTTCTTCGAAGCAATGGGAATTTCCTTAGATCTCAGTATAGTTTATCACATATGGCCATACTGAAAGATTAGACCAATTAATTGAAGATATTCTTCGGTCATGCTGTGGCAGAGAACCTAGAAAGTGGTTAAGCTACTTACATCTAGTTGAGTTTGCTTATAATGCCTCTTATCATCGAAGTATCGGGATGAGCCCATTCAAAGCTCTGTACGTGGCAAGATTGCCTCACACCATTACCTTGGTCCAACCCATTCAAAGCTCTGTACGTGGCAAGATTGCCTCACACCATTAACTTGGTACGACCCATTGATTAGGACCAAGATGTCCAAACAAATGCTTGATGATATGGAACAGCAAATGGAGGCAATCCACAAAGATATTAAGGCTGCCCAGGATAGACAAAAGCAGTATGCTGATAAGAAAAGAACCGAGAGATTGCTAAAAGTGGAATTTTAAGCATTCTCATTTCATAGAAAATATGGGGAAGTTATGGTAAAATCTTTATCATTAGAAAATGGAATTTATGCATAGATAATTTTTAATATCAAAAGTGGAATTTAAGTATTATCAATTCTTAGAAAATGTGGGGAAGCTATGGAAAATTTTATATCATTAGAGAATGAAATTATGCATAATAGATTTTATGCTAAAAGTGGAGTTTTGAGCATTATTCAATTGTCAGAAAAATAAAGAAGGTTATGCACAAATTTTTTAGAATATTCAATTTATGAGAATTATGGAATTGAATCATTTAGAGAAAAAATGAATTAGTTGGGTGCACAAATGTTCTATGCTAAAAGAGGAAATATGCATATAATTGATTTTGTAAATCCCATGAGGTCGTATGCATAAATCTTTTATTCAAAAAGAAGAATATAGAGCATAATTTATTATGAAAAAGATGAGAAAGAATGGGAAAATATTGATAGGAACGCATCGAGGAATCATGGATAAATTTTAATCAGAAAGAGGAATCACGAACATATTTAACTTCGAAAAAATGAAGTATATGCTAGATTCTCAAGAAATGGAATCTTAAGTACATTCTTAATGGGAAAAGGATTTCCCAGAGAAAAGACCAAAAACATGCGTAGTTGGATGAACATAAATAATTGTGACTAACTTATTCCTAGATTCCTTGGGAAAAGAAACTGGAATACTTGAAAGGATCGAGGATCCAAAAGTGAACGAAAACTTAGATTTAATGGAATTGAGTTGAGAAAAAGTTGCAATTAACTGAGCCAAGTAATGACCGAAACTTAGGAAGTTCTGTCAGTATGAAAAGTAGAGTAACTATACTTTTAACCTGGTTGATGTGGAACGAAGATTCTAAAAACTAGATCACCAAAAGTTGATAATCAAACCTGATATTCACTCAAAGCAAAAAGAGACCATCTTGTTTTTATAGAGATTGGATTAATGTGGGGATTGATGGGTTAATGTGGATTGAGGTGTAAAATGAATGTAGGTAATGATGTGGAGTGATGAGAAGTGATGTGTGGGATGTGTGGAATGATGTGGAGTGATGAAAAGTGATGTGTGGATGATGTGGATTGATGTGTGGACTAATGAGGTTAATGTGCATTGATGTGAATGATGCAGATTGATGTGTGGATGATGTGGAAATGATGTGGGATGATGTGAATGAATATGGGAATGATGTGGGAAGATGTGAATGAATGTGGGAATGATGTGGGTTGATGTGAATGGATGTGAATTGATGTGGGATGATGTGAATGGATGAGAATTGATATAGAAAAATGTGGAATAATGAGAAATGACGTGGAATGCTATGGGATGATGAGAAAGGATGTGGAATGATAAGGAAAGATGGGAATTTTGTTGGAAACTGTATTTGCATATGAAACGTGTTTTTTTAAGGATTGTTTTACGTCAAGAATGCTGGGGAAAGAATTTTGACTATCTTGTGGAATGAGGTCATGGGGGACCTAAGTGAAAATGTTGCACAATAGCTGACGGAGAGTCAAAGAAGGACGTCTCGCGTGTGGCAAGGTCGGCGACCAGCCTCGGTTCGATTAAAATGGTGAGCTTCCGGGTACGGTGGATGAGGGACCAAGGAAGCGGCCTATGAGTGAAGCACTAGGTGACTTGCGAAGGAGCCTAGAGGGTGCTGACCATACGGTGCTCGGGGTCTGGGTTGCCCACGATACCCACACGTGCGATGAGAGAGAAAAATGAGTTGGAGCTATTTTCCGAACACGGGCATGGATTTCGTTAATTGGCCTTGTTGGTCTTCAACAAATAAATTCATGGCTCTTTTACATGAATCTTGTTGATTGATCTAGCTGATCTTCAACAGAGAGTCCATATGGATTTTATGTGAATATACTCCTAGGTACTATGGGCTAGGAACTATTGAACTCCTGAGTGAGCAGGTGGTAAGCATTCTGGTTTGCCGATGATGTCATATGTCGCTAAGGAAGGAATGACTGAAATTGGATTTTATGGTTGGAAAGTGAAAAATTTGGAAATTGGATCTGGAAATGGAATACTGAGGATTAGGATGGAAACACTATGGTTTTATTGCAATACTGTTTTGGAAATAGTTGAATCTAAGAAAAAGTAATTTCATATTGGGTGTGTAAGTGGTGTGTCTATTTAAATTTTGCATGAGTGCTAGGGGGCCTGGGAACTCTTTTCCATGGTACCCGAGACAAAACATAACCAAACTTTTATAATGGATCCTATCAATACAGTGGTTGGGTGATTGCCTAACCCATGGGATTGGGCTGGATCGATGGATTCTATAATAAAATTCAATTCTGTTCAAGTTACGATAGTTGAAGTAAGTCTGAGGATAATCCTTATTCTATGGAAAAGAATCAATGGTTGTGCCTCTTTTGATGACGAAAAAAGCGTTGGTCTTTTTGAACCAAGTGCAAGTTCCTCCTTTGATTCGGCCATTTGAACCGCGGGTTCGGCTGGAATACAAAGGATAGTTAAGGCTATTGACTATGTTAGAAGATTTTTCCTAGAGGAGGAATCACCTATATTTCTGGGCGAGGAAAGTTTTTTTCGGGATCGGTTTTGGAAGAACCGAGGGATTAGTCTCTTGGCCGGACATTCGTGGGCGAGGCCCCGAGTGGGAAGCTCTGCCCTGTGAGCGTAAGGTTGCTACTTTCGATGCCACCACTCCAGGGTCCGATGCGCAGAGGGGCAGGGATCTCACAGCTGGTATTAGAGAAAGTTGGTTGAAGTTGATAAACCAAGAAGCAAGAAGTGTCAAAAATTTATGAATTACCAATGAAAGACTATAATTGTGTGTTAAAACTCGTACGAACTGGTATTCAGAATGGAAATTCAAAAATTGGAAATTGGGTTTTCAGATGGAATTACCATAATCGTGTGGAATCCTCGACTTTCTTGAGGCCTAGATATGATGACATTTGCCTTATAACACCAAGGGCTGTGAGTGACAACCTGTATATACCGTAGGTATAACTGCAACTCTATACTGACAATATATACGAGTGAATCTAAGACCTTGAAGTTATGAGCAAACATGCTATCCTAGATGATAATTTTGAATGCTGGTTGATATGATTTTAGAATTTTGGTTGAAATGAATTGATTTTGATTCTGATTGAAGGATGATGATTTTGGAATTCTGGTTGAAAGTAGATGAGTTGAATAATTCATGATGATGATGACGAATGGAGAGAATTCCGGTGATGATGTTAGTAGCTTGGTAGACGATCAAGACTTTCAACAGATCACTATAAGATTAGTGGATCGTTACTGATAGATTGCTTGCAACTTGACCTTTGACCTAGTGGACCCAATCGTGGAATGAAGAATCGAAAACCTGTATAACTGAAATTCTCGTGGGAAATGTTTAGATGAAATTACTGGTCTGATGGACCATTATTGTGTTAAGGATATGAATGAACTATTTTCTGATAATGAGTTTTGAGAGTAGCGTGGAGGAACCATTGTGAGACAAACCGCTTGGATCGAAACACCCAAACGTGGGATGATCGCAAGGCATACCTCATGAAGAGATTTTTTCCTCCAGGCTTCTTGGATACAAAGATGAATGAGTTTCTTGAGCTAAACGAGGGGATCCGAACTATGGAGGAATATCACTAGGCATTCGCTCTCCTCCTCAAATACTCGCCCACTGCTGGATGAAGAACAACTGATGTGGCTAGGTTCATTCGGAGAATGAAGAACCTTTGGATACCTTGGTGAAAAATGCTAAGCTAGTTTCTATGGCTAAAGCAGTGCAGATGGCGAAGGATTTTGCTAAGGCCTTTGTTGTCAAGGTTCCACCGAAGCCAACACCATCGTCTTTCAAAAGATTCATAACCTCAAAAAGTGAATCCAACTTTTCACCTCCTAAGAGACAACAAGGTGCTAATCAAACCCAGGATATGAGAAGTTCTAGAATGGAAGAAAGGCCTTTTCCTCGGAACACAATCCCCTAGAACTCAACTTTAGAAGTTCCACCCTTGAACAAAGGAATTAGATGCTTTAACTGCCAAGGATACAGTCATTGTAGCATGGATTTCCCAAAAGTCCTTTTGGATCAAGGTTTTCAGGACAAGGAAGTCAAGGAACAAGATTCCAGATGCCAGCTCCTTCCTTCCAAAGTAATCAAGGTCCTTCCCGTCAAATCAAGGAAACCCCAAAGGTAGACTCCCTAACCAACCCTCAGTTTTGATGCAAAGTAATGCAAGACCTCAGTCTCAGAATTGGAGAAATCAAAGAGAGAGGTTCCCAAAATCAGCCATCTACTTCCAAGGCAGTAACGCTGGAAGTAATAGAAGAAGGAGATGAAAGAGACTATCCTCTAGCCTGCGAGATGAGGATTTTTGAATTGGGGTAGGATGTAAGGTTCCTCCTCAGCCCCAAAAAAATGTATAAGTTCTCATCTTAGACCCCTGTAATCATCCCCTATTTCAGAATGCAAGAAAACACTGTTTTTCCTTGTTTTTGGTCTAGAGAGAGAAAATATTCTAGAGAGAGATAATATAGTTTTGAAATATTTTTGGATATGTATTTTCTCCCAATCAATAGGAAGAGATCCCTAAAACAGAATTTCAAAAAGAGTTTTCCGAAAGAGTGTTCTAAAGGACCAATAGGGTTAATCCAAGTGTTGGAATAACAAAAATGCAAAGAATAAAAGAAAATCCCCCTAAAAATGAGTAAATTCTCACATAAGATGAAGAGTTGACTAGTACTGGGGTTTATTAGTAAAAAAATGAGATTCATTAGTTAAAAATAGAATTTTGACACAACTCAGGAAGGGGGGAGGGAGCTCATTAAAGGAGCCTAGAAATCATCAAGGGGGCAATTTTTAATTCAACATTATCATAAAGTGGCTAGATATTTCATCTCTCCTCTCACCTCTTTCAAACTAGATCAAAAAGTGGGCAAAACTAGTCTAAAACTTGTCCAAAATAGATCAAACTGAAGCTGGAAGCCTCTAGATCCAAGTTGGGATGGGTTGGTGGCCTCCCTCACCTATAAATAGACCCCCATTCCTTTGTATTTTCATATTGGAGTAACTCTATGCTAGTGTAATTTCCAGTTTAGTCTTCTTCTCTTAGAGATTACCCTCTTCTTCTTGGTGGCCAAGCTTCTTCTTGTGGGCTTCACTTCTCTCTAAAAAACCAAGGGTAAGCCTAAAACAATGGTGTTTTACTCTCTTCTTTAATGGTAATCTTCTTCCCAACCCCTCTAATGCTTGGGAAGTATTTTAATCCATGGTTTCTTCTTAAAAACCATGCTTTTATTTATTTAAATGGATTAATTCTAATCTTTTATGCTTATTTGTAAATCTCTCTTAATTCTAATCTTTTATGCTTATTTGTAAATCTCTCTTTTTGTAAGAATACTCACCTTTATGGATAAGTCCTTCTTGGAAGGATATCTCTTAGTCCTAATCTCATTTTCTTAACCAAAACTCTAGGCATAACAAGCTAGAGATAAAGATTAAGCATTTTTATGATTTTTAATCCAATTAAAATGGGGATTAATTCATTTAAGCTTGTTTGATGTTAAGAAAATTCATATTTATTCAATTTTAAGTTGAAAGAGAGTTTGTGCTAACATTCTCATAATTATTTTCATATGGAAGTAATATTGGGTATTATTTTTTAATCAACAGGATTCTTAAATGTAATTATGCTTAGGTTTATGCATAAACTAATCTTTATGCTAAAAGTGTGATTTTAAGCATTTTCAAGTCATAGAAAATGCAAGGAAGTTACGGAAAATTTTTATTATTTGAAAATAAAGGTTTATGCATAAATAATTTTTATTCTAAAAGAGGAACTTTGAGTATTATCATTTCATAGAAAATGCGAGGAAACTATGGTAGAATGTTTATCATTTAAAAAATGAATTTTATGCATAATTAATTTTTATGCTAAAACTGGAATTTTAAGCATTCTCATTTCATAGAAAACATGGGGAAGTTATGGTAAAATCTTTATATCAAAAGTGGAATTTTGAGTATTATCAATTCTTAGAAAATGTGGGGAAGCTATGGAAAATTTTATATCATTAGAGAATGAAATTATGCATAATAGATTTTATGCTAAAAGTGGAGTTTTGAGCATTATTCAATTGTCAGCAGAAAAATAAAGAAGGTTATGCACAAATTTTCTAGATTTATTCAATTTATGAGAATTATGGAAATGATTCATTTAGAGAAAAAATGAACTAGTTGCGTGCACAAATGTTATATGCTGAAAGAGGAAATATGCATATAATTGATTTTGTAAATCCCATGAGGTCGTATGCATAAATCTTTTATTCAAAAAGAAGAATATAGAGCATAATTTTTATTATGGAAAATTTGAGAAATAATGGGAAAATATTTATAGGAATGCATCGAGAAATCATGGATAAATTTTAATCAGAAAGAGGAATCACGAACATATTTACCTTCCAAAAATGAAGTATACGTCTAGATTCTCGAGAAATGGAATCTTAAGTACATTCTGAACGAGAAAAGGATTTCCCAGAGAAAAGACTAGAAACATGCGTAGTTGGATGAACATAAATAATTGTGACTTATTCCTAGAATCCTTGGGAAAGGAATTTGGAATACTTGAAAGGATCGAGGATCCAAAAGTGAACGGAAACTTAGATTTAATGGAATTGAGTCGAGAAAACGTTACAATTAACTCAGCCAAGTAATGGCCGAAACTTAGGAAGTTCTGTCAATATGAAAAGTAGAGTAACTATACTTTTTACTTGGTGGATGTGGAACAAAGATTCTGATAACTAGATCAAGGAAAGTTGATAATCAATCTTGATATTCACTCAAAGCGAAAAGAGACCATCTTGTTTGTAGAGATCGGATTGATGTGGGGATTGATGGGTTAATGGGGATTGAGGTGTGGAATGAATGTGGGCAATGATGTGGAGTGATTAGAAGTGATGTGTGGGATGTGTGGAATGATGTGGAGTGATGAGAAGTGATGTGTGGATGATGTGGAGTGATGAGAAGTGATGTGTGGGATGTGTGGATGATGTGGATTGATATGTGGATGATGTGGATTTATGTGGATGATGTCGATGATGTGGGATGATGTGAATGATGCCGGAAGATGTGAATGAATGTGAGAATGATGTGGGACGATGTGAATGCATGTGAATTGATGTGGGATGATGTGAATGGATGTGAATTGATGTGGGATGATGTGAATGGATGAGAATTTCTGTGAATTGATGTAGAAAAATGTGGAATAATGAGAAATGACGTGAAATGATATTTAATGATGAGAAAGGATGTGGAATGATGAGGAAAGATGGGAATTTTGTTGGAAACTGTATTTGCATATGAAACCTATTTTTTTAAGGATTGTTTTACATCAAGAATGCTGGGGGAAGAATTTTGACTATCTTGTGGAATGAGGTTGTGGGGGGGACCATTGTGAAAATGTTGCAATAGCTGATGGAGAGTCAAAGAAGGACATCTTGCGTGGCAAGGTCGGCCGAGGTCTTGACCAGCCTCAGTTTGATTAAAATGGTGAGCTTCCGGTACGGTGGATAAGGGACCAAGCAAGCAGCCTATGAGTGAAGTGCTAGGTGACTTGCAAAGGAGCCTAGAGGGTGCTGACCATACGGTGCTCGGGCTCTAGGTCACCCAGGATACCCACGCATACGACGAGGGAGAAAAATGAGTTAGAGCTGTTTTCTGAACACGGGCATAGATCTGGTTGATTGGCCTTGTTGGTCTTCAACTAATGAGTTCATGGCTCTTTTACATGGATCTTGTTGATTGATCTAGTTGATCTTCAACAGAGAGTCCATATGGATTTTACGTGATTATACTTCTAGGTACTATGAGCTAGGAACTATTGAAAAGGCCCCTGAGTGAGCAGGTGGTGAGCATTCTGGTGGCCGATGATGCCATATGTACGCCAAGGAAGGAATGACTGAAAATGGATTTTATGGTTGGAAAGTGGAAAGTTGGAAATTGGATCTAGAAATGGAATACTAAGGATTAGGATGGAAACACTATGGTTTTATTGCAATACTATTTTTGAAATAGTGGAATCTAAGAAAAGGTAATTTCATATCGGCTAAAGGGCATGGGAACTCTTTTCCCTAGTACCTGGGACAAAACATAACCAAACTTTTACAATAGATCCTATCAATACAGTGGTTGGGCGGTTGGCTAACCCATGGGATTGGATGGGGTAGACTGGATGATCGATGGATTCTATAATAAAATTCAATTCTATTCAAGTTACGATAGTTGAAGTAAGTCTCAGGATAATCCTTGTTCTATGGAAAAGAATCAACGGCTGTGCCTCTTTTGATGAGGAAAAAAGCGTTGGTCTCTGAGAACCAAGTGCAAGTTCCTCCTTTGATTCGGCCATGTGAACCGCCGGTTAGGTCGGAATACAAAGGATAGTTCAGACTGTTGACTACGTTAGAAGATTTTTTATGGAGGAATCGCCTAGGTTTTTTGGGCAATAGAAATTTTTTTCGGGTTCAGTTTTGGAAGAACCAAGGGATTAGTCTCTTGTCCGGACATTCGTGGGTGAGGCCCCAAGTGGGAAGCCCTGCCCTGAGTGCAAGGTTGCTACTTCCATTGCCAGCATTCTAGGGTTCGATGCGCAGAGTGGGTAGGGATCTCAGAGCTAGTATCAGAGCAATTTGGTTGAAGTTGATAAACCAAGAAGCAAGAAATGTCAAAAATTTATGAATTACCAGTGAAAGACTAGAATTGTGTGTTAAAACTCGTACGAATTGATATTCAGAATGGAAATTCGCAAATTGAAAATTGGGTTTTTAGATGGAAGTACCGT
The DNA here is from genome assembly GCF_041138505.1 of Cibotium barometz. NCBI lineage: Eukaryota > Viridiplantae > Streptophyta > Polypodiopsida > Cyatheales > Cibotiaceae > Cibotium > Cibotium barometz. The sequence goes on along the minus strand of NC_141075.1, from coordinate 26,944,020 downwards.
AATTGTGTGGAATCCCTGACTTGCTTGAGGCCTAGTTATGATGACATTTGCCTTATAGCACCAAGGGCCGTGAAAACCTGTATATATCGTGGTATAACCGTAGCTCTATACTGACAATATATATCAGTGAATCAAAGACCTTGAAGTTATGAGCAAAAATGCTATCCTAGGTGATGATTTCGAATGCTGGTTGATATGATTTTAGAATTCTGGTTGGAAATTGATGAATTGATTTGGATTCTAATTGAAGCATGATGATTTCTGAATTCTGGTTGAAAGTAGATGAGTTGAATATTTCATGATGATGATGAATGGAGAGAATTCTAGTGATGATGTTAGTAGTTTGGTAGAGGATCAAGACTTTCAACAGATCACTATAAGATTAGTGTATCGTACTGACAGATTGTTCGCAACTTGACCTTTGACCCAGTGGACCCAATTGTGGAATGACGAATCGAGAACGTAGAGAATTGAAAAAAAACCATTAAAGTATGTTTATCTTTGAATTTCGCTTGATTCTTTGGCTAGAAGTGAAGCGCCCAAGCAAGTCCTTGGCCACCAAGAGGGGGAGGGTAATCTCCAAGAGAGGATGGAGAATAAAGAAGCTCCAAAACTATCAAGAGAAGAGGAAGATTAGAGGGATAATATAAATATGCTAATTTAGAGATAATACTAGCATGATATTGCTCAAAGATGAAAATACAAAGGAATGAGGGTCTATTTATAGGTGAGGGAGGCCACTAACCAAGTCCAATTGGGTCCTATAGCCTTCCAGCTTCAATTTGACCCAATTCGAACAAGATTTGGATCAGTTTAGCCCCCTTTTTGATCCAGTTTGCACCAGGGGAGAGATGAAATATCTTAATTTTTTTGAATTCAAAATGTCAAGCAATGATGATAAAAAAGGCACCAGCCTCAAGTGGCTTTCCCTCCTTGTACTCAGGTGTCAAAAATGCATCATTTTACCAAAATATCCTATTTTTTTACTAATATACCTTAATTTTTAACTAATAAACCCTGTACTCAGTCAACTCTTCATCTTATGTAAGCATTTACTCATTTTTGGGATATTTTCTTTTATTCTTTGCATTTTTGTCCACCCAACACTTGGATTAATCCTATTGGCCCTTTGGAACCTTATTTGGACCTTAATCCAAAAATTTCTGAAAAATGTGGACCCTTAAGCTAAGGTCTCTTATACACATATTCAGTTAATTCCTAATGCACATTAGAAAGTTCATTTGGAACTTTTGTTTCAGGGGAATTCCTTTAGATATCAGGAGAATTTTTGTATCTAAAAATATCTCAACTTTGAATTATCTCTCTCTATACATTTTCTCTTTCTAGGCCAAAACAGGGTAAAAACAAGATCTTTTTCCATTTTTGAGGGGGGATGATTACAAGAGAATGAACGGAAGGTTCTTACACCTTTACATCTCAAAAGCTGGGGGCAGGAATCTTACATCCTACCCCATTTAAAAAATGTGAGATGTCCTCATCTCGCGGCTAGAGGATAATTTCTTTCATCTCTTTCTTTTTCTATCACTTCCAGCATTACTGCCTTGGAAGTGGATGGCCGATTTGGGAATATCTCGCTTTGACTTCCTCGGAGGTCTTGTATTTTTTTTCATTGAAACTAAGGGTTGGCTAGAGGGTCTTCCTCTGGGTTTCCCTGATTTTGACGGAAAGGAGCTGGAGTCTGAAATCTTGGTCCCTGACTTCCCTGCCCCGAAAACCATGATCCAAAAGGAGTTGGGAAATCAATACTGTAATGTTCGTATCCTTGGTAGTTAAAGCATTTAACTTCTTTGTTCAAGGGTGGAACTTCTGAAGTTGAATTCCACGGGATTGTGTTCCGTGAAAAAGACCTTTCTTCCATTATGGAACTTCCCATATCCTAAGTTTGACCTTGTTGTCTTTTAGGAGGTGAAAAGTTCGAATCACCTTTTTGGAGCTATAAATATTTTGAAAGATGAAACTGGCTTGGCATTCTTTACTAGAGTATCTAAGGGTTCGTTCATTTCCCAAATGAACCTGGCCCCATCAGCTATTCTTCATCCAAGCAGTGGCATGTATTTGAGGAGGAGAGTGAATGCTTGGTGATACTCTTCATCAATAGTTATGCTCCCCTTGGTTAACTCTAGGAATTCATTCATCTTAGTCTCCAGGAATCCAGGAGGACAGAATCTCTTCCTTAGGTAAATCTTGAGATGATTCCATGTTTGGGTGTTTCAATCTAGATGGTTTGTCTCGTAGTGGTTTCTCCATGCCACTCTGGTTGTTTCTACTATCTTTAGCCTTACAAGAGCCATTTTACTCTTCTCGTTGTATTCGGTGACATTGAAGTATTCTTCCATTGCTTCGATCCACTTCTCCATAGCCTCACACAAGTTTTTCCCTTCACCCTTGAAAGGTCCAGGCTGAGATCTATGAAGAGATTTACAAACATCTGGGACAAGCTCTTCTTCATCGAGTTGGGGGTTAACATTCCTACCACGACGACCTCGATCCATGATCCTATCAATACAAAAATTCTTGTTAAGTCCCTTTTTCCAATTTAACCAAGACGCTCAGGTGAAAATACCACTTCATTTATAATTCGAATCCAACTGATTCTCGGTTTCCTTATTAAGGTCTAGTCAACCCTCATAGAATCCTGGGATAAAGATCCCTTCTACAAGAAGAACATACAGAACTCATTATCATAAAATAGTTCATTCATATCCTTAACACAATAATGGTCCATCATACCAATAATTTCATCTGAGCACTTCCAACGAAAATTTCAGTTATTTAGGTTCTTAATTTGTACTGGGTCAAAGGTCAAACTGCAAACAATCTGTCAGCACAATCCACTAATCTCATAGTGATCTGCTGAAAGCCATAATCATCTTCCAAGTTACTAACATCATCGCTAGGATTCTCTCCATTCATCCTCATTGTGGCTTTATTCAATTTATCTTCTTTCAACCAGAATTCAAAAATCATCATCTTTCAATCAGAATCCAAATCAATTCATCAATTCTCAACCAGAATTCTAAAATCATATCAACCAGCATCCAAAATCATCATCTAGGATATCGTTTTTCTTATTTCAAGGTCTTAGATTCACTCGTATATATTGTCAATAAACAGCTGCAGTTATACCTATGATATATACTGGTAATCATGGTCCGTGGAGCTATAAGGTAAATACCATCATATCTAGGCCTTAAGCAAGCCAAGGATTCCACACAATTGTGGTACTTCCATCTGAAGACCCAATTCCCAATTTATGAATCTTCATTTTGAATATCAATTTGTATGAATTTCAACACACAGTTTCAATCTTTTACTGGTAACTCATAAATTTTTTACATTTCTTGCTTCATGGATTATCAACTTTAGATAATTTGCTCTGATACCAGCTGAAAGATCCATGCCCCCTCTGCACATCAAATTCTAGGGTGCTAGCAAGGGAAGTAGCAACTTCTTGCATAGAGGGCATAGCCTCCCACTCAGGGCCTCGCCCACGAATATCCGGACAAGAGACTAATCCCTCGGTTCTTGAAAACCGAACCCTGAAAAAACTTCCCTCACCTAGAAAGCATAGGCAATTCCTTCAGGAGAATTATTCTAATGTAGTCAAAGGCCTTAACTTCCCTTTTTGATTCTGATGACTGAACCCGCAGATCAAATGGCCGGATCAAGGGAGGAACTTGCACTTGGATCATAGAGATCAATGTTTTTTTCCTCGTCAAAGAGTCACAGCCATTGATTCTTTTCCATAGAACAAGGATTATCTGTGACTTACTTCAACTATCGTTAACTTGAACAGAATTGAATTTTAATTATAGGGATCCATCAGTCCAGCCTAACCCTATACAATCCCATGGGTTAGCTAACTGGCCAACCACTGTATTGATAGAATTCAAAGAGTCACAACCATTGATTCTTTTCCATAGAACAAGGATTATCTGTGACTTACTTCAACTATCGTTAACTTGAACAGAATTGAATTTTAATTATAGGGATCCATCAGTCCAGCCTAACCCCATATAATCCCATGGGTTAGCCAACTGGCCAACCACTGTATTGATAGAATTCATTTAGAAATTTGGTTATGTTTTGTCCTGGGTACCTGGGAAAAGAGTTCCCAAGTCCCCTAGCCGAATTCATGCAAAATACATTTCAGACATACCACTTATGCACCTAATATGAAATTGCCTTTCATAAACTTTTAATGAAACCATAGTATCACTGATCATAATCCTCCCAAATATCTATCTTGAAGTCCAATTTTTAATCATTCCTTCATCGGTGTACCTATGGCATCATTGACAACCAGAACGCTCACCACTTGCTCATTCAAGGGCCTTTTCAATAGTTCCTAGCTCATAGTACTAGGGAATATAATCACATAAAAATCCAGATGGACTCTCCGTTTAAGATCAACTAGATCAATCAACAAGATCCATGTAAAAGGATCATGAACTCACCCGTTGAAGACCAACAAGGCCAATCAGCCAGATCCATGCCCGTGTTCAAAAAAGAACTCCAATTCATTTTCTTCCTAGACGCACGCATGGTTATCCTGGGCAACCCAGATCCCGAGCACCGTATGGTCAGCACCCTCTAGGTTCCTTAGCTGTGGTGACCTAGCACTTCACTCATAGGCCGCTTCCTTGGTCCCTCATCCACCTGGTTAATACCTCGGCCGAACTTGCCACAAGCCTTCATTGACTCTCTGTAACCTTTTCACCTAGGTCACGACCTCATTCGACAAGATAAATAGAATGCTCCCCCAACATTCTTGACATAAAACAATCTCTTAAAAACAGGTTTCATATATAAGTACAGTTTCCAACAACTCCACATTATTCCATGTCATTTCTCATCACATCATTCCACCTCCATTCATATCTATTCCCATCGTCCTACATCCATTCACATCATTTCCATTTTCAATCACATCCATTCACATCATCCCACATCCAGCTGATTTAGACCTCTGTAGTCCACACAGAGTCTAAGCGTTCCATCTTTCTTTTTTTGAAAGAGAACTGGCACACCCCAAGGGGAAACACTGGGTCTTACAAACCCCTATTCTAACAACTGTCTAAGCTGTTCCTTGAGTTTGATGGCTTCAAGAACTGGCATTTTTGTACGTGTGTAGGGCTACTGGCTGAGCTCCGGGGGTCAATTCAATCACATGATCTACTTCTCGAATTGGAGGCATTTGAGTTAGCTGTGCTGCTGGGAATAGATCATCAAATTCATTTAACCATTCTGGCTCTTTAGCCTTAAGCTTTGAGTCTACTAGGTTCATTTTGACAACATAAATTTGCTGCTTCTTCAGCAACCTAGAAGCTTTTACTAACTAAAGGTATGGGGATCCAGAAACTCCAGTTCCTTTAACTTTGTTCCCGTGAAGGTCATGGAAGGAAATGGTTCCATTGTGACAGTGTATGTCAGCTTGATTTTTGTGGAGCCAATCCATTCCAAGGATCCCATCAAAAACTCCCAGAGGTAAGACTTTGAACTGAGAGTTGGTTACATTACCATCTAGATTGAACTGGATAAGATCTGTCTCATGGTGAGTGAAAAGAGTCTTCCCACTGGCCAATTCAACTTGCATAGGTTTCCCTAATTTCTGTTCTAAGACTAGCTTACACAAGCATCCAGGGGAAATGAATGAATGAGAACTGTCTGAATCAATCAAAAGCTTAAAAGGCTTACCTTGATATTTTGCTGGAGTATGGATGACTGCTGACAACTAACGGTTAGGTCCTTAGTTTTCAATTACAGCAAAGATCTGCCCTCTTTCCTCTTCTACTACATCTAAAATTGTGACTGCTCTGGCTGTCGCAGTCTGAGGCGGAACTCTTTCTCTTTGGATGCCCCAGTTCTGGGAAGAAATTCTGAGGTTACTCTGGACAGAGGCAGATGGCTGAGCTGGAGTTCTTCTGAGGTTTCCCTGACTTGGACAAGACGGACCTTGATTAGGCTGGTATGAAGGGGTTGGTCTCTGAATTCAGGGTCCTTGACTTCCCTGTCCCCTTGACATGGCAGGAGTTGGGCATTCTTTCAGTTGGTGACCAAAACCTTGGCATCCAAAAAATTGGTTTTCACTTTTGAGTTCATCCTTCTGATTTCTTGAAAGAGAGAGGGCTCCTGAGAAAGTATTTTGGGGGAAGGGTCTTCCTTCACTTTGGAATCTTCCTGCATCCAGATTCTGATTCGGGCCTTGCTGCCTCTTCGGGGGTGGAAAGTTTGAAGTACTTCCCTGGGCTTGGAATCTTTTAAAGTTAGAGGGTGCAGGTTTTGGCTGGACCTTTACTACAAAGGCTTTGGCAAAATCCTTTGCCATTCTTACTGCTTTAGCCATGGACACTGGTTTGGCATTTTTGACCAATGTATCCAAGGGTTCGTTCATTCCTCGAATGAACCTGGCCATGAGTTGTTCTTCATCTAGAGGTGGTGAATATTTGAGTAGAAGAGCAAAGGCCTGGTGATATTCCTCGATGGTTTTGCTCTCCTACTTTAGCTCTAAGAATTCGTTCATTTTGATTTCCAAAAATCCAGGGGGACAAAATCTCTTTCTTAGATAGGTCTTTAGGTCGTTCCAGGACTGAGTATTTCTATCCAGACGGTTGGTGTCATAGTGGTTCCTCCATGCTACCTTGGCTATTTCCACTATTTTCAGTCGGGCAAGAGCCATTTTGCTCCGCTCATTGTAGCCTGTGACGTCAAATTATTCTTCCATGGCTTCCGCCCATTTCTCCACAGCCTCGCCTAGGTTCTCCCCTTGAAGGGTCCTGGCTGAGTCCTATGAAGAGCCTTGCAAACATCAGGGTCAAGCTCGTCATCTTCAGAGAGAGGGTCTGGCTGACGGCCACGGTTTCCTCGTCTCATGATTCTGCCAAAATTTTATATATTATTAAATTTTTATTTTGATATCATCCACGAGATCCTAAGACTTAAGAGGTTCGAAAAACAATTTCTTAAACAAGACAATGATCTTATTGGAGATCTATGACATATGTCATTTGATAATAGTTTTTTTTAATCAGATCATCCATAAACAATCACTTATACAACAGGGAATTTTTCTCCAGAAAACATTTCTTTATTTATATAAAAGTTACAATATGTACATAGAGCAGCTCGGCTCCAGAATCACTGCCTCAGTCGTAATCATTTAAAGAAGCGAAATTGTGAAGAAGACATACCATGGTACACACGATTCATTACACAAAGAGGTGTTGTAATTCTATTTCTCAGGATAAAACGGCTAAGAAGTCTAAAAAATTGGCATGAAGTTCTGAAGTTCCTAGGTGAATGATCAAAGAGCTGAACAAGCCCTAATCTTATCAGAATCATGGCCAAGGAAATATTTTGCCTAAGCCTCTAACGCTCACTGGTACTGATATTAATACACCGTCCTCCATTGAACCACATATACCGACGTTGCTCAAGAGGATCAGGAAAGTAAAGACTCTCAAAATGGTGAGCGAGTCTCACTCTGCTCATTCGGGTCGTCGCGGAGTTGATGAGGTGATCAAATGCAAAAGCTATCATATCTTGATTCTGAGAGAGTCCAGGAATTCCAGATAGGTTTGGGGTGTCCATCTATAAATTTCCAATTCAATTTATGTTGAGATATCGAGCTCTAGTGAGGCGGTGGACACTGATGACCCGCCTGGGGGATAGGCCCCGCACTTACACCACTGGCATGGTTGGTGAGATCATGGGAGATATGCGGCCAGTGGGATGACAGGCTGTGTGACAGCCATTCTAGAGACTGGCATAGTTATAGCGCCAGCTCATTTAGTCGGGTTCACACTATAGAGAACCCGTGTATGTATTGGCTGAGTACCTTTCATATTGTGTGTACTCTTATTCTTGTATATGGTGTGTTGAGTGTTGAGTAGAGAAGAAGAAGATTTCAGCCTCTCACCTTGTGTGTTCTCTATTAGGGTTTTGTGAGTGTGTGTGTGTGCTTGCAAGAGCTCAAGCTCTCTTCCCCCCTGCATCTTTTCGTGGTATCAGAGCCTGGTTCGTGCTAAGGGCTGAGCTGCAAGCAAGAGAACCACAGGAAGCGGTACGAGGGTAAGAGCTTCAACTACTCTTCCCTATTGTTTTGGTGACTACACCCTTGTCGGCGGGAGGCACCGGCAAATGATCTCCGATTGAGGAGCTTTCTTCGCGGGAGTGAAGCTATAGGGCAACTATACAATCCTACGGACTACAAATTTTCGGGCCGAAAACGCGTTTCGGGCGCGTCTGGACCTCCGTTTTTCAGAAAGCAGGCGATTTCGAGCACTACGGGTAAGTCATCGATTCTCTGCAGAACTCTGTTTTAAGAACTGCAGGAAGACAGATTGACTGTGCAGGCACTGTGGGTGCTGCAAAGAGGTCTACAGTTGCCATTGGGTGTATGTATGCACATTGAAGTCACTGTTGGTGACATTTGAGAGTACTAGAGTACCGCTGTGCAGAAAATACAGCAGTTTGTGCAAAAAAACCAGAGTGCAGTTCTGGTAAAATTGTGTGTTTGGCAAGATGTCTAATGATGGCATAACACAGATTGTGGCTGAGAAGCTGGATAAGAATAACTTCCATGCTTGGAGGTTCAGGTTGACGAATTTCCTGATGGGAAAAGGCTATTGGGACTACATAGAAGGTGAGCATGAAGAGGCACCGGAGATACCGGATATAAATCCGACTGCTGCAGATGTGAAAGAGTTTAAAGACTGGAACCAAGGAGCCAGGAAGGTTATGTATTGGCTTTCCATTAGTATACAGGACACCATGATTGGGCACATTCAGGATGCCAAGTCCCCCAAGGAGGCGTGGGACACCTTGGTAAAGCTTTATGAAACAAATACCAAGGCACGTAAGATACAGTTGAAGAATGAACTTCATACTGTGGAGAAAAAGAGCATGTCTGTGAATGACTATGCGTTGAAGATAAAGGGTATTGTGGAATCCCTTGCATCTATTGGTGTGTCAGTAGATGATGATGACAAGGTGGAAGTCTGTCTACGTGGTCTCGGGCCAAAATACAAGGCGTTCAAGACGTCTATTCAGACTCGGGAAAACATTCCCAACTTTACAGATTTGGTGTCTATGCTGATTATCGAAGAGAAGAACTTGGGTGAAGACCAACAGTCTTCACAAAGCAAAAACAGTTCAGAGCAACAGGCCTTCTACACGAGTTCAGGAAGAGGACGAGGTAGAGGAGGCCGTGGACGCGGTCAAGGAGGTGGCCGAACAAGTAATCAGAATTATGGCCAGCAGCAACAACAACAGTCCCAGAATCAACAACAACAACAACACGCAGGTGGAAGAGGCAAATTCAGAGGCAGGGGAAGTCAAAGAGGCCGTGGAAATTGGCAAAGGCAGTATAATGATGCACGTGAATGTTATTATTGTGGTAAGCCTGGACATGTGCAGGCAGAATGTTATAAGAAGCAGGCTGACATGCAAAATGGGAAAGTGCAGCAAAACAACTATGCATCCTCCTCAAGCAGAAATAATGAGGATAATGAAAGGTTGTTTGTTATGCAGCATGTTGTGAATGCCATGTCTGAAAATGTTGATGCAGCACAAAAAGATAATGTATGGTATGTGGATTCAGGCACTTCGAACCACATGACAAGTCATGGGGAGTGGTTCAAGGAGATGAAAAACCCGAAAAGACCAGGTTTTGTGGAAACAGGGGATGACACTGCTCATCCAATTGCCCACGTTGGAGATGTGCCATTGTCTATGCAGGATGGCAAAGTGAAGTACCTTGCAGATGTACTTCATGTACCGAACATAACAAAGAATCTAGTTTCAGTTGGCCAGATGATTGAGCAGGGTTTGCAGGTTCGGCGGTTTAACCCTGATGGGTGTTATGTTGAAGATTTTAAAGACAAGTGCAGGTTGGTTGCAAAAGGCAACAGAGTGGGCAGAATGTTTACATTGAATGTAGACATGCCTGAAATGAGTGCTGCGATGTTTGCAAATGGTTCAGGAGTTGTTGCAGACACAGACATATGGCATAAAAGAATTGGACATGTAAATGTGCAGAGATTGAAGTCTATGCAGACAAAAGGAATTGTGACAGGGCTGCCAAAATTTAAAGTGGAAGGTATGCAGAAAATATGTGAAGCATGCCAATTTGCGAAGCAAACAAAGCATGTGTTTCCACGTAACAGATATGTGAGCAGAAATGCACTAGATGTTGTGCATTCAGATGTATGGGGTCCTACGAAGACCATATCTATGGGAGGCTGCAGGTATTATGTGACTTTCATTGATGACCACACAAGGAAAGTGTGGGTATATTTCATGAAAGAGAAGAGTGAGGTGTTCACTCACTTTCAGAATTTCAGAGTTTTGGTTGAAAAGCAAACAGGGAAATATGTCAAGTGCCTAAGGTCAAATGGAGGGGGAGAATACTTCTCCAATGAGTTCTCTGAATTTTTGAAGAAGAATGGTATTCGGAGACAGTTCACATGCAGATACACTCTGCACCAAAATGGAGTTGCTGAGCGAAAAAATAGGCACATTGCTGAGATTGCGCGAGCATTGATGGAAGAGAAGAATATGCCGCATTACTATTGGGCTGAGGCTGTTTCTACAGCAGTATACATCATGAACAGGACTCCAACTGCAGCCATACATGATGTAACTCCAGAGGAGAGGTTTACTGGCAGAAAACCAGATTTGTCTCATCTGAAAGTCTTTGGATGCATTGCATATGTGCATGTGCCAGATGAGCTGAGAACTAAGCTGGACCCGAAAGCTGAAAAATGTGTGTTTATTGGATATTCCCTTGAGCAAAAGGGATACAGGTGTTATAACCCTGCTACACGTGAGTTGAGGGTAAGCAGGGATGTTGTCTTTGATGAGATGAGCAGCTGGTATGCTGCTGAAAAAGAAGCTGTTGGGGCTAATTTGAGTGGAAGTGTGGTTGCACAGAATGCAGGTCAGCAATCACAGTCTTTGAGTGGACCAGGAGAGTCCTCATCTAGTGGGTCTGTTGATAGACCATGGAGTGGCAGGCTGCGTCATAATACCAGTCCTGCAAATGTGATTAGTACATCACGTAAAGGAAAAGAGAAAGTGGTTGAGCCCCTTGGTATGCCTGACATTTCTGCAGGGCATTCTCATGTTGATGGTGAGTCTAGTGGCTCAGATATGAGCCTCGATGAGGAGCTTGGGATCCCAGCTATGAGAACACCTGGTGTAAAGAAGGCTATGGAAGCCATGAATGAAAAGCTGCAAAGATCAGGGAGAGTGAAGAACCCTGTGCAGAGATTTACATATGATGGTTATGTGGCACATCACTATGCATATATGGCAAAGGTTGTGCAGGTTGTAGAGCCCACATGCATTGATGAGGCTGTTGGAAATGTGTATTGGGAGAAAGCTATGGATGAGGAGATGGATGCACTATATGGAAATGAGACTTGGGATTTAGTGCAATTGCCTGAAGGCAAGAAAGCCATTGGATGCAAGTGGGTGTACAAAGTTAAACATAACAGTGATGGAAGCATAAATAGGTACAAGGCTAGATTGGTAGCCAAAGGGTATGCGCAGACATATGGCATTGATTATGAGGAAACTTTCAGCCCAGTTGCCAAGATGGCAACAGTGAGAGTTGTGATAGCAGTGGCTGCATCAAAGCAATGGTCTTTACATCAGATGGATGTAAAGAATGCATTCTTGCATGGGGATTTGCAAGAAGAGGTGTATATGTTGCAGCCACCTGGTTATGAGGATGTGGGTCACCCCGAGTATGTTTGCAGGTTGAAGAAAGCCTTGTATGGCTTAAAACAAGCACCAAGAGCATGGTCTGACAAGATTTCTGAATATCTTGTCACTATTGGTTTTCATGTAGCCAATGCAGATTTCTCGCTGTATGTGAGACATGGTGATAGAGGGGTTGTGCTTGTTGTTATCTATGTAGATGACTTGATCATTACGGGGGACCATGATGCAGAGATCTTTGATGTAAAGATCTTGCTTAGACAGAAGTTTGAGATGAAGGATCTGGGGGTGCTCAGATATTTCTTGGGCATTGAGGTGATTAGGTCACCACATGGTATTGGATTACTGCAGAGACAGTATGGCTTGGACATGTTGTCCAAGTATGGTATAATAGGCTGTAAGCCTATTTCTGTGCCATTGGATCAGAATGGCAAGTTGAGTGCAGATTCAGGAGAGATCTTGGAGGATCCTACTATGTACAGGAGCATAGTAGGAAGTTTGATCTACATGACGATCACCAGACCAGATTTGAGCTATGCTGTTGGGTTGGTGAGTCAGTTTATGCAGGTTCCACGGAAACCGCATTTGGATGCAGTGAGACGCATACTGAGGTATGTGAAGTCTACTTTACATTGTGGACTATTCTATGAGACTGGGACAGAGATATGTGTACATGGGTACACAGATGCTGATTGGGCTGGTAGTATCTCAGACAGAAGATCTACCAGTGGATTCATGTTTTCTTTGGGGAGTGCTGCTGTGACTTGGAGCAGCAAGAAGCAGCCTACGGTTGCTCTATCGAGTACGGAGGCCGAGTACAGAGGAGCTGCTATGGCAGCATGTGAGGTAGCTTGGTTGAGAAAGCTACTTGCAGATTTGGGTCTATCAGTGGATAGACAAGTTGTCATTTTCTATGACAACATTAGTAGTATACAGTTGGCCAGGAACCCAGTCTTTCATGCTCGTACGAAGCACATAGAGGTCCACTACCACTTCGTCAGAGAGAAGGTCTTGGCAGGAGACCTTGACCTTGTTTATGTCAGCACAGAGGATCAGATAGCTGACATCTTCACCAAAGCATTGGGTACAGAGAAGCTCCGCAGATTCAGAGCTTCACTTGGTGTACATGAGATGGAGTTGAGCTCGAGGGGGAGTGTTGAGATATCGAGCTCTAGTGAGGCGGACACTGACCCGCCTGGGGGATAGGCCCCGCACTTACACCACTGGCATGGTTGGTGAGATCATGGGAGATATGCGGCCAGTGGGATGACAGGCTGTGTGACAGCCATTCTAGAGACTGGCATAGTTATAGCGCCAGCTCATTTAGTCGGGTTCACACTATAGAGAACCCGTGTATGTATTGGCTGAGTACCTTTCATATTGTGTGTACTCTTATTCTTGTATATGGTGTGTTGAGTGTTGAGTAGAGAAGAAGAAGATTTTAGCCTCTCACCTTGTGTGTTCTCTATTAGGGTTTTGTGAGTGTGTGTGTGTGCTTGCAAGAGCTCAAGCTCTCTTCCCCCCTGCATCTTTTCAATTTATAAGTTTTCAATTTTTGAAGTTCATTCACATAGTATTAAAACAAGTGAAAAACATTTCGTTCCCAGATTTCTATTAAAAATTAGGCAAATTCTACTCTGATACCAACTGTGAGATCCCTCTACCCCTCCGCGCACCGGACTCTCGGTAGCTGACAACGGAAGCAGCCCCCTCATGTGCAAGGCAGGGTTTCTCACTCGGGGTCTCGCCCACGAATGTCCGGGCACGAGACTAGGTTGGTGGTCACTCCGAAAACCGAAATCGAGAAAATTTCCCATGCCCGGAAAGCGGGGACGATTTCACCTTTTGAATTTTCTTAACGAATTTTTCTAACGAGATCAATTCTAAAATATCCTTCACCTGAATAAACCAGATAGAAGGAAACTATCACTGATATAATTTGATCATCTAAGTAATTTCAATGCTTTTTTCCTAATCAAGATCAGACAGAGCCGTTGATCCACTCAATTGAGAAATTTATCAGGGAATTAACTAGCTACTCGAATCCTAGGATAATCCTAAGATTTTTCAGTTTGATTATTAAAACTCCACTGATTCCAGCCTAACCCCATCCGGCCCATGGGTTAGCCACCACCCTACCACTGGAATCGGTGGAACCAACAAGTACTCACCCACCCATAATTGAAATGCCTTTCTTAACTTTAGCTTTAGAAAACAGATACGCACACACTCCTCTTTAAAACTTTAATAATCTATATAAAAATAATCTATTGACAAAATAGATATGATCACAGATTTCATAATTCAAAATTTCCATTCAATCTCTTGTTTCACAAAAATAGTACCACTCTGGACTCTCCGTTGGGACCAGCTGGTCAACAACGAGATCCAGTAATAGATTACAATAATCACTTCGTCAACATACATATATATATCTTCCTCGACATACGTATGAGTGTCCTAAGCACCGCGAGCCCATGCATCGCCTGGTCAGAACCCTCCAGGATCCTCCTTAGGTGTCCTGGTACTTCACTCAGGGACCGCTTCGTCGACCCTCGCCCATCGTACCGGAAGCACACCATTTTCCACCATACCCAGGCTGGTCAAGACCTGGGCAGGTTTTTGCCGCATGAGCTGTCCCTCGAACACTCCCTGCCAGCTGTTGCAACCAAACTTCCCTTAGATAAACATATATGCCAAATGCTCCCTCCAGCATTCTGGCGTAAGACAGTCCTTTAAGAAAATAGGGTTTCTATGCAAGTTTTCAGTTTTGATTCTATTTGAAAACTATGAATAATCTTAAATCCGTATCTCAATACTTCTAGATCCAGGTCTGAATTCCAAACAAAATTCCTCGAATTCTGTTAACTTGATCCTCAGATCAAAATCAAAAGTCTTAACTTAGTTTCAGATTCGGTGGGGGATTTGAGTGCATTTTTCCTGAACTGGGCACATCATCATTGATCGAAACTGACGAAGGAATTAGGCCTTAGTCAAAAGTCTGAATCAGAGTTGGGTCTGGAAAGGTTCTTCCTAAACTATCTTTCTCGAAAGGTACTATTTTAATTTCTCTTTTTCTAAATTTCGTTCGACGAATATTTGCTTACAGATTTCTAAAACATGAATTTCTTATGAGGAATAAAATAATCATTTATCTCGATCTCCGACTTTGTTAATTGAATTTTCTCATTATCATCTTAGTGAATGTGAAACGGTAGCATTTCTTCTCACAAATTATCTACTTATTCATTTTTCCAATTTTTACGAAAATTAAACAGAGGATTAAGGAGAACCCTTATTTAATCATAAAGATTCTATATGCATCTAATTATGCAAAAAATCCAATTCTGATGAAAGTCACACTTTTATCATCATAAAAATCATTTATGTTGAAAATCACTCTTTTATCATGAAAGAATTTCTTTTATGCATAGGTTTATGCATATAAATCATTTATGATGAAAATCACTCTTTTAATATAAAAGAATTTCTTTTATGTATATGTTTATACATAAAAATCATTTATGATGAAAATCACACTTTTAATATAAAAAATATATCTTTTATGCATATGTTTATGCATAAAAATCATTTATGATGAAAATCACACTTTAAATATTAAAAAAATATCTTAAATCATTTATGATGAAAATCACACTTTTAATATATAAAAAAATATCTTTTATGCATATGTTTATGCATAAAAATCATTTATGGTAAAAATCACACCTTTAATATAAAAAATATCTTTTATGCATACTTTTATGCATAGAAATCAATAATGATAAAAGTAACACTTTTATATAAAAAAATTATCTTTTATGCATCAACTCATTTGTATTGGCATGTTTGAATACTAATTTCTTC
Source organism: Cibotium barometz (assembly GCF_041138505.1). Classification (NCBI taxonomy): domain Eukaryota; kingdom Viridiplantae; phylum Streptophyta; class Polypodiopsida; order Cyatheales; family Cibotiaceae; genus Cibotium; species Cibotium barometz. Next base: position 26,928,408 of record NC_141075.1, on the reverse strand, counting down.
TTATGCATGCATTCATATAGGATATGCCTCAGGCACAACCTAGCGGGACGAGTAGTGCAATGCTAACCAGGTTTACATAAGGCTTGTACACGTGTTTTTTTGTCGTGTTGCTATCCATCAATGGATCAACACTTCCATGTAAAATTACTTTATTATACGTATTTTAGGCTGCCATTTTTACATGTACATATGATGGTCTAGGACATACAAAATGTTGTTATCCATTCCTTGGACCAATATCGACATGTAATTATGAACAATGTAATCATCTTTTCGAATTAATACAAAATACAGGTTTTCTCTCAACTTTGAGTACAATTGGACAAGTACTGTTACCAACAGGCAGAATGTTGTAACCAGCTGGCTGCACCATTCTGCCCAAAAACATTTTCCTGCATAGGACGTTAGTATATGCGTCGTTGTGTGCGTGCCAGTATCTACGATGAAACTTTAATTTTATCAACCCGTATACCGATGCCTGTACTGATGCGCATACTAGCGCATATGTACCGGGGGTATACCAGCGTGCATACCATGCCCTCTTCAGGTGCTTGTATAGGCACCGGTAAATCATCATTCTCTTGTAGTGTAATTGCTATTTGCTTCACCTCCATATATGCTCTCTAAGGAGGAAAAAGATGAAGTAGCAAGGCAAGTCAAGGAGCTCTTATATACGGGATGGGTGGAACCATCATTCCCTTGTAGTGTAATTGCTATTTGCTTCACCTCCATATATGTTCTTTAAGGTGGAAAAAGATGACGTAGCAAGGCAAGTCAAGGAGCTCTTGTATATGGGATGGGTGGAACCAAGAAAATAATCATTTACTTCACCTGTGCTTTGGGTGAAGAAGAAAGATGGAAAATTTTGTATGTGTATATATTATTGTGATCTCAAAAAGTTCACCACCACATCAAGATAGATTTTCCATACCTTGTGTGGGTGACCTTCTTGATGAACTCAGGGATGCCAAGTTGAGGTCAGGGTACCATCAAATTAGAATGAAGGAGGGTGATGAGTTCAAAAGAAAATTTAGAATAAAAAGAGGGCTATTTCATTTTATGGTGGTCATTTGGGTTATGTAAATGCACCTGCTACTTTTCAAGCTTTGATGACAAAAAAATACTACAGCCCTTCCTCTTCAAGTTTTTTTTGGTTTTCCTGAATGATATCCTCATCTATAGCAAAGGAAAGGAGGAACACTTGATGAGAAGTTCTTGATGTATTGAAGAGACACCACTTGTATATAAAGGAGACTAAATGTACTTTTATGGCTCAAGAAGTGGAGTATCTTGGTCACATTATGAGCAAGGAAGGCATCGAAGTGGATCCTAAGAAAGTTGAGTGTGTATGAAAGTGGCCTACACCTATAAACACAACTCAAGTAAGGGGATTTTTAGGCTTATCATCTTTTTATAGTAGATTCATGAAAAGATATGCAAAAATTACAACCCCACTCACACAAGCTCAAGAAAGAAGCCTTATTTTGCGATGTAATTGCAAATAAGAGCTCAAAAAGATGCTCACATCAAACCCTATTTTTGTTTTCTCGGATTTCACTAAGCCATTTGGTGAGAGATGATGCATGTGGGAAAGGAATTGGGGAAATTTTGTACCAAGATCATAGTGTGATTGCTTATGAGAGCCGCAACTTAAGTGAGAAGGAGATGCAAATTCATGTGTATGACCAAGAAATGATTGCTATTTTATGTGCTATCAAGAAATAGCACCATTATATTTATGGGAGTCACTTTTATGTGAGGAGTAATCATCCGGTGTTGAGGTATTTCCTCTCTCAACCAAATTTTTCTTCTAAACAAAGGCAATGGTTGGCTACCTTGCAAAACTTTGACTTTGAGATTACATACACAAAGGGCAAAGAGAACGTGGTTGCTACTGCTCTAATGCTCTATCAAGAATGTGGGTATTGTCTTTGTCGGGCATCTCCAAAATGCATAGAGATTGGATCACGGACAGTCAAGAGGAGTATCTCTTAGATAAGGAAGTGTCATAAATATTATAGAAATTATAGCATGGTTCTCATGAGGATTTGGTTCATTTTAAGCTTCAAAATGGTCTCTTATACTACAAAGAAAGAGTCTATCTTGTGCCTATGTCCGAATACATGGTAAAAGGTGATGGTGGAAGAAATGCATTTATCTCTTTTTATGGAGAAGTTATGCCTTTTTTAAGACCTATGAGACAAGATAAGGAAGAGCTTCTATTAGAAAGGGATGTGGAAGGACATACATGCATATGTGTCAAAGTGTATGCCTTGGTGCTAGTACTATCTTCTTAGCCTTACTAATACTCCTATTCTATCTTCTCCTATATCAATGCTTTTAGCAGAGATAGCTTTGCTAGTAATAGTGCTAGCTTTGTATATATGTTCCATATAACATTTGGTCACAATTTCTGACGCCTTCCCAAGGAAATTGAGCTCCTCTTGGGCCACAAACTTAAATAAACACTATATTTCCTTCTTGAAACTCACTGGACGGAGCTCTTTGGTTCTAAATACTACGTTTGATAATTTGGAGCTGCCTTAATATATCGCTCTTGATAGCTTAATGATCCATTTGATTGTGAGGAGATACCCTTTTGCACCTGGTTGCTGAATAAAGCTGCCAACTTTTGGCTACTTTCTCTCGACTGTGAGGAGATGTCATTGTTGTCTATTGCTTGTTACTGCTTGTTGATGTTATTTGATGCTTCTACTTAAGCTGCTCATCATCGTCTTCTCATGTGTGCTTATGCGCACGACAATTGCTGTTTACATGACTAATTGCACTTTATGCTCTCCCTTATGAATATCAAAGGAAGGCTATTGCCGTTTCTTTGATGATGCAAGAATGTGAAGGAATATAGATTTTTTTTGAGCAACTAAGCTAACTACTCACTAATAAATCCCAAATGAAAAGACTTTCAATATCAAACACTAAACACCTACTAATCACTTGCTAATACTAAAGAACTAACCTAGGAGAGCTAGAATTAAGCTCTGATACAATGTTAAAACTACAGATCAAGCTCTCCTAGTAGCAAACCATCTATTTAATCAAGCCTAATCCTATAATAATTAAACATAATTAATCTAAGGTGGATGTAATCTAAGTTTACTCATGAGAATGAGAATGTGCAATAGACTCAAGCACAATTACGTTATAAGATTAAGACTTGTACTCATAAATAGGCTTGAGATGTGTGCAAGTGATATGTTTCATTGCTTCTTGAAATGGCCCTCTTTTATAGGAGAAGGTACACCCTTGGGCTTGTACATCAATGTGGGATAAATCCCTTTGCTCATGTGGCTTCATGCTAGGCTTTGCTTTTTCTTGGCTACTCATTCTCACTCCCTCCCTCTTCCTTGTGCTCTTTGGCACCACATTTCTCAACACCTCTTTTATATGAGGAGGTACACCCTTGGGCTTGTACATCAATGTGGGATAAATCCCTTTGCTCATGTGGCTTCATGCTAGGGTTTGCACTTTGTTGGCTATACTGATTCTCACTCCCTACCTCTTCCTTGTGCTCTTTGGCACCACATTTCTCAACACCTCACTCAAGATCGTTTTTTTAAACTCCCCATCTTCAGGTATGTATAAGTGGTTATATAAGTATAAATTCTCATCCTCCTCAATTGTGTACCCTTTATGACATTCTTTATTCCAGGGGTATTCCTATCCTTCTCTATAGTAAGAAAAGAAATAACGGGCATAAAAAATCTATATTGAGCGAAATTTTCTTCAATCTTCTCTTAATAAAGAACTAGAAACCATCAACACTATAAACAATAAATCATTTCTACCAAGGGAATTTGCTACTGTATTATCTTTTTAATCTATATTTAATTTCAAAATCAAACTCTTGGATTGACTGCATCCATCTCGTTTGTCACATATTAAGGATATCTTGAGTGAATATCCACCTTAAACTCTTATGATCCATCTCCTTTGTCGCATATTGAGGATATATTGAGTCTATATCCAAGCAAATAATGACTCCATATCTCTAGGGCATACACAATCACAACAGTAGTTCTAGATTATGAAGAGTTAGAAATCTTGAGTTAGAGGCTTACCTACCTTGAGAATTCTTTCTTGACCATATTTTGTCTTCAAAGTTAGCTCTTGGTGCCCTTCGACTTCCTTGATGAAGGTACCTTCAAAACTAGTGAAGGTACTTTTAATTGGCTGATGGTGGGTTCAGTTCATACTCCTACTTCCTTGAAAGTACCTTTGATTGATGAGGGCTTCAGATCATACTCCTTTGGAGGAGGGGCTATTTCTTCCATCGAGTCTTGTTCTATTTGTAGATCTTTCATTTTTTCTTCTTCCACTTCTTGTGATTTGGTGCATGGTTCTCTTAATTTCAACTTGGGGGAAGGTGCTTCCTGTGGAATTATTATATCTTCTTTACTTAGGATAAGAGAGGAGGAATTAACTTTAGTGAAGCTCTCTTCTAGGAATAGGACATAAGAAGCTTTGGAATTCAACCACTCCTCAATGTCCTAGATTGATGCAACTTCAAATGATTCATTGTTTCCTATGGTGGAAGGTACTCCCCTAGGAAGGAGGAGTTGATTTGAATCTTTGAATCTAATAAGAGACTATCTATCACTTGTGAATGGGCTTTGGGCAACATCTACTTCACTCTTTGATCTTCATGAAGTGACATCTTGGTCAGCATCTATTGAATCTTCCAAGGTTGTGGAACCTTTTCCTTTGTATCCTCTGTAGAGTTTTAAGACCACTCTTTTTACTCCTTTTCTAATAGTAAGAGTGCCTTTATATAAATCTGTCCTTGCTCTTTCTTGGAATAGCCATGGTCTTCCCAAAAGGAGAGGATAGGAAGTACCATATGATATTATATGAACCACCAAATATGCAAGCCAATAATCCTTTCTTGGGATGGTTTTTTTACATTACATAGGATATGTTGGGGTTTTACTCTGTTTGGTCATCCATTCAAATAAGTGAATTGGTTGGCTGCAATCCTTTCACATCATCTATTGTTATTTCCACTAGGACATTTGAATGTAACATCGTTCAATCCATACGCCCAATTCTAGAGTGCCGAGGTTAATGAAATCATCAACTTCATGAACTTTTGACGTCCATCTTGGAATGGTTCTCTAGATTTGAAGTCATGGTTAGTCTCAAACATCTTTGTTTAGAGAGAAGATATTTGAACCTCTTCTCGTTGCAAGGTGGAGACAAGATGAGGAGCTGCCTAAAGTGATGTTAGGTTGGAAAGTATCTAGGTCTTTGACAAGATCATAATCTTTGACTAGCTCTATAGGCTTCTGCAACCCTTTTGGAAAGGAAGCCACTCCTAATTTGATGACTTTGGGGAAGAAAATCTCTCTTGAAAAGATTAATCATCTTTAGCTAGATCCTTGGTAGAAGGATGATTCTTAATGATAATCTCTTTATCTTAATCTAAAATCTAGGCTTGACATGCTAGAAAGAGAGAGATTAGTTATTTTTATGATTTTTAATCTAGAAAAAAAGGATGATTAATTCTTTTAAACTTGTTTATAATATAGAAAAATCATATTAACTCATAAATTGAAAGAGGGTTATGCTAACATTTTTAGAAATGAGGAATGGTTATTTTAGTTTAATCAAGAGAATTAATCATAATTATGCTTATAATTATGGTCATAAGTATACTATGTCAAGTCGACATTGATCTCAATGATACAAAACTCAAGAAGGAGCTCATGAAGATGGAATCTGTTTATACATTATAACTTTGCAAAGATGAATCTATTGATGGGTAAGAGAAAGTAATGCATGAGGGCATGGCTAAGCTTTTAGAAAAGTACAAAGAAGTGTTTTAGATGCCTAAAATCCTACCACCAAAGAGAGATGTTGATCATGGTATTAATCTTGGACCAAATGCAAAGATGGTCACAACAACAAGCCTTTATATAATCTCTCTAAGGTAGAAAAAGTTGAGGTACCAAGGCAAGTTAAGGAGCTCTTGGTAGATACAAGAAGGGTGGAACCAAGCTAACACTAAAAAAGAGAATGGTTGGTTACCGACAGCAGCAGTTGATTATCAGCAACTATTACGGGTGTCGGTATAAGCAGTGGTAAATCAAAGGGAAAATGTCATTTTACAGGCATGAGTATATGCACCAATATGGACTCCAGTATGCGCAGTGATATAAGCACACTGTGATAATGAATAAATAATCATTTTTTAAATTTATCTAATAGACTTCAAGAGAAATTCACTGGTCATATTTACAAATTCAAAGTTCACTACCTATATTTATAATCAGAGTTACAAAGTCATAGATCATCATTTATTCTATCATCCTCGGTTAGATCCATGGTCCCAAAAAAATGTAAATTTCAAGAAATGTTTCTATATCCTCTCTTCAATGTCACCAAAAGTGTGTGGAACCATTTGGCCAATGACTTGCTCTTATGTAGGATCAAGGTCATATGTGTGCTTCCTATCAGATGTCCTTGGTAAGCTAAATTGACCCAAAAATGGTCAAAAATTGACCAAATTGATCTGGAAAATTCTAAAATCAGTTTGCTTGGTTAGAGGCTCACTTTTTCCTATAAATAGAAGCCTCCCCCTTTGTAAAATCTTAATGGTGTTTATGCACTGTTACTCTACTCTTGTCCTGTGTGGGAGGAGCCATCTACATTGAATTTTTTAATAATTCAATTATTTTTGGGCTAATCCTCTCCAAAGTGAATTGGTAGCCACTCTTGCTTCAAACAAGAGTAGAACCCTCAAGCCAAAGGAGAGCTTAAAAGCTCCATGTAAGCTAATTTTTCTTACTTTGTTTGTAAATTTTAATGAAAAATCTATGGTTTTCTTGATTTTTATGTTTTGTAATTGATTGAATTAAATTCAAATGCTATGCCTTCTTTGATGAAAAGGCCACCCCCTTCTCTTCTTTACATTCCAACCTTTCTTAATCCTAGAAAGAACAACTAAGGGATTAGTCAAAGTCTTCTTATTGTTAACTCTCTTGAATTTAGAAAATTGTGTAGATTAGAGTTCTATAAATCTAATTTTGGTTAATTTAAGTTAAATAAAGAATGATAAAAATGAGAAATGGTCAGCCATACAAAGGAGGTTATGGCAAAATTTTTCAAAATTTTATGAAAAAGAAAGTTTGTTTTTATGTTATTCCAAAAGAGTAATTCCCACCATTTTTGCATCTAAAAGAAATATTCTAATTACTCCAAGTACATATTCACCAATATGCATGGATATCACTAATATTCTTATTAAAATTGATTTTTATGCATAGAAAGATGCATAAAGGAAATTTTTTATTATAAAAGTGTTATTCCTATTAAATTTGATTTTTACGCATAGAAAGATGCATAAAGAAATTCTTTTTATTATAAAAGTGTTATTCTTATTAAATTTCATTTTTATGCATAGAAAGATACATAAAGAAATTCTTTTTATTATAAAAGTGTTATTCTTATTAAAATTGATTTTTATGCATAGAAAGATGCATAAAGAAATTTTTTTATTACAAAAATGTTATTCTTATTAAATTTGATTTTTATGCATAGAAAGATGCATAAAAGAAATTTTTTTTATTATAAAAGCGTTATTCTTATAAAATTTGATTTTTATGCATAAATAGATACATAAAGAAATTCTTTTTATTTTAAAAGTGTTATTCCTATCAAATTTGATTTTATGCATAGATAGATGCATAAAATGATTTTTTTTATAAAAGTGATATTCCCATTGAAGTTGATTTTTATGCATAAATAGATGCATAAAGAATTTTCATATCAAGATTATAATTCTCTTAAATTCTATGTTTAAATTCTATGAGTATTTGATAAATGAATAATTAAATACTCTAAGAGAGAAATTTTTATTGTTTTATATTCACACGAATTGTAAAAAGAAAATTCAGGAAATCTATCAAGAGCAAAATATTCAGATAAATGATTAGTTTATTCCTCATTGGAATTATTGGATATTTTATTTAAATTCAAAGATAAATTTTAGGTAAATTTATTTTATCTATGAGAAATATTTAAATGGTAAAAGAGGAATTCCTATGACATTTGGAATTTAATTATTTAGATGGAAAAAGAGAAATTCCTAGCATATTGGAATTTTTGGATATTTTATTTAAATTCAAAGATAAATTTTAGATAAATTTATTTTATCTATGAGAAATATTTAAATGGTAAAAGAGGAATTCCTATGACATTTGGAATTCAATCATTTAGATGGGAAAAGAGAAATTCCTATCATTTTTGAATTAATGGATATTTTAATTTAGATGAATTTATTTTATGAGAAATGTTTGATGATAAAAGAGGAATTTCCATGATATTAGAATGCAAATAATTAAATGCAAAAAGAGGAATTCCCATGGTATTTGAGATCCATGAAATCAAATGGGAAGAAGAGAAATTTTTAATATAATTCAATTTATGATTATTCTTCAAAAGTGAAAATATGGGTGGAATTGATTTTTGTAAATCCCATGAATTCTTTTATTCAAAAGGGGAATATTGAATATAATTAAATTGACGAATTGTGAAGGAATATGAAAATAGTCGTCGAGAAAAAGAATCTTTATCTAAGCCAAGCAATTGGCAGAAATTTAGAAAAAGTCCCATTATCGGTATCAAAGTAGAAAAAGCTACTAAAGGATAATAGGATGTGGAATGGATGTGATAAGATGTGAATGTATGTGTTAAGATGTAAATGAGATGTGATAAGATGTAAATGGGATGTGATAGGATGTGGTGTAATGAAAATGAATGTGGATGAGATGTGAGGTAAATAGATGTGGATGTGGATGTGAATGATGAGATGAGAATGAGAAGAGAGGATATGTGAAAGGGTGAGATGGGAAGTAAATGGATGTGCATCGCGAGTGGATGAGATCTAATGAGGATAAATGAGGAAAGATGTGATGAGATGGAAAATGATGTGATTGGATGAGAATGGGAATACATATGAAATGGATATGGATTCAATAATGTGGAAGATTGATGTGTCTCGGGCGGGGTAGGTCCAGACTAGCTCGTGGAGGGTCCACAAGATCCACTATGTCGGTGTTCTCCACCTCCTGGGTTCGGAAGAAACTGGACCGAAGCTCTCTCAAGAAGGTGTCCTTGTGTCTGCGGAGCTCAAGCAGGAAGAGGCCTAGGCAATGCTGATTCTGGAAGTCAATGATCCTGGAGGATGAGAGTTCGTTATAGAATCTGTATTTATGACCTATTTTTCAATGACTGTTTTATGTCAAAAAATGATGGGAAGCATTTTGACCGTCTTGTGGAATGAGGTCGTTTGGAGACCTAACTGATAAATTTGCAACAGATGATGGAGAGTCAATGGAGGATGTCTCGCGTATAGCAAGGTCGGCCGAGGTCTTGACCAGCCTCGGTTTAAATGGTGAGATTTCGGTATGGTGGATGAGGGACCAAGGAAGCGGCCTATGAGTGAAGCGCTAGGTGACCTGCTCGAGAAGGATCCTAAAGGGTGCTGCCCATACGGTGCTCGGGCTCTGGGTCACCGAGGATACCCACACGTGTGTCGTGGAAGATATTGGAACAAGGAGTAAGAGTTGTTTTCTAAAACCGAGCATGGATCTGGTTGATAGACCTTGCTGGTCCTCAAACGGATGAGTCCATGGCTCTTTTATATGGATCTGTTGGTTGATCTTGCTGATCTTCAAGGGAGATTCCATTCTGATTTTTATAAGTGAATATATTGCCAGGTACTATGAGCTAGGAACTATCAAAAAGGCCCCTAAGTGGACAAGTGGTGAGCATTCTGGTTACCAATGATGCCATAAGTACACCGATGAAGGAATGATTGGAAATTAGGATTCAACCGGATATTTTGGAGAATTATGATCAGTGACACTATGATTTCATTAAATGATTGTTTTAAAGACAGCTGAATTTGTGAAAAAGGAAATTTCATATTGGGTGTGTAAGTGGTGTGACTAGCTTTAAATTTACATGAATATCCAGCAGGGGGCCTGGGAACTCTTTTCCCTGGTACCCGGGACAAAACCTAACCAAATTCCTAATTGGACCCCATGTCTACAATGGTTTGGGAGGTTGGCTAACTGCTGGATAGGGTTAGGTTGGACTCATGGATCCCTAAAATGAGACTCAATTCTGTTATCGTATGATAGATGAAGTAAATCCTGGATAAAAATTGTTCTATGGAAAAGAATCAACGGTTGTGCCTCTCAAGGAGGAAAAAAGTGTTGGTCTCTATAATCTAAGTGCAAGTCTTTTCCTTGATCTGACTATAGGACTTACGGGTTCGGTCAGATCAGTTCAGTTAGTTAAGGCTCATGACTACGTTAGAGTAAATTTATCCTGGAGGAATCGCCCGAGGGTGAGGGAAGTTTTTCCGAGTTTAGTTTTGGAAGAACCGAGGGATTAGTCTCTTGTTCGGATATCCGTGGTGGGCGAGGCCCCGAGTGAGGGACCCTGCCCCATGCAAGAAGTGCTACTTTTGCTGCTAGCACCCTAGAATTCATTGCACGAAGGGGACAGGGATCTTTTACCTCTTCCCCAATTACTATATCATCTTCAAGATGGCTCCATAGTCAAGGCATCTCGTGGTTAGATGTACTGAGAAATTCTATTATGTAAACAAGAGATTCTTGTACAAACCGTCCTTCAGCCATACTAAACTCTGGCCAAGCTCATTGTTGCACAAATCCCTTTATAGTTTTCCGGAATCTCTCTAGAAAAAACATCCACCAACAATGGAGAGTCCCTCCAACCTCATCAACAACATGAACTAAGAGGTGCATCTGGATGGTCAATATGCTTGTTGGTAGAAACTTTTCTACCATATGCACATGGCTTCCAAGGAGTTTAGACATATCGACTCTAAGCTATCTTGCCTTATTTCCTTGGTGGAGATCCAACGCACCAATGTACTAATCTTTTATATGGTAGCTCTTATTTCTTTGGTGAGGCATCCCTTTATTGCAATTGGAAGCACAAATTGTAGAAATTTGTGCCAATCATGTGACTTTAAGCCATGAAGCTTGTCGTCTTTTTTTAATGCACCCTTTAGGCTATGCATACATCCGGTTGGGGTGCAAAACTCTGCAATGGTCCTCTTTACTTGTTTTTCCTCCAACTTATTTAAGACTCATGTGGATTTAGGTAGGACCACCTTCCCATCGGGTCATGGTTATGGCCACAATTCTTCCAAACAACCTGCAACCACCAGATCAGTCCCCCTTGCTTTCTTTGGCCCCACTTATGGTTTTCCAAAGCACCTCAGCTACATTCTTGAAGATGTGCATTGGGTCTAGTAGATGGTTTATTAGAAGATCACTCCAATAAGGAAGTCTATGAAAAATGGAGAGCCTCTTCATCCCTGGCCCAATGCAAAATTTTCATTTTCCCTCCATGCTTTCTTCCAGTCACTTGTCTTTAAACATGAAGGTAGTCTGCCTAGATTTCCCTCTCGAAATTCATGATTCTTAGGGAGATATCACACATGACCTTGGTACACTATCTTTCGAAGAAGTGATGTTAGTAAACGAGCATCCAAATGAAGTCCACATAAGGGGCATGCATTGTATCCAAATTTAGTAAATCTACAAATCAACAAGAAAGGTTATTAGAGCAAACACACCTGAAAAACCTCACAAGTTTAATTAATTAAGTAATAATGCAAAGGAGATTGCAAGCTGTATGTATCAAAACTTACCCGAGCATTATCCGTAGCCTGGCCAATCATGCATAGTCCACATTAGTATACCTTTCATGATTGTAACTCTTTGCCAATAGTGCTTGGACATATCATGAACTTGAATGCCATCCCAAAGTGTTTGAAGCTCCTCTACCAATGGGGCCATGTATACATCCATGTTCTTTACTTTGTACTTCCTAGTAGGAACTATCAATGATAGAAAGAGGTGTCCCTAGTTTATTGCCAACCATGGTGGAAAGTTATAATTTACAAGGAAAACAAGCCATGTGCTCCATGATGAACTCTGTAAACCAAATGGATTCACACCATCCATTCCTAGCCCTAGACGAATGTTACGAGGCTTTTCCTTGAAAATGGGCCACTTCTCCTCAATGTGTCTCCATGCAAGAGAATCAACTAGGATGCGCATGACATTGTCTGTGGATCTAGTAGATTAATCGCATGTCATTAAACTTGCTATAGATTTGCACCTGAACATATGTTTTATCCAAGGTATGATAGGGAAGTGTCTGAGAAATTTTGTAGGAACCTTCTGCCCTTGAACATCTTGCCTGTATCTAAGCACCCCACAACTTGGACATTCCTTGATATGTGTACACGTATTTGTGTCGTATAGGATACAATCATTGGGACAAGCATCGATACAATTGTAGTCCATGCCAATCAAACTTAACAATCTTTTGGCCTCCACAAAAGAGCTCGACATCTCATTATCCTTTAGTAAGATTTGGTCCTTTAATAACCTACCAAGATGAAATAGGTATGCTTAATCAATATTGTGTACATTATACACAAAAGAAAATTACCTCATACTCATGTCATACATACTTGAATAGCTTTGTCATGCTTGCATCAAACCACCCAGGCATACTTGAATAGATCTGTCATGCTTGCATCAGACCACCCAAACATTGATTGTAAGTTCAACATAGACAGGCATGTGCATAATTTGGATATTCGAGCTCGAGGATAAAGTGGTAGACGTGCAAGGTTATGCAATTCCTCTTCTTCATGTGTTGTATCTCGATTTTGTGTTGCCATATCGTTCTCCTCACCATGGATCTCTAATCTATTGCCAAGCGATTTTATAAATGCATCCAACATATCATCCATCATAACCTCTTCTAACATGTCCTCTCGTTGTTGATGTTGTTGGATGGATTCCCGGAGGAGAACTGTCCTGTATATTTTGGTTTGTTTGGTTTCTTGTCTTGAAAATTGTATCTTGTAGTGTTTTGTTGGGCTTCTATGTGCTCAACATGATCATCAAGATTACTAGGATCTTCATGAGAGTGAAAATGTAGATTTTATAGACGTTTCACTGGATATATACCATACAAGCATACATGGTTATTACAAATTCTCCGTCTTTTAGTGACTTGATACAACGTGTGCATGGGCACATGCATCTCTCTTCAAGATTGACAGATGCCTCAGTGGATACCACGCTAGTGTTTGGAGGCTCCATGTCGTGTATTGGGGTGCCACGTTGTCATTGTTTGCCATCTCCACCGCATTGGGATATTTTTAATTTGGGCTAATGGGAGTCTCCTATATAGGGGAGACCAAATTTGTTGGTCAATGTAATGTGAAATGTCGGGTGCAACAAAATAATAAATTCAAAGTTTGTGAAAAATTACGGGCATCAGTAACTATGCTGGTATATTTGCCAAAAATAATTTTAATTATTACCAACATGTATACCGATACATATACCGGCGGGCGCAGATATCGGCGCCCATAAAAATTACAGAACTCTGCCGCCGATCATTTTTCTTGTTTCTTGAGATACATAGGAGGTTTCAAAGGTGGACTCCTCACCCCCCTTCCTTTTTTTTTCCATGTTTCCCTCCTTGTTTGTAAGATTCCTCCCTAGCCTCTCAAGATGTCCAGCATCTTCACCTAAATCAAATCCCTCTTCAGAAATATAAAAGATCTTGTTTCTACCAGTTTTGACCTAGAGAGAGAAAATCTTCTAGAGAGTGGTAATTCAAATTTTAAATATTTTTGGATGAAAAAATATCTCCTCTTATTAAAATAAGTTCCCCCGAAACAAAAGTTCAAAAAGATTTTCAGAAGGTGCATTAGAAATTAAGTATAATCTGTCAAGAGACATTATCCTAGGGGTCAAGATTGTTTTGAAATTTTAAATTAAGGTTCCTATGGACCAATAAGATTCATCCAAATGTAAGGAGGAGATAAATAGAAGAATAAAAGGAAAATTCCCCAAAAATGAGTAAATACTCACATAAGATGAAGAGTTGACTAAGGACAAGGTTAATAGTTAAAAAAGAGAGATATTTAGATGAAATGATGCATTTTTGACACCTCAGTATGGGGGAATTCCCCTCATGAAGGAGGCGCCTATTTCACATGTGTGGGAGAGTTTTAAATCCCCAAATAATGAGATATTTTTATCTCTACTCTCTCCTGTTTCAACTAAATCCAAAAAGTGGACTAAACTGACCCAAAAATGGTCAAAATTTGACCAAACTGATCTGAAAAACTCTAGAATCAGTTGGCTTGGTTAGAAGCTCACTTTTCCCTATAAATAGAAGCCTTCCCCTTTGTTGAAGCTTAATAGTGCTTTTGCACTGTTACCCTACTTCTCCGAAGAGCCAAAAACTGTGAATTTAGTGATAATTCATTAGTTTTTGACCTTCCCTCTTCTAAAGATTGGTGGCCACTCTTGTTTCAAACAAGAGTAGAACCCTCAAACCATCAAGCCAAAGGAAACCTCTCAAATTCCTTCGTAAGTTGGAAATTCTCTCTTTTTTCTATTCATTTTATGGTTTTTTATGATTTTTGTCTTCTCTAAATTGAATATGATGTTATGCCTCATTGAAAAAAGGCATTCCCCTCTCTTCTTTAGTAAATCCGACCATTCTTTATCCTAGATGAATGATTAATGGATAAAATCAAGTTTTTCATAATGTTTCTCTTTGATAATAAATAGAAAATGTTTACATTAGAATGATTTAAATACTCTTAGTGAACTTCTAATTAATTTTAGAGAGTTAAAAATTGAAAAATGGTCAGCCATACAAAGGAGGTTATGGCAAAATTTTCTAAAATTGTGAAAAATAAGTTTTACTTTTTTATTCAAAAAGAGTAATTCCCATCGTATATGTATTCTTAAAGTGTTATATTTCATCCTAGGTATAGAAAAATGCATACTAAAAATATTTTATTAAAAAATATTACTTTCTTTAGAATTAAATTCTATGAATAGAAGGAAGCATATTGAAATTTTTATTTTAATTATAAAAGTGTTATTTTCATCATAAATGATTTTTATGCATAAATATATGACATTGGTATTTATACTCCACCCAAGAGTTCACACCTACTTACTAGTTGTCCATGGCCTTGGGCCCATAATGCTTTCTTACAAACCATCCCTTCCCCAATGGTTTCGTCCTCGAAACCTCAAATGAATACCCCAAATTCGGAGAAGAATGTTCCATGTGGCTGAATTTACACCAACCCATATTGCTCTATCAATGCTTCATATCCCTCCAATGCTGAAATAGGTTGCCATGAAGCTTCTTTCTTAGGTAAACCTTTCCATTGAACAAGATACTCCACCAAGGTACGAGTGCGAAGTACCTTTTTCCTTGTACCCAAGATAGCTTCTGGAATGTATTCAATCATTCCCTCTTCATTCATTGGAGGTAACTCATCAACCATTTGATCGATCATACCCACATATCCTTTCAAGTGAGAGACATGAAACACATCATGAATCTTTGTTGTAGATGGAAGTAAGAGTTGATATGCAACCTCCCCAACTCTTCGTATCACTTGATAAGGACCATAATAGCGATGAGCTAGCTTGGTGTTGGTGCTTCCCTTCAAAGACGCATATCTTGACTTTGGTATTCTCAAAAGAACCCAATCTCCCACTTTGAATTCCAATGGTCTTCGATGAACATTGGCATATTGTCTCATTTTCTCTTGTGCAACCTTCAAATTACTTTTGCATTGTTGCAACAAAGCTTGTGTTGAAATTTGAGCATAATGATGAGCTATGGTGGATCATACACTAGAATCAACATGATTAACAAAGTGATTAGTAAATGATTAAGATGTAATTAGTGACTAATTAGCAAATAGATTAATGTAGGCATGGATACTCAAAAACCAGCAAATTCTCATTAGGGCTATGCCTCAATTTATAGAGTTTACATCAAGCATCTAATCCCATTGATTTCTCCATGATTCACTCCCAGAATATCTCCACCTTTTGCCTGATTCTCTCCACCTCTTCTCTTTTCCCTGAATATCTCCCAGAATATCTCCACACTCCTAAATTCCCTCATGCTACCCATTATTCTCTCCCAGTAGATTCTTCTAACTTTTCACAGGTTCTTTCACAATTACATCTCCTCTTTTACAACCTCTAACCAAGGGCTTGTTCCCGCACACACCCTATTCACTTGTATATTTCAACACCTCCCCTCAAGTGAATAATCCTAGCACACCTAGACCCTATACCAAGTTTGCCTCCCCTCACTTAGTAGTCCGCGACCAGTGTCTACTCCTCCCCTCAAGTTATCTCAGCACACCTGGACCCTGTATCAAGTTTCTTTCTTACTTGACAGCCCGCGACCAGTGCCTCAAGTCCCTAAACTCCATAGTCCTTGACCCTCTCTCTCTCTATGTGTCCAAGGCTACTATAAGTGCCCGCGACCTTGACTAAAGTGCTCACACATACATCTACCACGTGGCCTACATCATCGGTGGCTCAGAGGTGGTTTTCCTTTATTGGGGCAGGTTACATTGGGTTGTGGGGTCTCTCTCTCTCTCTCTCTCTCTCTCTCTCTCTCTCTCTCTCTCTCTCTCAGAGATTTTCACATGGCTCCTCACTCTTTGGAGCCTCACATCTTCTCTTTTCTTCAGTCTTCTTCTCGTGGCAGCTTCTCTCCACGCGTCCGTCTCTTCTTTCAGTCTTCTCTGGGCAGCTTCTCTTCTTGTGGCAGCTTCTCTTCTCGTGTCCATGTCTTCCTTCAGATCTTCTTGGTGTGGATCCTCTTCTTGGGAAGAGATATTCTTCTTCTTTCATGGCTGGGGCCATGAGCTCGTCCGTCAGGTCATTTTGCTCAATGTGAGCAACATGTTTCAATGTTTTGCTGACAGTTCCTTTGGGCTTTTTATGTTTATTTTGTATCATTATGCAATGCAAACCCAAATTTATGCGGGAGGTCTTACCTTTTGCCTTAATCTGGACAAGGGCAGTGTCTGTTCCCATTTTTACACTGATGCAATGTGCCCAATACATAATGCGTATGGCATTCATTCTAATGCACATCCCCAAATGCAACTCTGGCTGTGAATAATCTTGAATTTGAGTGAGATTTACAGGCATTAACCAAGGGTTAAATGCAAAATGATGATTTTCACAAATTTATCAGCACAATTTTTCCAGAAATTATATTAAATTAAGGGTAACCAATTTGTACGGGATGGTTGGAGTAGCAAACCAACTCCGATTTGAAATATGAAGTTATAGGGATCTGTATCAGATACCTAATGGTTAATTTGAACCCTCAATTGTACCAAAATACAGTGATTAGCACTGATTAATCACTGATTAGCAAATTAATGCTCTGTTTTGTATGCAAAAAACAGAGTATGCGGGGAGTCCAGATCTGCTGGTGCCTTCCACTTCAAATGAGCTCAAATGCTTTCAAAGGCATCAATAGCAATGAGTCTAGTAGAGGATTAAGCCAAGAAACATAAGATTTGACCAAATAATGAAAGCTTAATCTCTGTTTTACCAAAGTCACCTGCAGATTTGATGAAGAGCTTGGATCTCACTGTAGACTTGATGAAACTCAATTCTGTCTTCACCAGCTTGTAGAGCATGTTGATTACACCTTGGGCTAGGAGGAATTGAATCAATTTGACTTGCACAAGGAGAAATCTTCAAAATGCTTCAGAAAAATGGCGCCCAAAAATCAGCGAAAATCTGTAGTTCTGCGCTGAATTGGCCCACAAGATTCAAGTTGAGTGTATCCCTATGAGTCTACTATAAGTGCCTAAAAGGGCTTAGCCTAATGTTATGTGTGCAAAGAGAATGGAGTCCTCCACTGACTGGGGGTGAAGGGGAAGATGAAGAACTCACTAAAAATTGATTTTTTTTGCTAATTACCTACTAATCCTAATTAATTCACTAATGGGCTCAAAAATCTGATTAATTCTAGGCATGGCTCTGATACCATGTTGAAATTTGAGCATAATGATGAGCTATGGTGGATCATACACTAGAATCAACATGATTAACAAAGTGATTAGCAAATGATTAAGACGTAATTAGTGAATAATTAGCAAAAACAAATAGATTAATGTAGGCATGGATACTCCAAAACCAACAAATTCTCATTAGGGCTATGCCTCAATTTATAGAGTTTACATCAAGCATCTAATCCCATTGATTTCTCCATGATTCACTACCAGAATATCTCCACCTTTTGCCTGATTCTCTCCACCTCTTCTCTTTTCCCTGAATATCTCCCAGAATATCTCCACACTCCTAAATTCCCTCATGCGACCCATTATTCTCTCCCAGTAGATTCTTCTAACCTTTTCACAGGTTCTTTCACAATTACATCTCCTCTTTTACAGCCTCTAACCAAGGGCTTGTTCCCGCACACACCCTATTCACTTGTATATTTCAACAGCTTGCATCCTTTCAGCTTCCTCCTTGGGATTATGGTTAGAAGTCTCATATGTACCCACCAACATAGGCAAATTGACCTTGTAACCATATAAAGCCTCAAAGGGTGACATGCCAATGCTCACATGATGAGTTGTAAGCAAACTCAACCAAAGGTAACCAATCATCCCATGTGCTTTGAGTATCATGACAATAGTGGCGTAGATATGTTTCCACCCATTTGTTTACTCTTTCTGTTTGACCATCGGTTTCGGGATGATAGGCGGTGCTTGGAGTAAGCTTGGTTCCCATATATTCAAACAATGTTCTCCAAAAAGTGCTCATGAATTTGACATCACGATCACTCACAATTTGTGAGGGCATACCATGCAACTTGAAAACCCCATCAACAAATTGCTTGGCAACATTTTGGGCTGAATATGTGACCTTGGAAGGAACGAAATGGGCCACTTTGGTCAATCTATCCACCACAACATACAAGCTGTCCCACCCTTTCTTTGTGCGCGGAAGGTTAGTAATGAAATCCATTGATATATGACTCCATTTGCCTTCGAGAATGGGCAATGGCTGAAGCAAAGCTCCCGGTTTATGTGTAGGATCCTTGTTCAATTGACATGACC
This sequence comes from Cibotium barometz, assembly GCF_041138505.1. NCBI lineage: Eukaryota > Viridiplantae > Streptophyta > Polypodiopsida > Cyatheales > Cibotiaceae > Cibotium > Cibotium barometz. The sequence continues at coordinate 26,909,396 of NC_141075.1, read as the reverse complement.
GGCACCCACTTACATAAGCATGAATGCTCTTCCACATCCCCTTCCAAAAGAAACTTTTCCTTATTGCATCAAAGGTTTTGTAGACACCCAAATGACCAGCCATAGGAGTACAATGCATCTCTTCCATGATCTTCTTGTGATAAATGATGAAGTAGGAACCAAGTAGACTTTTCCTTTGTAGTAGAGGAGACCATTTTTCAGCTCATAATGGGGTAACTCTTCACATACACCTTGCTGTAATTTCTGCACTATTTGTGAGGTTTCTTCATCAAACAAGTACTCTTCTTGTATCTCCATGATCTAATCTTTATGCACCTCAGAAATAGCATACAATGAGCAGGCCCACATACGAGACAAGGAATCGGCAACCACATTTTCTTTGCCCTTTGTGTATGTGATTTCAAAATCATAGTTTTGTAGTGTTGCTACCCACCTTCTTTGCTTAGGAGACAAATTGGGTTGTGTGAGGAAATACTTCAACACCCTATGATCACTTCTCACATAAAAATGACTCCCATATAAGTAATGGTGCCATTTCTTGATAGCATGGAGTATAGCAATCATCTCTTGCTCATACACATGGAGTTCTCTTTCTTTGTCATTCAGCTTTCTACTTTCATAAGCAATGACTCCATGGTCTTGGTAAAGTACCACACCAATCCCTCTTCCACTTGCATCCGCCCTTATTGTGAAAGGTTTGGTGAAGTCTGGACATACCAAAATAGGTGCTGATGTGAGCATCTTCTTCATATCTTCAAAGCTTTTGTTGGCAATGGCATCCCAAAAGAAGGTTTCCTTCTTCAATTTGTCCGTCATTGGGGCTGCAATTTCTGCATAGTGGGCAATAAAGCGCCTATAGAATGAAGATAACCCCAAAAATCCCCTCAATTGAGTAGTGTTTGAAGGAACCGGCCAATTCCTAATACATTCCACTTTCTTTGGATCCACACAAATGCCATCCTTGCTCACAATGTGACCCAAATATTCCACCTCATGTGCCATGAAGGTACATTTTGTCTCCTTAACATATAACTTGTTTTTCCTCAAGACCTCCAAAACCTCTTTCACGTGCTTCAAATGCACTTCCTCATCTTTGCTATAGATAAGTATGTCGTCGAAAAAGACCAATACAAACTTGTAGAGGAAAGGTTGAAGCACTTTGTTCATCAATGCTTGAAAAGTTGCCGGTGCATTGCATAATCCAAACGGCATAACCATGAATTGGTAAAGACCCCTTTCCGTACGAAATGTTGTTTTGAACTCATCACCACTTTTCATCCTTATTTGATGGTATCCGGAACGCAAATCAATCTTTGAAAAGCATGTGGCACCCTTCAACTCATCCAAAAGATCATCCACCCTTGGTATTGGAAATCGATTTTTGATGGTGATCTTATTCAAATCACGGTAATCAATGCACATGCGGAAAGTACCATCCTTTTTCTTCACAAGTAGCACCGGAGAAGCAAAAGGAGATTGACTTGGTTCAACCCATCCCATGTCAATGAGTTCTTTGACTTGCTTTGCCACCTCTTCCTTTTCAACCTTTGACAAACGATAGGGAGGCTTGTTGATTGGTTTGGCATTTGGTTCCAAATCAATAGCATGATCAACACTCCTCTTTAGCGGCATTGATTTTGGCATGGTAAACACATCTTCATAATCCTTGAGTAGCTTAACCATGTCCACATTTTCGATGCAATCCTTTTTGCTATTATCTTCCTCTTTGCAAAGCTGTAGTACATAAACATAGCCCTCTTTCTTGAACTATTTCTTCATTTAAGTAGCATTGATCATGAAGAGCTTGGACCCTAGCATTCCATTCAATGTAATAACCCCTCCATGATGCACAAAACTCATGAAACTTTTCTGTAAGTTCATGGTAAAAGAGTTCAAAGTGGACAGCCAATCACATCCAAGTACTATGTCAATTGGTCCCAACTCAATCACCAAAAGATCAACTTTGCAAGAGTAGTTCTTGGACAACTCCAATTCTGTACTTTGACACGTTATATTGCAACCCATTGAATCACCATTGGCCACTTGCACCATGTGCTTGTTTGGTAAAGAAGTTGGTTGCATTTTGAGAGTGTTCAAAGACCTTTTATTGACAAAACTATGCGTGCTTCCAGTATCAATGAGTGCATATGTTGTTCTTCCATTCACCTTGATCTTCAATCTCAATGTGTTGGCACCCTTACTTCCCGCATAAGCATCATGAGAGATTGTACACAAGGTAGTATGTGCACTATTGTTTTCATTCCACACGCATAGAGGCATCCCATCATCCATTTTGTCATGAGCAAACTTTAGTTTCCCACCCGAATCAAAAGGAAACTCGGGATTTTCTTCATCAAAACCATCATCATGAGAACCTCCACCCTCATGAGGATCTCCCCATCCTAAGGCATCATTGCATTCAAGGAATTCCTCCTCCTCATGATTAGCATTGTCCTCAGTGATAATGTAGCTTATGGAAATATCCTTGGATTTACATACTTTGAAGTGATCCTTGTTCCATTTTTCTCCACATTTGAAACATAGACCTTTGAGCCTCATTTCATGCAAACGGTCCTCCTTGATAACCTTGCTTTTTGAACCCCCATTTGCTGGCTTGGACTCATTCTATGTAGCTTTGTTGGACATAAATGGTGGTTTAAATGGAAGTCTTTTAGACCCTCTACCATACACGGTAGGAAATCTTGGAAGATTAGGTCTTGTGTTTGCATGAGAACCCATTTCAGTCCTTGTGATCACTTCCCCTTTGATATTCCCTTTGCTAGCCCACTTTGTCAAGTACTTCTCTTCATGGATTTCTGCAAGCATCATTGTCTTCTTCAAAGTGGCGGGTTCATGAGACTTGACATCACCACTAATAGGAGCTTTCAAGCCCCTTATATACTTGACAACAAGATAATGCTCATCAAAGTCGTCCAAGTATAATAGAAGCTTTAGAAACTTGTGAGAATATTCCTTCACGGTAGTGATTTGCTCTAGCTTGTCCCATTCCACAATGTGATTGTCCCTTTGCATGCGAGAAGTAAACTCTTCTGCCATGTCATTCTTGAATTCTTCCCAAGTAGTGATGACATAACCATGAGATTGCTTCCTCCTCCACCAAGTGTGAGCAAAACCTTCAAGATGAAGTGAGGTGAAGTAGACTTTGGCAATCTCGCTCCTTGGGCTGATTTTGAAGTAGAGATCCATCTTGTTTGCCCACTCTTCAAAGTCTTTGATAGAATTTGATTCTCCTTTGAACTTATTAAATATGATTTTGTCCTTCACAGCATTGTCAAAATCACCATGCATTCTTGAACCCCTCTGCCGTGCTCTTGGATGATCAAATCCTCTTCCTTCACCCAAGTGTCTATGCATTTGCTCATCTTCCAATTGCCAATCACCTGCATCTTTAAATCCCTTCTGCTCATACCCTCTTCTTGCATCTTGCATAAAGGATGAAGTTCTTGGAATACTGGCATTTGATCTCTCATAAGAAGCATCACCCATAGGTCTCTTGCCCTTGTCCATGTAAGAAGAATGTGGCATCATTTGAGGTGGCATCATTTGTCTTACTTTGTTCTCTTCTGGCATAGAAGGCTTTCTATCATGTTTGGCATCATAATGTACACCATCCATTGCATTCATATCGGCTTCTTGGTTGAGCTTGAGAGGAGCCAATTCACTAATGGCTTTCTCCAAGTCTTTTAACCCTCTTTGCATCACGTCATCCAGGTAGTGGTGTCGCTTGTCGAACCGTTCCATGAGGTGTTCACCAAATTGTTGTTGCCGATTTGTTTGGTTATTTTCAATCCTTTGAAACATACTCTCCATAGCCATTAACATCATGTCCACTGTTAGCGGAGTAGTTCCCAAAGATTGAGGCATTTCCACTGGCTAAGATTCATCTGGAGATGGTGCTTTTATGGTTGAACTTTCTGCATTCCTCGTTGATGAACTCGTTGCCATCATTGCTTCCGGTTGTCTTTGATCATTTTCATTCCGGGCTCCCTTGTTTTGACCTCCTCTAGTCATTTCCATGCGCGTAATTGATCCCTCCTTGCAAAGACCACTTACTTGATTTTTTTCTCTATTCAAACGGTATCCGATTTGGGTGATCTTTATATCGACGCAAAGCTCTCGACGAGACGAATAAGAATCCCCAAAAACAGATCTGAAAAAGTCAACAACCTTTGACCAGTCAACTGTACCGGGACTGAAAGTCAACTCTTGATGTTAACCGCTCAATTCTTATCCGATTTGGGTGATCTTTATATCGATGCGAAGCTCTTGACGAGACGAGTAAGGATCCCCAAAAATAGATTTGAAAAAGTCAACAGCCTTTGACCAGTCAACTATTCTAGTTGAAAGTCAACTCTTGACTTTGATCGCTCAATACTACTCCGATTTGAGTGATCTTTAGCTTGTTTGAAAGAGGTTTTCGGGTAGATTGAAGGGCTTTCAGGACAGATTTGAAAAGCTTTTGAAAATCCCTAGAAATTCAAGGATTTATCCTGGCTACAAGTAGGCAAATTTTGCAAAAATTTTACCATAGTCTCCCCTCTTTTTGCACCAAATCTCAATCAAATCAAAGCATCTCAATCAAGTATTAAAATCCTTATGCATTTGACCACTGTAAGCAAATCAATCCTCAATCATTTTTCCATCTGAGCATGTGACCTTATGGCATCAATTTTGTCCTTTTGCATAAGAAGTCGATGTAGAGGATTTGCTTGTTTGCTCAAGTCGAATGAAGTGGTCGATGAAGCGCATTGATGCTTGCCGATCTCCCGGCCAAGCACTTCTCACCCCTTCAACAAGTTTACATCCAAGGTGAAGGTTGAGGCCATTTCTTTACCACCAAGTACCTAATCCTCTTCCTTACCACGTTACCCGGCACTAACGGCAAGGAAGATTCAAGACATTCTCCCCTTGGCCTCTCCTCCAAATGCCAAGGTACCCTTACTTCATTCTAGATTCTAGGAATAAAGTGGGGTACAATTGTGAGTGGAATGTGGTTACAAGCTCAAATGAATGAGTAGAGTTGACTTACAATTGATTTATAGCATGACTCATGCTCATTCATATCATAATACATGGTTCATAGTGCTTCCTTCATCACATCCACTCATGGCAATGTCAATACATTTCCACATACATCAACAACATCCAAATCATGTGAAGTATGTATTCAATCCCCCAAATGTGCTAGAAGCTATGCTCACTTATGCCAATATGCAAGACATAGCATTGAATGGCTATGTGTAGCATTCAAGCATTCATAATGCATAAAGAAGAGCATGAATGGCCATGATTAAAGTCCAATTTCTGAAAATTAGGGTTTTATGTGTAATAAAACCCTAATTCACTCCATAGCTGGAAAGAATGCTTCAAAATTGTAAGGAAGTGATGGAGCAACTCACCAATGTCACCCGGGAAGCCTTAATGCTTGAATTTGTTGAAGGAGATGAAGATTAGGGTCACTTTGGTGAAAAACGTGGGCAGCTTTGGTAGTGATTTTCAGCCACATTGGGAGCCCCATTGCTCATGGAAAATAGGTGAAATACTTCATAAAACATTGCTACATACATGAGAGAACATACCCAAGCTTCAATGGGGAGCTTGGCTTAGTAAGCCAAGCTCTTTGTGAGCTTGAAAAATCGCATTTTCTGAGGCGGGCTACTGCAGTTCGCCGCCCCTCTTCTGGTGCTCTTTGGTGTGCTTGAAAAGTTGCTTTCACTCCCAATTGACTTGGAGACTCAATGCCCTTTGCTCATGTTGAGATTCCATGGCTAGGGTTTGCAAGAAATCTCCCAAACAGAAAAACGTTTTTGATTAACAATTGCTAATCAAGATTAGTGAATTTTCCCCAATTGGTCCACTCATTCAAAAAAATTAGGTCCATGTGCTCAGATTTGAACACAAACTCTACCTTAGCCATACCCCTTCCCCCATGAATCAAATGAAGCAGAAATTTCACGAAATGAGAAGAAGAAAAGAAAAATTAAAAATCATGGATCAAAAGCGATGCTCTGATACCAATGAAAGAAAGTAACAGGGGTGGGTTAGTCCCTCACCAAGGGAGTGGCTCATGAAGGAGTCACCACTTCGCATCTCACAGGAGAAGCTCACCATTGATTCTTGGAACAGATAACATTATCATGAATGAGCCATAATCCCATTTACATTGGTATTTATACTCCACCCAAGAGTTCACACCTACTTACTAGTTGTCCATGGCCTTGGGCCCATAATGCTTTCTTACAATCATAAATGATTTTTATGCATAAATGGATGCATAAAAGAAATTCTTTCATATTAAAAGAGTGATTTTCATCATAAATAATTTTTATGATGATAAAAGTGTGACTTTCATCAAAATTAGATTTTATGCATAAATAGATGCATATAGAATTTTTATATTTAAATAAGGGTTCTCTTAATCCTCTGTTTAATTTTCGTAAAAATTAAAAAAATGAATAAGTAGATAATCTGTGAGAAGAAATGCTATCGTTTCAAAACATGGTAGTGAGAAAATTCAATTAAACTATCGAAGTCGGAGATTGAGATAAATGATTATTTTATTCCTCATAGGAAATTCATGTTTTAGAAATCTGTAAGCAAATATTCGACGAACAAAATTTAGAAAAAGAGAAATTGAAATATTACCTTTCGAGAAAGATAGTATACGAAGAACCTTGCCAGACCCAAACTCTGATTCAGACTATTGACCAAGACCTAATTCCTTCGTCAGTTTCAATCAATGACGATGTACCCAATTCAAGAAAAATGTACTCAAATCCCCCACCGAATCTTAAACTAAGTTAAGACTTGATTTTGATCTGAGGATCAAGTTAACAGAATTTGAGGAATTCTGTTTGGAATTCAGACCTGGATCTAGAAGTATTGGGATATGGATTTAAGATTTATTCATGGTATTCAAACAAAATCAAAACTGAAAACTTGCATAGAAACCCTCTGTTTTCGTAAAGGACTGTCTTACGCCAAAATGCTGGGAGGGAGCATTTGGCATATATGTTTTTCTAAGGGAAGTTCGGTTGCAACAGTTGGCGGGGAGTGTTCAAGGGATAGCTCACGCGGAAAAAACCTGCCCAGGTCTTGACCAACCTGGGTATGGTGAAAAATGGTGTGCTTCCAGTACGATGGGGGCGAGGGCCGACGAAGCGGTCCCTAAGTGAAGTACCAGGACACCTAAGGAGGATCCTGAAGGGTTTTGACCAGGAGATGCACGGGCTCGCGGTGCTTAGGATACCCATACGTATGTCGAGGAAGATATATATATGTATGTTGACAAAATGATTATTATAATCTGTTACTGGATCTCGTTGCTGACCAGCTGGTCCCAACAGAGAGTCCAGAGTGGTACTATTTTTGTGAAACAAGGGATTGAATGGAAATTTTGAGTTACGAAATTTGTGACCATATCTGTTTTGTCAATGGATTATTTTTATATTAAAGTTTAAAGAGGAGTGTGTGCGTATCTGTTTTCTAAAGCTAAAGTTAAGAAAGGCATTCAATTATGGGTGGGTGAGTACTTGTTTGGTTCTACCAATTCCAGTGGTAGGGTGGTGGCTAACCCATGGGCCGGATGGGGTTAGGCTAGAATCAGTGGAGTTTTAATAATCAAACTGAAAAATCTTAGGATTATGCTAGGATTCGAGTAGTTAGTTAATTCCCTGATAAATTTATCAATTGAGTGGATCAACAGCTGTGCTTGGAAAAAGCGTTGAAATCACTCTGATGATCAAATTATATCACTGATAGTTTCCTTCTATCTGGTTTATTTAGGTGAAGAGGATAGTTTAGATTTGATCTCGTTAGAAAAATTCCTTAAGAAAATTTGTTAATCTATGATGGACAATCGGACGTACTACATTTTACGTCATGTAATTAGTTTAACTATGCTGAGTCATGGGCCGGGCTTGTCGGCACCATATGTTAAGGATGAAGGGATTGGGTGATCGTCGATGAGAGGCGCACCTTGAATATTAGTAGGATAAGGGTTAGGATCGACCGGCCATGTATGGGCGTCCAAGTGTGAATGGCCAAGTCACCTATAAGAGTCAAATGTAACCCTAAAATCCTCATTCTCATGTGTTGTGAATACAAGAGTGCTCTTGCCTTATCTCCTTGGTTTCCTTCTCCTGCGTGTGTGTGTGAGAGAGAGAGAGAGAGAGTGAGAGAGCGATCGAGCGCACTGTGTAGCGGCACGACGGCGGCGACGAGGCGGTAGAGCAGCGCGACGGCGGCCCCTCCTTCACGGCTGCGACGCGAGAATCCTTCAAGGCGGCAGTTAAGCGGTGAGTGACACACCTTTTGCATTCTGTTTTGAGCTTGCCTTCCTGGTTGTATGCTTGCAGCCATTCGTGGCTCGCATACGGTGTTTGGCAAGTCCCCAGCTACGACCTGTGCGGCAAAAGCGCACATTTTTGGCGCCGTTGCCGGGGAGTTGCCCTGCACCAAGCTCCAGTTTGTAGCTCAGGCTGCTGCGTGAAGTTTAATTTACACTGTAGGAAAGGCGTCTGTGTTGTTGTTGAGGTGTTTCTGTGGTTTTCAATCTCTGTTTCTGCAATTTGTCTTCTGCATTTCTGTTTCCTTTGTTATTTTTTCGCTCCGCGTGTGGGCGTGTGTTCTGTTATCTGGTTATCTGCGTGCGGGGGGGATTTCTGAATCCCCAGATCTGTGCTGTGTGCGAACTGCGCCGCGGCCAAGGCTGGACGCTAAAGAAACCAAGAAAACTTATCTCCAAAAAAAACAGAAAATAAAAATATAAAAAATATAAAAAATTAAAAACAAAAAAATTAAATTTTATTTTTAAAGAAAGAACCAAACCAAACGTGTGGAGAGGAAGAGAGGAAAGATTTTCTAATTGGAGAAAAAAATTTTGAAAAGAAAGAACCCCAATTGACCCACGACCCACGACCCCGGCCCCGGCCTCGGTCTTTTGATATATATATATAGGAGAGTGAGCCTCCATAGCTTTCTTTCAAGTGAGAGCTTATGGGAAGTCGTGCCCTATATGTAGCCCACTCCCCAAGGAGTAAAGTAAGCATGTGGGATAAAGCCCTCACCCTTTCCTCCACAAGCAAATAGGCTTTTGCCCCTTCCCCCCAAGGGAAACGGACTGTTTTGAAGACTACAGGAGCTCTAGATAGGCGACACGGTGCTGTAAAGCACACTAGGACCCTTTGAACGATACGCTCGTTTCGAGCTATCACACGCCCTAGTCCAGGTTCGACCATAAGTAAGGGGGTCAAAAATGGGTTAAAAACAATCTAAAAAACAAGTAAAAACGGGATGCGAAACACCTAAGAAACCACTTGTGTGAGTTTCAAGGGTAGTTACCAACGCACGTAGGGTACCCACGTCACATGCATCTACGTTCTGGTCGGGTGCTAGAGCTTGAACCACTAGAAAGTGTTTCAGTTTACGCAGGCTCACACCATCCCTCCACGTTAGCATCTTGGCCTTCGGCTGGAACCCAAGGGAGTGCAACCCAAGATCCACGAATAGTGGATAGTGACTCGTCCTCTGACTCAAAAGCCATGGAAGGGCACCCTACCAAGAACCCTGAGGAGACAAGCCAAAACATGCCAATGTGGGCCCCACAACCCGGATCTAGCATGTTTAGTCGTCTAATAGAGACCTTTAGTAGAGCTACACGCTCTGAACATGCGACAAGCGAAGTAAATGAAGAAGGTGGGGTAGTGGATTCGCCATTCACATCTCATGTAGACCCTACCCTCCCAAGGAGTGTCAATGTGGATATTCTACCCACTTCGTTTAATGAGGGCCCTACTGAGCTACCACATTCTGATGCTCTTCCTAAAGTAGAGGTCCCTAGAAGCCAATCCATAAGAAGTGACATTGCGTCCACTTCAAGAGAACCGTTTGGCACACCAAGTCTAGATGGGATATTTCTCAATGAAAATTGGGAATATGATCTACACACAGAGACTCTAACGGACCTATACACGGGTTACACATACCATGTGGGTTGGTTAGAAGTCCTACGATCTACATCTAGCGCCACTAATCTAGAGGAGCAACAACACATGATATGTGAGGTGATTCATAGAATTATCCAATTTGAGAGGCAAAATAAGGGAGTGAACCTAGTTTCCACTGGCCCTATGAGATTTTTGGATACGGGCAAGGCCAAACAACCAACCTTATCACAATTGGAGACTCCCTCGGTGAGTCCCATAGACCCTTCATATGTTGTTTCGCCTGGAGTCTCAATGCAGGTTGAGCCCACGAGCAGTAACTTTAGTTTTCCAACCTTGGCTCAACTTTCCATTAAGGACTCCACAATGCCTACCCCAATGATGAGCATGACAGAAAGCGCACTTGTTACCACTGTAGTTAGTACGACACCACTACCTAGTGGAACAGTACCTACAACAGTGCGTGGCAGTGCCTATCGGCCTTATGTACCTATTGCTACTCATGCTCATGTAGCTCCTACGCCTCCTAGTATGCCAATGGCGTATGCTCCAAGACTGCCTTATCACAACCCTTATCCAAGAGGAGCTAGGCCTAGCTACATATCATATCCTACGTCATTTGCCAACATACTCAGACCAACGCCAACTCCTATCAGCCAGGCTATCCCAGAAGTGCCTCCACCACCTATGCCTGCTCACCTAGGTGATCTCGCAGCGTTTGCTCAGACGATCGGACGATCCATTGCGGAAAACATGCGGGGTATGCCTGAGAGAGAACCTAGAAGCAAGGCAGTACAAGTGGCTAAGCTCACTCAAAACCTCAGTGGTAACGAGGATGTTAGGAAGCACATTGAAGTCTTTGAACACATGTGTGATTCCTTGGAAGAGCACAATGAGTTGCATAAGTGTAAAGCCTTAGGCTTAACCTTGAGTGGGAAGGCCGGAGATTGGTATCGAGCCTTAAGGGTTGAAGAGCGCACTCACTGCCCCACTCTCAAGAGATTGTTCTTGAAAGAATACATACGCGAGGGTGTGCTTTGGGGGGTAGCATCTCAACTCCAAAAGGCTGAACGCGAGGAAGGGGAGTCAGTGAGAGACTTTATAAGTCGATTGAAGCATCTAAATTCTCGCTGCACTCCTGATGAACGCTTCAATAACAACCAACTCCTCAATAGATTCATCCGAGGATTGCGCCACGAGGACATTTACAATGGCCTAGTCATTAGAGGTCTTACAACGTGGGAAGCAGTCACTGCCAATGCAATCCAGTTAGAAGACAACTTGATGATTGCAAGTAAAAAGGTGTCTTCGGAGACAAAATCCGTTAGTTCGCAAGTATCTGGGCACGAGCCAATGACAGTAAAACCTATTGCCAAGGAGCCCAAGATATCTGAAATGTCTGTGACCGACCTTACTAAGGCTCTCCAAGAATACTTTAGGGGTAATCGAGCTCCTCAGAATAGCCATATGTACCCAAGGAGAGAGCAACAATGGTGTTCGGTGTGCTTAGGACCACATAGCACGAGTGAATGTCCCACATTCAGAGTCAAATTCAATGGAAATTGTAATGCATGTGGTAAGTACGGCCATCAATCTAAGGATTGCCTAGTACTTAAGCGAATGTTGGCAAACCAGGCACCACTAGCTTGGTCAAATACACCTCAAGTACCCGCGCTAATGCCTGCACAACCTGTCGAGCAACCGTCACAGCACATAGTTCCAAGGAATCCGAATGTAGTCCAATCTGTGCCGTTACCACCGCCAGTGCTAGGACCACAACCTCCACATCCCAAGGATTACCCCAATAAACCAGATGGGTTGTGAGACACATAGTGCGTGTGGGGATTATGAAGAGGAGATAGACCCCACTGCTCCATATGGGATTGATACGTTTGAAATGATTCCCCAGTACTACATGGAGGATCATTTTGGGCAAGTCAAGCCTGTATATCAAGCGGCTGCTCTCACCACAAGAGGGCAAAACCTTAATACCATGGCAAGGAGACCACCTCTTCAATGCTACGATTGTGGTGGACCGCATCGTGTAGCGGAGTGCCCTAATAGGCTACAGAAGATCGCTACTCAAATGCAACCAATTCAAGAGGGCACATCAGGAATGCCGGTACTTACATGTAATCGTTGTGGCATAGATCATTTGATCGCTCAATGTCCACATAATCCTAATGCACCCAAGATTACGCCATTGAATTTGGTTGAGGTCACCAACCAAGCACGAGGAACCACACCTGTTGTACCTGCGAATGTAGTTACACGGTCAATGCTTCAAAATCAAAACTACATTCTTGAAGAGAGGGATACTGCATCAATCGCTCAGGCAAAGAAAAAGAAACACGGCGAAAGAGATCGCTTAATGCCACGAGCTCCAAGCCCAGTTCAAAGACTAACATAGGGACAGGAGACGACCCCATGTATATGAATGATCCTGAAGATGATTCTGATTCAATAGAAACCATGGGGACCAAAGCCACTACCTTAAGGGAGGAACCCACACGGGAGCTCAATGAAGGAGAATCAAGCGAGTACATAAATAAGGGGAAATAGAAGGAAACTTCCTCGGCCCCACAACCAAGTCAGTTAATGCACTCTCGACCACCCAAATTGACTGAGACTCCCCAAGACAAGCCGTGTGGGCCAAAAACCCTCAAGAAAAAGATTGGTACTTACCCAAACCCAATTGAGGAGATTGAACAAGTGCAACACTTAAGGGGTTTGGTGGAAGAAACACAAAGAGAACTGGAGCCAAACCTGAGAAAAATCAAAATTCCAGACACAGTGTTTCCTACGCAAGTTCAGCCTCACCGGAACCATAAACCGTTAGCTATACCTAGTATCATTCGGGAAGAAAGTGAGGATAGGACATCAGGAAGTGGGCAAACACCCTTCTTGCTGGAAAGAATGTTTAGTGAGGGAATGCCTGACCCCATTGAAGAGGAAGTGATTCCATCTTCACCAGTCCCTAGTCAAGGGGCGATGTCTCGAAAAGTACCATTGAATGTGTCTAAGCTAATGGATTTCATGTCCTCTGAGATCAGAACCATGATCATATCCAAATTATACGGAGATCCTGAGCTATTCTTAGCTCTTCGGGCATTTCTCAATGGAGAACTAAAGGCGGGGCTACCATAATTTGCAAATATGGATAGACCCGACACGCAAGATGAAGGAGAACATTGGGATCTACAACCCAACCTAGATGAAAACTCGGTCGTGGAAATACCTGTTAACAAGTTGGGACAGTACTTTGAAGGGGACGAATCTAATGCAACCCTCCCCATTACTACCAAGGGATTAACTCTAAAGGGAATCCTTGATGGTGGTGCTGGCGTGAGCATTGTGACTAAAAACTGTTGGGAATCTATGGGAAGACCTCACCTTGAAGTCACAAACATAGTGGTTAAGATGGCAAACGGAACCATAGCTAAACCTATTGGAATGTTAAGGGACCTTAAGATCAAGGTCCTGGGATACAAGGTAAAACATACCTTCATTGTAATGGATTTCTCCAAGCATCCTATGTCATATCAAATGATCTTAGGACGTCCTTTCATGAGGGAAGCACAAATGGTGCATGACTGGTCGAAAAACCATGTCTACCTACAATTCCAGGACTCTGTCATTCGAGTTGATCTTGAGAATGGTCGTGCACATCCTTTAGGAAGCAAGGTTATCATCGATAATCGATCGGATACCACTGTTCATTCCGCCCCATTAAGGTATTGCTATACATGCAAAAAAGAGACTGATGATGGGAAAGATTCTCCTTACATGGATGTCCTACCGGGTATGACTGAGTTGGATAACGTGGATTGGGTACACCTAGCGGCAACCATAGACACATGGGGAAATAGAGGCACAAGTTGGGTAACACCTGAGGGGCAAGATATGCCACCGTTAGTGCCAATAAACATGATAGGTGTTATGCACTTGACCCCTGACGGCGAGAAAGTGGCAAACTCCACCGACACTGAAAGTAGCGAAGAAACTGACCCTGAGCCTGATGGGGAAAATGAATCAAATATTCACCCAAAGGTGGAAGCAAGGTGCTCAAGGCCTAGGACAGTGACCTCCTGCAGTTCATCCGAAAGTGAAGATCGACCAAGTGAATCCGAATCTGATAGAAACAAAAATCAAAAACTTGGTAAGAAAAAAACGAAACACAAGCGCCAACGCTATCGAGCTAATGTACGCACTGCAATAAACAAGGAAAGATCCACTGCAGAATGGCTTAGTTATGTAGGAGCCATTGATGCTCATCGGAAGATAGCGGATAATTGGGGACAATACCTCCAAAGTGTCATGTGGTGTATTCCGCAACCTCATGACGTCGCCCAATTAGAAATCAAAGAGAAGCCGAAACTAAGTCGTACTGCAAGAAGGCGGCAAAACCAAGAGTTGGCTTAGCAACAAAAGGAAGCGGAATTGAAAGAAAAAAGCCTGGCACAACAAGAACCAGTAGACCTACACCCCGCACCCGAGCATTTCAAATCATTTACCACAGGGGAACGTAAAGTGGTCTACACAAAAGCCCAACGAACGCCTACCAATGGGAGTAGCGGTGTCTACGATGGCCCTGCGGTAGTTAAGGAGATAGACTTAGCAGATCCGGGTGAGGAGTCTAAACCAGTTTTTATTGCTCAAGACCTCACCAAGGCGGAAGAAGCTGCACTTACGAAGCTTCTTAAAGAATTCAAGGACATATTTGCTTAGACATATCATGATATGAAGGGTGTTCCACCCTCGTCAGTGGTGCAACACACGATTCCAATGATTAGCACTGCTAAACCAGTCTAGCAACATCCCTACCCAATGAATCCTAAGTACGCAAAGATTGTACAAGAGGAAATTGAAAAGCTGGTAAAATGTGGATTCATATACCCAATTGAGCACTCAGAATGGGTTTCTCCGATAGTCATCGTGCCAAAGAAGAATGGGAAACTCAGAGTGTGCGTTGATCTCAAAAAGGTTAATGCAGCCACCAGAAGGGATCATTACCCCTTGCCATATTCTGAACATGTGCTTGAAAGAGTGGCAGGCAAGGAGGCATATAGCTTTTTAGATGGGTACTCGGGTTACAATCAGATCACAATTGCAGTCGAGGACCAAGCTAAAACAGCATTTATCACGGAGTTTGGAGTGTTTGCCTTTCGCGTCATGGCTTTTGGCTTGACCAATGCACCTGCAACATTCCAACGATTGATAAACACGGCCTTTAAGGAATATCTAAGGGACTTCTGTGAAGCTTTCTTAGATGATCTTTGTGTTCATTCCTCTTGGGATGAGCACTTGTTGATGTGTTTACGAAAAATATTTGAAAGGTGTAGATTATATCGCATCTCATTGAATCCTTTCAAATGCCAATTCTGGGTTAAACACGGAGTTATCTTAGGGCATATAGTGTCCAAAAATGGGATTTCCACGGACGAGAGTAAAATCAAGGTCATTCTGGAATTGCCACCACCCACCAACTACAAGGGAGTCCAACGCTTTATGGGCCACGTTGGTTATTATCGAAGGTTTATTCTCTTCTTCGCCGAGATAGCTCGACCATTGTATAAGCTTCTCATCGAGTTTATTTGGACCGAAGAATGTGACCGAGCCTATGAGCTATTAAAGAAAGCCTTGGCGAGTGCTCCAATCTTGAGAATGCCTAACTGGGATTTACTCTTCCATGTGCATATTGATGCATCAAACTTTGCTATTGGGTGTGTGTTAACTCAACCTGGAGAACACAAGCTAGACTACCCCATTAGCTTTGCCAGTCGCCAGTTGAACGATGCTGAGATGAACTACACCACTACGGAGCGAGAAGGGTTGGCAATGATATATGCAGTAAGGAAATTTTGTTATTACCTCCTTGCCACCAAGTTTGTTTTCTATGTAGATCATCAAGCATTGTTGTATCTGGTAAACAAACCATGCTCCACAGGAAGAATCACACGATGGCTATTGATTCTTCTTGAGTTTGATTTCACTGTTGTTGTGAGACCTGGCAAAAAACATGTTATGGCTGATCATTTATCTCGCATACCTAATGGTGAGGCTCCTACGGGGGTTGATGATGACTTACCGGACACTTCCCTGTTCATGGTGGAGACAATGCCTGAATGGAGTGAGAAGATTGTTAACTTTTTGGTTAATGGCTTTCCACCCAAGGAGCTTCGTAAAGATCTAGCTCGAAAGCTAATCAAAGAATGCGAACCCTATTGCCTGATAGCCGGGATTCTTTATAAAAGAGGAAGGGATGACGTTCTTAGGCGTTGTGCCCGAGAGGATGAGTATCTATACATTTTGCAAGAGGCACATATGGGCGTAGCCGGTGGTCATTTCTCAGGAGACTTAACTGCGCGAAAGATCTTACAATCAGGGTATTGGTGGCCCACTATGTTCCAAGATGCATCACTCTTTGTGAAGGGTTGCGATGAATGCCAACGATACAAGAAACCCCAGAGGAAAGATCAGATGCCCCTACATCCAATCAAAGTAAACCAACCATTTGAAAAGTGGGGTTTAGACTTTGTAGGTCCAATTAGCCCAGCGGCCCGAAACACACAATCTCGCTATATTATTGTGGCCACTGACTATATGACCAAATGGGCTGAAGCGAAAGCGACACGTAAGGCAGATGCGAGGACAACAGCCAAGTTCCTCTTTGAAAATATAATCACATGATTCGGTTGTCCTTTTGAACTTGTGAGCGACAATGGTACGCATTTTATAAATGACGTGATTAAGGAGCTCACAACAAATTTCATGATATCCCATCATAAATCTACTCCTTATTATCCGCAAGCAAATGGCCAAGCCGAGAGTACAAACAAGACATTAATCTCTGTTTTGACAAAGACAGTTGAAGCTCATCGCACGGATTGGGATCTAAAGCTTACGACAGCTTTGTGGGCCTATCGTACTGCGTACAAAGTGGCTATTAATTGCACACCATTCAAAATGGTATATGGCCAAGAAGCAGTCATGCCATGGGAATTTGTCATTCCTAGTCTTCGTGTTGCAACTCAAGAGGGTTGGGATGGTAATCCCTTAGCAGAGCATCTGTATATCCTTGAGCGGCTAAACGAAGAAAGACAATTGGCTGTGTACAATGTCCTTGTGGAGAAGGATAGAAGGAAAAAATGGTTTGATCGCCATCTAAAGGACAAGGACATCAAGGTTGGGGATAAAGTCCTGATGTATGGAGTGCGAAACGAAAAGAAAAAGCTCAAATATGCTGGTAAGGGACCGTATAGAGTATGTGAAATTACCCCACAAGGTACCATTAGAGTGGAGACTCTCGACGGAGTTGAAACCATTGGATTCCTTAATGGGAGTAAATTCAAAAGATACTATGACCCCCTGAGCCAAGAGGAGTTACAAGCCATTCATCAAAAGAAGGCAGCGAAAGAACAAGCTGAGCTTAAAAAGATACAAGCGAGAGTTGAAGCCAAAGAACGTCAACAGCGTGCTAGGCGACAACGAGAAGCCAACTTGGGGATTACGCAAGTATTTTTCGAGGAAGCAGAGGAGGATGCACTGGAATCTGACCCACCTCTAAGATACCCAATTGAGTTACAGAGTCCTTACGGGGAGGTGCTGTATAATGCATTATTGGATACAGGAGCTCAACACAATTTGCTATCATATGGCGTGTGGTGTCAACTGGGAAAACCACCTTTATCCAACAGTTCTATCCAAGTGCAAGGAATCAACAAGAAGAAAACCCCTGTCTCAGGAATTCTGCACACTCCGGTTGCCTATGATAAGGGGACCGTAATTCAAAGCTTTTTGGTTATGCCTGCTGGTACCATGGAAGGGACTGTAATCTTAGGGCGCAAATGGATGATGGCCACCAAGTGCAATATCGATTGGGCAACCAGACAAGTCACAACGCAAGAACCAACACTAGATCTGACCGCTCAAAATCCCGCACCTAAGTCATCCACTCAAATATTAGATAACGAAAAATCACAAAGTCCAGTGGCAAAACCATCTTCGATTGTTGGCCACCCCTCTAACGCTTCAACGCCAAGAGTGGAAACAGACAAGGTGGTCCCTAAATCTTCGCTTACTATGCCAAAGAGTACATACAAATGGGTCCCCAAAGCTTCGTTAACAGTTACTTCCCCTGCTCAATCTCGTTCAGCCACCAAGAAGCCTCGTAAAAGGAAAGCAGCTACCCACCCGAGAAAGGGCAATGTAACATCGCGATGGATCCCTAAAAAATTATTAGTAGCCCAAGGGTACTACGAGGGGAATGACCAGATTTGGGTCCCTAAACATAAGTTGAATCCCTCTACATCACCTGTAAAACCTTGCAAACCAATTGTTGCCACCCCAATGATAATTCAAGACCGTGGTAAGGGAAAGGTAATAGAGTGCTCCACACCACTTCTTCCAGAGTTAGTTTGGATTCCCAAACAATATCGATCATTACCACCTAGCTCAGGAAGGGGGGAGCCACATGAAGCTTCTAGCTCCTCATGCCAGGCACACACTCATATAGAAGTTTCTACATGCTCTACACCTACTCTTGTCAACACCCAACAAAAAACCGATGAGTCTACGTCTCCCCTTGTAATAGTATCGTCGGAAACCATTTCCTCCATTCGTCAATGGGAGCGTACACTACCATCTCTGCAATTGGATGTGGCCACAAGGGTCATAAAAAGCTATCTGCCCACATCACAACCTATGACCCGCTGGACAAATTGGTTCCAAGAGGCTGCAACATCATTGCAAATAATATGATCTACCCAAGGAAAGGGGGAGCATGTACTCACGCTCGACATTCTAATGCTTCCTCCTTAACCTTCTCCCCTGACCATGTAATTGCCAAATTCAAGGGGATGTATATATATAGCTTCATACATTTTTAAAAAAAACAAAAGAAAAACAAAAAATAGTAAAAACAGCAAGAGCACAAAAACAAGAGAAATATCCGTATACAATCAAGAACTAGATTGACCTGTCATAAACCTACTGATGCTATATCTGTGTTTGCAGATATGGCAGATGCCCGATCATCATACACTTCATCCACTCCTACCTTTGGTGAGAGGTATCATCTGTACCTTCCTCAAATATTCCACATGTGCTATCCTGTAATTGAAACTGAATGGGATCATATAGATGTACTAGTCAGAGAGGAAAATGTTGAGGAATTAGAATGGCTAATTCGCCTATTGACCATGACTGACCCCTACTCCGTAGAGGACATATCCCCGATAGCCCAATGCTTTCCTTTTCCACAAGATGACTATCCTCGCATGGTTACATTTTTGATGAGTTTATGTGGATGGGAAAATGAAAAGGAAATATCTGACAATGATGAATGGACAGATGAAACTCATGGCACTACTGAGGTTGACTTTATTTGTTTGGATGATGCGGATAGAGGCTTAGCCTTAGGGCTAGAGCCAGGACTCTACAACATCCTCTTACCGTATCCTCAGTAGTAGTGTGGTGACTGGTAGGTAGGTTAGTGTTTTCAAGTTTTTTCTAGTTTAGATTCCTTAAACAAGTCTTGAAATTTTCACACTGATGTGCCTCTCGAGGTATAGTGCTTGTTAGTTGATTGTACAGGTTAAAAAGTTTGAGGTGGGTTCGCTTTCAAGTCCTGAGACTGCCGCAACGTTCATCAAAATATATCTACATCAAATTGCAAGCTGTCTCGTCAAATCAAGGAGATCTCCAATTACAGGTGTAATTCTTCCATACCCACTCTCTTTCGTTTTTTACCGTTCAATTAATTGCATAAACTATAATGCATGACCACATGGAAATTGTCAATGTACTACTTAGTTTTTGAGGTTGCTTGCATGCTAGTGTAAATCATTAATGAGCTTAACTTTATTGGAAATATTCCTAGGCAGCATGACGTCTTTAGTTAACCTTGGAATACGATTGTCTTAGGTCTAGGGTCAAACCATCTTAATGTTTGACACCTGGCCATGTGTGTGTTGACCTCTAGGACATAGCTATTACCCCTTTGTCGAAAGGATGCAAGACAAATTATAGTTCAGGAGCGAAGATCAAAAGAAATAGATTTTTTTTTTAAAAAGCCTACAATAAATGGCAATACAAGTCTATGATGTGCTTTAATGTTGGCCTATCGCCTTATTGATACTTGGTAGGCGAGGAGTATTCTACTCCAAACCGATGCCTTGGTTGGTAGGGGGTAGCCTTGCCTAAAGTGAGCTAATAGATTCCTGGATAATGCCTTGTGTTAAACATGGTACCAGGATCGATGTAAGTTTTGCTTTAGGAAGGTCGCCATTGTGTATAAAAATTATCACGTGCATAAAAAAAATAAAGGCAAAAGGCTCCTGTAACTCTGATGTTTCTCGTGTCCCTAGGCTCGTAGTATTAACTTGTTCTTAGAGTAGACACAGTGTGGTCATCTGTTTATTTATTAAGCTTGGTTATTTTCCTTGACTTAGGCCAGTTATAAACCTTGATTAACCTTTGACACCTTGCTAACTCTTGATTTACTTTCAATAATTTTAAACTACTGTTAATTTGCGACACTAGCTCATTCATGTGACCTTTAAACTAAGTTCTCATTGCAGCTTCCATTGTGGTCTAACATGCTTGAATTTATAAACTTTATATCTTTTGAATTCCAGCATACTTTCACTCTACTTCCCTGTTTTGCAGACGGTCTACCACAACAACCCTCTCGAGCTTACCATACCATAGCTTCCGAGGACGGAATCTACATCAGGAAGGGGGGCATGTTAACCTATGACGGACAATCAGACGTACTACGTTTTACGTCATGTAATTAGTTTAACTATGCTGAGTCATGGGCCGGGCTTGTCGGCACCATATGTTAAGGATGAAGGGATTGGGTGATCGTCGATGAGAGGCGCACCTTGAATATTAGTAGGATAAGGGTTAGGATTGACCGGCCATGTATGGGCACCCAAGTGTGAACGGCCAAGTCACCTATAAGAGTCAAATGTAACCCTAAAATCCTCATTCTCATGTGTTGTGAATACAAGAGTGCTCTTGCCTTATCTCCTTGGTTTCCTTCTCCTGCGTGTGTGTGTGAGAGAGAGAGAGAGAGAGTGTGAGAGAGCGATCGAGCGCACTGTGTAGCGGCACAGCGGCGGCGGCGAGGCGGTAGAGCGGCGCGACGGCGGCTCCTCCTTCACGGCTGCGACGCGGGAATCCTTCAAGGCGGCAGTTAAGCGGTGAGTGACACACCTTTTGCATTCTGTTTTGAGCTTGCCTTCCTGGTTGTATGCTTGCAGCCATTCGTGGCTCGCATACGGTGTTTGGCAAGTCCCCAGCTACGACCTGTGCGGCAAAAGCGCACAAAATTCAAAAAGGTGGAATCGTCCCCGCTTTCCGGGCATGGAAAATTTTGTTGGTTTCGGTTTTCGGAGTGACCACCAGCCTAGTCTCGTGCCCGGACATTCATGAGCAAGACCCCGAGTGAGAAACCCTGCCCCGCGCATGAGGGGCGCGCATGAGGAGGCTGCTTCCGCTGTCAGCACAACCGGGAGTTCCGATGCGCGGAGGGGACAGAGGGATCTTACAGTTGGTATCAGAGCAGAAATTGCCTAAATTTTAATAGAAATCTGGAAAAGAAATGTTTTTCACTTGTTAATACTATGTGAATGAACTTCAAAAATTGAAAACTTATAAATTGAATTTAAAATTTATAGATGGACACCCCGAACCTATCTGAAATTCATGGACTCTCTCAGAGTCAGGATATGATAGCTTTTGCATTTGATCACCTCATCAAGTTTTCTACGACCCGAATGAGCAGAGTGAGACTCACTTGTCATTTTGAGAGTCTTTACTTTCCTTATCCTCGTCGGTATATGTGGTTGTGTGGAGGACGATGTATTAATATCAATACCACTCAGCGTTAGAGGCTCAGGCAAAATATTTCCTTGGCCATGATTCAGATAAGACTAGGGCTTGTTCAGCATGTTCAACTCTTTGATCATTCACCCAGGAACTTCAGAACTTCATGTCGATTTTTTAGACTTCTTAGCCACCTTATTTCGAGAAATAGAATTACAGCACCTCTTTGTGTAATGAATCGTGTGTACCATGGTATGTCTTCTTCACAGTTTCGCTTCTTTATACGATTACGATTGAGGCAATGATTCTAGAGCCGAGCTGCTCTATGGACATATTGCAACTTTTATATAAATATAGAAATGTTTTCTGGAGAAAAATTCCCTGTTGTATAAGTGATTGTTTACGGATGATCTGATAAAGAAAAATCTGTTATCGGGGACATATGTCATAGATCTCCAATAAGATCATTGTCTTGTTTAAGAAATTGTTTTTCGAACCTCTTAAGTCTTAGGATCTCATGGATGATGTAATACTATATAAATTTTTGGTAGAATCATGAGACGAGGAAACCGTGGCCGTCAGCCAGACCCTCTCTCTGAAGATGACGAGCTTGACCCTGATGTTCGCAAGGCCCTTCATAGGACTCAGCGAAGACCCTTCACCAGGACCCTTCAAAGGAGAAGGGGAGAACCTGGGCGAGGCTGTGGAGAAATGGGTGAAAGCCATGGAATAATATTTTGACGTCACAGGCTACAATGAGCGAAGCAAAATGGCTCTTGCCCGGCTGAAAATAGTGAAAACAGCTAGGGTAGCATGGAGGAACCACTATGACACCAACCGTTTGGATAAAAATACTCAGTCCTAGAACGACCTAAAAACCTATTTAAGAAAGAGATTTTGTCCCCCTGGATTTTTGGAAATAAAAATGAATGAATTCTTAGAGCTAAAGCAGGGGAGCAAAACCATCGAGGAATATCACCAGGCCTTTGCTCTTCTACTCAAATATTCACCACCTCTAGATGAAGAATAACTCGTGGGGGCTAGGTTCATTCGAGGAATGAACGAACCCTTGGACACACTAGTCAAAAATGCCAAGCCAATGTCCATGGCTGAAGCAGTAAGAATGGCAAAAGATTTTGCCAAAGCCTTTGTAGTAAAGGTCCTGCCAAAGCCTACACCCTCTAGCTTTAAAAGATTCCAAGCCCAGGGAAGTACTTTAAACTTTCCACCCCCGAAGAGGCAGCAAGGCCCGAATCAGAATCAGGATGCAGGAAGATTCCAAAATGAAGGAAGACCCTTCCCCCAGAATACTTTCTCAAAAGCCCCACCTCTTTCAAGAAATCAGAGGGATGAACTCAGAAGTGAAAACCGATTTTTTGGATGCCAAGGTTTTAGTCACCAACTGAAAGACTGCCCGACTCCTTCCATGTCAAGGGGACAAGGAAGTCAAGGACCCCGAATTCAGAGACCAACCCCTTCATACCAGTCTAATCAGGGTCCGTCTCACCCAAGACGCCAGGGAAACCCCAGAAGAACTCCAGCTCAGCCATCTGCCTCTGTCATCCAGAGTAACCTCAGAACTCCTTCTCATAACTGGGGTAACCAAAGAGAAAGAGTTCCACCTCAGACTGCAGCAGCCAAAGCAGTCACAATTTCAGATGTAGTAGAAGAGGAAAGAGGGTAGATCTATGCTGGAATTGAAAACCAAGGACCTAACTGTCAGTTCTCAGTCATCCATACTCCAGCAGAATATCAGGGTAAGCCTTTTAAGCTTTTGATTGATTCAAGTAGTTCTCATTCATTCATTTCCCCTGGATGCTTGTCTTAGAACAGAAATCAGGGAAACCTATGCAAGTTCAATTGGCCAGTGGGAAGACTCTTTTCACTCACCATGAGACTGATCTTATCCAGTTCAATCTAGATGGTAATGTAACCGACTGCAAGTTCAAAGTCTTACCTCTGGGAGTTTTTTACGGGATCCTTGGAATGGATTGGCTCCACAAAAATCAAGCTGACATACACTGTCACAATGGAACCATTTCCTTCCATGACCTTCACAGGAATAAAGTTCAAGGAACTAGAGTTTTCGGATCCCCAGACCTTAAGTTAGTAAAAGCTTCTAGGTTGCTAAAAGGACTTAGAAAGAAGCAGCAAATTTATGTTGTCAAAATGAACCCAGTAGACTCAAAGCTTAAGGCTAAAGAACCAGAATTGTTAAATGAATTTGATTATCTATTCCCAGCAGAGCTAATTGAAATGCCTTCAATTTGGGAAGTAGATCATGTGATTGAATTGATCCCCAGAGCTCAGCCCTACGCACGTACAAAATGCCAGTTCCTGAAGACATCAAACTCAAGGAACAGCTTAGGCAGCTGTTAGAACAAGGGTTTGTAAGACCCAGTGTTTCACCTTGGGGTGCGCCGCTTCTCTTTCAGAAAAAGAAAGATGGAATGCTTAGACTCTATGTGGACTACAGAGGTCTGACAGTTAAGAATAAGTATCCTATCCCAAGAATTGATGAGCTTCTCGACAGGCTAAATGGAGCCCAGATCTTCACAAAGAAAGTTCTCAAATCCAGGTGTTACCAGATCAGGATCAATGATCTAGATATACCGAAAACAGCCATCAATACTCGCTCTGGGCATTATGTATTTATTGTCATGCCGTTCGGATTAACTAATGCCCTAGCTACATTCAATCGCCTAATGTAGGACATCCTCAGAGAATACTTGGATGATTTTGTTCTAGTTTTCTTTGATGACATTCTGATTTACTCAAAGAATGCAACTGACCATAAGACTCATGTCCAAAAAGTTCTTGAGATTCTAAGGAAGCACCAACTCTTTGCCAAAAACAGCAAATGCACTTTCTCTGCCGACCACGTTGAATACTTGGGCTTTCTGGTATCCAAAGATGGAATTTCTCCAGATTCTGTAAAAGTCCAAGTAGTCATAGATAAGCCTGAACCAAAGACAGTGAAAGAAGTCACAGGATTCTTGGGATTGACTGGTTGGTATAGAATTTTTATACCAAAGTATGCTCTCATAGCTTCCCCCCTGACTAACCTTCTCAAAAAGAATACCCCATTTCAGTGGTCTACCAGGTGCCAGAGTGCTTTTGATAAGCTGAAGACCGCCTTGGTAACCAGTCCCATTCTGAGGCTGCCAGATTTCTCTCTACCCTTTGAGGTAGTAACTGATGCAAGTGGTTTTTGTCGTGGGAGGTGCACTCATGCAGGAAGGTCATACAGTGGCCTATGAATCCCGAAAGCTCAGAACACATGAGAGGAATTATGCTGTTCACACGACCTGGAATTACTTTCAGTAGTCTATGCCTTAAAGTTGTGGAGATATTACCTACTGGGAAAAAGATTCACTTTGATGAGATAGACCATCAGAGTTTAAAGTAGATCTTCACTCAGAAGGACCTCAACATGTGCCAAAGAAGGTGGATGCAGACCTTACAAGAGTTTGATTTTGAAATCAAGTACCGCCCAGGCAAAGAAAATGTGGTAGCAGATGCCCTCAGCAAAAAAGCCTCCTTGCTTGCAATTACTGTAGTATCAAATCCTTTGATTATTGAAGCAAGAGAGAAGATCATACAAGATAGATTCTTTGGCCCTATTCCCACCCTACTTATATAGGAAAGCAAAACTCCACGGGAGTTAAACAAAGTTCAAGGGTACAGCCTGGATGATGGCATTATGTATTATAATCGCAGACTATGCATTTCCAATGATGAGGGAACCAAGGATCAAATTCTGAATAAAGCCCATGAGACAGCCTTTAGTAGCAGGACATCCAGGTTTCATCAAAACCTACATGTCTGTAAAGAAAAGCTTCTTTTGGCCTGGTCTAAAAAAGGATGTACTAAATCATGTACGTCAATGTCTGATATGCCAGAAAGTCAAAGCTAAAAGAGTAAAAATTCCTGGGAAGTTACATCCATTGGACATCCCCTAGATGAAGTGGGAATGTATCAGTATGGACTTTATTACTGGATTACCTTCAGTGCAATCAGGTTACAACTCCATTTTTGTGGTATTTCACAGACTAACCAAAGTTACCCATGTGATCCCAGTAAAAGAAACCTACACTGCAGTGGATGTGGCCAGAGTGTTCCTCAAAGAAATCTTCAGATTACATGGCCTACCCAGGAGAATAGTAAGTGATCGAGATCCCAAGTTTACTTCAAGGTTCTAGACTGCATTTTTCGAAGCAGTGGGAATTTTCTTGGATCTCAGCACACAGCTTATCACCCTGAGACCGATGGTCAAACTGAAAGGATAAACCAAGTAATCAAAGATATACTTCGGTCATGCTGTGGGGCAGGGAACCCAAGAAGTGCTAAGCTATCTGCACCTAGTCGAGTTCGCCTACAATGCTTCTTATCATCGAAGTATCAGGATGAGCCCTTTTAAAGCTCTGTATGGACAAGATTGCTTAACTCCATTAACTTGGTCCTACCCATTGATTAGGGTCAAGATATCCAGACAAATGCTTGACGACATGGAGCAGCAGATGCAGTGAATTTGTAAAGATATTAAAGCAACCCAGGATTGATAGAAGCAGTATGCGAATAAGAAGAGGACAGACAGAAAGTTTGAAGAAGCAGATATGGTCTTCATTAGAGTACGGCCCAAAAGAAGTTCTCTATCTCTTGGGAAGTACAAGAAGTTATCCCCCAGATATTGTGAGCCATATCTGATTACAAAGAAAGTAGGTGACTTAGCCTACGAGCTTCTTCTACCTCCTCATCTCAAAGTTCATAAATGTATTTCATGTAAGCCTTCTAAAGAAATATGTGCCAAGCCCAAATCATGTACTTGATGATGAAATCCTAACCACTTCAATCCAAGGGCAAATGGAACTCCAACCTGAAGAAATTCTTGATGTTCAAGAAAAGATTCTCAGGAATAGAATTCTCAGAGAATTATTAGTAAAATGGAAGTTCTATCCTTTTGAAGATGCCACTTGGGAGAATGAAGCCGATCTGTTGCGAGATTATCCCCAGTTTTGAAGATACCACTTGGGAGAATGAAGCCGATCTGTTGCGAGATTATCCCCAGTTTGTGAGATGAGGGCATCTTGCGTTTTTCAAGTGGGAGAGAATATAAGATTCCTCCCCAGCCTCTCAAGATGTCCAGCATCTTCCCCTGTAATCAAATCCCTCTTCAGAAATATAAAAGATCTTATTTCTACCAGTTTTGGCCTAGAGAGAGAAAATCTTCTAGAGAGTGGTAATTCAGTTTTTAAATATATTTGGATGGAAAAATATCTCTTCTTATTAAAATAAGTTCCCTCGAAACAAAAGTTCAAAAAGATTTTCAGAAGGTGCATTAGAAATTAAGTATAATCTGTTCAAGAGACATTATCCTAGGGGTCAAGATTGTTTTGAAATTTTAAATTAAGGTCCCTATGGACCAATAAGATTCATCCAAATGTAGGGAGGAGATAAATAGAAGAATAAAAGAAAAATCCCCCAAAAATGAGTAAATACTCACATAAGATAAAGAGTTGACTAAGGACAAGGTTAATAGTTAAAAAAGAGAGATATTTAAATGAAATGATGCATTTTTGACACCTCGGTATGGGGGAATTCCCCTCATGAAGGAGGTGCCTATTTCACATGTGTGGGAGAGTTTTAAACTCCCAAATAATGAGATATTTTTATCTCTCCTCTCTCCTGTTTCAACTAAATCCAAAAAGTGGACTAAACTGACCCAAAAATGGTCAAAAATTGACCAAACTGGTCTAGAAAATTCTAGAATCAGTTGGCTTGGTTAGAAGCTCACTTTTCCCTATAAATAGAAGCTTTCCCCTTTGTTGAAGCTTAATAGTATTTTTGCACTATTACCCTACTTTTCCCAAGAGCCAAAAACTGTGAATTTACTCACATAATTCATTAGTTTTTGACCTTCCCTCTTCTAAAGATTGGTGGCCACTCTTGTTTCAAACAAGAGTAGAACCCTCAAACCATCAAGCCAAAGGAAACCTCTCAAATTCCTTCGTAAGTTGGAAATTCTCTCTTTTTTCTATTCATTTTATGGTTTTTTATGATTTTTATCTTCTCTAAATTGAATATGATGTTATGCCTCATTGAAAAAAGGCATTCCCCTCTCTTCTTTAGTAAATCCAACCATTCTTTATCCTAGATGAATGATTCATGGATAAAATCAAGTTTTTCATAATGTTTCTCTTTGATAAGTAGAAAATGTTTACATTAGAATGATTTAAATACTCTAGGTGAACTTCTAATTAATTTTAGAGAGTTAAAATTTGAAAAATGGTCAGCCATACAAAGGAGGTTATGGCAAAATTTTCTAAAATTGTGAAAAATAAGTTTTACTTTTTTATTCAAAAAGAGTAATAATTCTATATATAGAAGAAAATATATTAAAATTTTTATTTTGATTATAAAAGTGTTATTTTTATCATAAATGATTTTTATGCATAAATATATGCATAAAATATTTTTTTTATTAATAAAGTGATTTTCATCATAAATGATTTGTATGCATAAAAGATATTTTTTATATTAAAAGTGTGATTTTCATCATAAATGATTTTTATGCATAAATGGATGCATAAAAGAAATTCTTTTATACTAAAAGAGTGATTTCATCATAAATGATTTGTATGCATAAACATATGCATAAAAGAAATTATTTTATATTAAAAGAGTGATTTTCATCATAAATGATTTGTATGCATAAACATATGCATAAAAGATATATTTTTTAATATTACAAGTGTGATTTTTATCATAAATAATTTTTATGCATAAATGGATGCATAAAAGAAATTCTTTTATATTAAAAGAGTGATTTTCATCATAAATGATTTGTATGCATAAAAGATATTTTTTATATTAAAAGTGTGATTTTTATCCTAAATGATTTTTATGCAGAAATGGATGCATAAAAGAAATTCTTTTATATATTAAAAGAGTGATTTTCATCATAAATGATTTGTATGCATAAACATATGCATAAAAGATTTTTTTTATTAAAAGTGTGATTTTCATCATAAATGATTTTTATGCATAAATGGATGCATAAAAGAAATTCTTTTATATTAAAAGAGTGATTTTCATCATATATGATTTGTATGCATAAATATATGCATAAAAGATATTTTTTTATATTAAAAGTGTGATTTTTATCATAAATGATTTTTATGCATAAATGGATGCATAAAAGAAATTCTTTTATATTAAAAGAGTGATTTTCATCATAAATTATTTGTATGCATAAACATATGCATAAAAGGTAATTTTTTTATATTAATAGTGTGATTTTCTTAATAAATGATTTTTATGCATAAATGGATGCATAAAAGAAATTCTTTCATATTAAAAGAGTGATTTTCATCATAAATAATTTTTATGATGATAAAAGTGTGACTTTCATCAGAATTAGATTTTATGCATAAATAGATGCATATAGAATTTTTATATTTTAATAAGGATTCTCTTAATTTTTATGATGATAAAAGTGTGACTTTCATCAGAATTAGATTTTATGCATAAATAGATGCATAGTTTTAGGGTACCTTCTCTTGAGTCATTGTGTCTCCCATTATTATTGGTGCTTCAGGGGTACTAACTTCCTTCTCCTTTCCCTTTGACAAGAGGTTTGGGGAGAACCTTACTTTCTTTGGGGAGGATTACACCTTGGGATTGGAAGTGTCTATTATATTACTCTGAGGAATTGATGCTACCTCCATCAATTTCACCAAGTTGGTTCTTATATCTGAAGAAATCTTTTGTTCCTTGGTTCCTCGTGAGGGGCTAGGGGAATCTCTAGCTGTGTGACCTTCCCCTTTTCATGTTCCACATAAGGGCTTATTACCTTGTTGTTGCTTCCTATAGTTTGGATAATTTGGAGATATATGGCCCTTCTCCCCATACCTAATAAAGCATTCCACTTGACGAATGCTCTTTTAACTCCCTCTTTTCTTTCTTGGTCTAACCTCAACCTCATTCAACTTGACTAATGCTCTGCTAACCTCAACCTTTCTCTTCTTTTAACTCTCTACAATCTCTTCCTTAATTGGTTAATAATTCTTTGATTCATCACTTTTCCCTTGTATCATCTTCCTTTTTCCTCGTGCTTACTTTTTATTACAAGTCCGAGGCTCTTTTTTCCAAACAATTTCAAGATATTCCAATGCATTCCTTGCGTTTGGATAGAACCCCACTTCCATACCATTACATAATGGAAGATATTTTTAAAATCCTCAAAGTGAATGGATCCTCTCCAATACCATGAGTAAGTGTTAAAATAGATTGTTTTGAACTCTATTTTATCAACTATCCCCCAATAAGTAGCTAATTCAATTGCTAACAAGTTTTTGGGACTATCATTGGCCCAACAAGTCATTGAGAGTATCATTGGCATATTTTATTTCCACAAATCAACCAAAGAATCCACTTGAACTTAGGGTTTTCTTTTTTACTTAGCTCTAAGGAAGTGGAGGCTTGGTTTTCTTCTTTCTTCACGATCTCCTTTTTCTCAAACCAAACATTGTAACTATCAACCAACTTGTCTACTATCAATATGAGGTAGTTTATCAATTCAATGAAGGTCGATTCAAAGAATCTACAAGTAAGCAGTAATAAACTTGGTAGGAAAGTGGAAAAAACCACAACTCTTCCTTTTTTTCCTAAAGTAAACTACTAGGATATGGAAATGCGGAATAAATCATTTATAATAGTAGCTTAATTTACCCAAGGACTTAAGAAACTCCTTCCTTGATTGGGGATAATGAGGATCTTCCATCTTGAATTGAACATATTTCAACATTTTGTGTGAGAAAACTGGCAATGATGATTGGGGAACCTATTCCCATAAATGTTGAACATATTTCAACATTTTGTGTGAGAAAACTGGCAATGATGATTGGGGAACCTATTCCCATAAATGTTGAACATATTTCAACACTTTGTGTGAGAACACTGGCAGTGTTTGGGGGACCTATTCCCACAAAGTGTTGAACATATTTTAACACTTTGTGTGAGAACACTAGCAGTGATTAAGGGGACCTATTCCCAATACCTAGCCCCCAAAAGGCTCAATGGTGTTGTGAGTGGTGCTCATAAATGCCTATGATGATTATCCTAAGCTCTAGTCCTAGAACACTAATTTGACTCGCTCAAGGTGTGTGCAAGAAGAAACAATGTGAATAAAGAAGCAACGAGTGAGCTTAAATATAGATGGATTTTGGATCTTGGATTTTGTTTCCATGATTATATTTTAATATCTTGATGATAGCTTATTTCCCAACTACACACACCAAAAATGGGTACTCTTATGACAAACATTTCAATAGAAGGTACTTACGCAATAAAATCTATCTTGATGATAGCTTATTTCCCCAACTACATACCAAAAATGTTACTCTAAAATCTATCTTGTAGTATCATTAAGAGATTGAAACATTTAATCATTTAAACTTTATTAAAAAATATTTTTGTGAATTATGTATTAGACTTATTATTTTTTATCAGTGTGACTATCACCAATTTTGGTGTCACACGAGTTTTTCTAGTTGGTATTCCATGTGCATAAGAACCTCTGAGCCATGCCTTTGTGCCTCTGAGCCATGTTCGGACCTCTGAGTTTACCTTGCAAGTTATGACATCAATAATCTTGTTCTCTCGACATTTTTCTTACACAACTAAGGACAGTTGCTTCCTCAAATGGGAGGGCTGTTATTACAGGTATATATTTTATCATATTTTTTATGAATTAATAATCGTACAAAAATATGTTTAATTTAACTTATGCAGGATTTAGCTTAATGGAATGTGCAAGTGAGCACAAAATTAATATATGTGCAAATGTGCACAAAGTTATTTTATGTAACAAGGCCCAATAGCAATTATATTTGGGCAAAGGTTTTTATATGTTCAAACCATAGGGATTTTGTGATATGATTAAAAATATGTAAAGCAATACCCCAAAAGTGGAAGAAGCAAGCCCAATTTGTACGCTCATCTATTCTTAGCTCCTTGGGCTATTTTTATGAATAAAATTCTCTAAATACTCAAGTCATGGAAGTGGAGAGCTCTACACACTTGAGGGAGGGAGATTGCACCCAATGTGGTCTTCTGTGTGGTATTCTCTATCCTTTACTTTTGATGGTGATGTTATTCTTTTTCTTTTGCCTTGTGTTATGCTAAGTTGTTTATTTTTCAATTCAATTCAAGTCTTTGTTTCAATTATGATGTAATTTGTGAGAACCATTGGAGAGCTTTGTTTGGCTCTCCAATGCCAAAGGATGATCACAAGGTCTTGGAGAGCCGGTTAGAAGATAAGGATATAGGGCTCAAGGCTATTGAATGTAAGCTTAAAGCACAAATGGTGGCATTAGAAGGGCAGCTTGCACAAGCAAACAATATCTATGAAATCAGCTCTATGAGAACTATGTGATCCAGGTTAAAGATCTCAAGGAGACCCTACAAAGTCTACAAATAGTCACGATGTTGGCCACCAAGTTTTTATCTCACCCACTCACTGTGATAGCAGCAAGCTTACATTAGAAATGGGAGTGCTCCAGAAAGATAAGGATGACTTCATCCTATAGAATCTCCATCTCCACGATGCTCTCCAACATAGGGAATTGGACATAGCCCGCAATTTAACAACTCATGTGAAGAACAGGTTACAACCCTCCAACAACAAATGCATCCACAAAGGAAACCTACGACGATCAATGAGGATGAAACTTACAGAGCAATCTAGTGGTGGATAGGGAAGGCCCTCTAGCTGACCTTCCAATGGTTCCTTAGGCCCCTCATTAAACCATTTCCCTCTTTTTTGCTTCACTAACCCTCTCTTTGTGCAAATATAATATTAACTTAAGTGAGGAACTAACCCTAGGGGATGTAGAGTTTATACAACAAAATACTACTTTAATACGTCGATCCAACCATCGTCATGGCTGCGTTCAAGGGATTCCTTAAACTCAACGAGGGTCACTCCATGTATATTTACCCCTTACACCCCATTGTTCTTAACTTTTGATCTTGGTGTCGGGTATTTAGTAACTCTACTAACTTTAGCAAGGGGTAAGAGTATAGAATTATTGAAACATCTAACAACAACTCTTTTAAAGGTCCCTTGCCTAAAATACAAGAAAGCCTAACTTGGATGCTAACACACCATTGGGTTGAGGATTGGGACATCCACCAGCACTTGCTAATCCATAATAGACAACTATATCATCCTTATGGTATTCTATGCCATTTTTATCTACTTATCTAACATTTATGATAACAAAAAAAAGGATGATACTGCCCCACCATTAAAACTGAGAGACTTCCCTGCTTTGCCTTGAGCAACCACTAGATGGCCATCCAAAGGCCGATCCCAAAACTATGCACTAGGAACAAGACATCAGCAGGTTCTACCTTTGACCCCATACTTGATCTCCCAACTCCAGAATACGAGCAAATCATCATGAGAGGGAATCCACTATTAAAGCCTCATCAAATGCAACAGGCTCTATTAGAGATCACTCCATTTGACCCTACCACTCCAATCCAAGCAAAAGCCTATGCCAGAGGGGTCCAACTAGCTACTTTATTGTACCCTTTAGTGGGTTATAGGCTGGATGCAAGAGAGTTGGGGAAAATGGAGCACCAAGTGTCACTGTGGTCCAATGTGGCCAAAGGATTCAGGCTTGCCAACCCGTGTGGCTGGCTGACTTGCTCAAGATAAAATAGTCACATTCGTGATCACCCATGCGTATAAGCAGTGGCAGTGCGAGCATATAATCAAGTCATGGGGCGGTTATGAAGAGATACATGCAAATGCTGATGACCAAATTATGATTGCTAACTTTGGTATATCCAGCCAACCTAGAGATTGCCCTTCCTCACATCAAAGAATATCCAAATATATACATGGCCTCTCTAAGGAACCTTCATGTTGACCCATTGTTCATGCCAATCAAATGAAGGTTCACAAAAATCATAGTTCATGCTTACTACTATCCATGCATGGTAGGCAAGTCCAGACCCCACCATCATAGCTACTGTCAGATTCTTTGAGCTCATCATTCTTGTGATTGACATCCAATATGATTTTGTCCACAACTACAATAGGGAGGTCATGCACTTTGACCTCAACAAAGGGCCCTCGGATGTCATCGTGTACTATTATCATCGCCTCAACAAAGGGCCCTCGGATGTCATCGTGTACTATTATCATCGCCTCCGCCGATGTCTACCCTCATATATACATACAACGTTTGAGGATATGATTGACACAAATTTATAGATGTCACTCTACTTCCTATGCCACACCCTTTGCATCCTCTAGACAAAAAAGAGTGTGTGTCCTTTTATGGAGAAAGGCAATCTCATGGTGACAATTTGAGGAGGAGGCAAGAGAGTGATGCTAGCTACCACGAGCAAATCTTGGAGTCTATCGAGATATGAGCTTAGACACTGGCAAGTTCCCCATGAAAATTTAAGGTAGGCATTTTTCATTACACTAGGAGAAGAATGGTGTAACCTAACACCATCTCCTCCCGAGGATGATATTCTCTTTTATTGTACCTCCGTGGTTCACATAAAACTTGCAAGGCACAGGTTTAGTTCCAATTTAAAATTTAGGTTCAAAACAACTAATAGTCATGGATTGGGAATTGGTTTTACTAAACTGATTGTTGTTATGGATGGTGCAGGGGGTAGGTTTCTTAATGAGGTCCATGTCTCCCAAGGAAAAATGTTGTGGCTAGCCTTAATAATAATAACCAAGGTGGGCCACATTGTTAGAAGATAATTTTGAGAAAACTCTAACTCAAGGTAATCTAATTCCTCTGTCACACTGGTTCTATTTCGAATGTGTGGAGAACAAATAGGGATGTGAACTTGACATTGTCCAACTGTGCAAACCTTGTCCCAAGCTTTTATAAATGTGTCCATGGTTATGCCAGAACCTGAATCTAGTCCTCAAAGTTGATAGGCTCAGCACCAGGAGGATCTCATATTCTTGATCCTCATCTTCACCCTCCATCATCTTATTACTATCTCTATAGATATTGTGGTGTGAGCTTTTGTGTTGCATGCTCTGCAATATCGCCTGAAGCGATATTGTGGTGTGAGCTTTTTTAGCTCAACACTAGAGCTTGTTACACACTAAGTGTAAATAATAAAAACTCTTCTAACTCATGTGCTAGGAATATAGCAACACCACACACGAGAGTGCATAAATAATATGTACAAACATTTGGCACGTGGCCAACAAAATAATACGGAATAAAAATGTTCCAAGATGATATAGACAAGATCCTCCATGTGCGACACATGCGCACTGCTCATCACCTATCTCACAAACGTAAACACATTATTTGTTTCAATTAATTGCCCTCCTCTACAATTAATCCCAATACGAAATGTTCATAGGCACAAACACAACATACACTTACCACTTGTTTCACCATGTGATGAGAGTATCATTATACACATCATCTAGCATGGTGTGTATTGCCACTTGTTACACTTCAATTAGCATGTCATACCACTTATTACACTTCAATTATCATGGCACATCAATTGCATAAACCACTTGTTACGCTTCGACCATGTGCAGTTGTCTAGCATAGTCCACTTGTTACACTTTGACCACAATACAATTGTCAAGCATGGCACTACTTGTTACACCTCAACAACATGCACCTGTCAAGCATAGTCTCAAACTATACCAATAACACTAGATAACCAATATTTAATGTGGGATCGATCACCCACGATGGCACACTAGTATCCAGGCATCCCCGTACAACTAAAGGGTGGACATTACGTAAAAGGCACTTTTGGTTATTCTTTTATCTTGGGTATGGAAGGAGAGCACTCACTGTGGCACGAATCATCCTCCTCCTCTTTAGGTTCAAGAGTGTGGACTCTAAAGTTCTCAGTTATCCAGTCAGATAAATGTCTTCAAAGATGAGAATTTTCTTGTACAAGAGAACTTATCCAAACTCAAACTTTTGAGGATAAGAAGATTGTGAGGCTTACTATGTCCCTCATGCAATACTCACACTCACTTAGCTTGTACTCACTCGTCGTCCACAGAGGTGGGCTTGGAATGCCAATGTGTAGGGGATGTGCACACTGATCCTTCCCTATAGCAGAGGCAATGCCTCTAATGGGGTAGAAATAAAGTCGTCTCACCTATCACATTAGAGAAAATATTGTGGTGACCATGATGACCCATGGAAGGCTAACTTTCACCTCCCACTGATTCCTCCTTAAAATATTAAATATTATGGTGACTATGATAACCCATGGAAGAATAACTTTCACCTCCATTGAGCCCTCCTTCTCTACATCTAGTAATGCAAAATTTGATCAGATTAGTTCCATAGGCAGAGACTCTAAAATTGACTCTTTTTGCAACGTCTTAACACTAGTCTTGATTTTTAAAAAGCCCTTTTATGGTTTTTTTGAAGGTTTTTTAAACAATTCAAATCTCTTAAGTTATTGAGTTTCAAACAAAATCCTCTTAGGAAACTCTTCTTAACACATATACAGAGTTGGAAAAAAAATATAGCCACAAAGAATGAATCAAAAGTACTATTTTTCAATAGTCATAAACTAGGTGGAACTTACCAAGTAGCGCTAAATGTTTCTATATCTTATTAAAACCCAATCAAATAATTTTTACACATGCCAAAAATCCCATGAAAAATGTATGAACATGTACACAATATCTGTATTCACTTAAAATGATGATACAATCAAAGCTGACAATATTTTTTGGCCCTCTAATTAGAGTGTGTTGCTGAATATTTCAACCACTTTTGTGGCTTTTACTATTTTAGTAAAGTCTTAGTTTTAAAATTTCACTTTTTTGTCTAAAATAAAAGTCCCATATGATGCGCTTTGTTAGGGAAGCTCATCTATGTGCTACTTGCTAAGTTTCAATATGGTTACCTATTCCTACTTTTGATAACCTAAATGAGACCCAAAGTCACTTTTATGGTGGCTATAGCCACTTTAGTGGCTCAATTACAAGACTAGTGTTAAGAATGGTTATTGTTTTGATCAAGGCCTTTGGCACACACTGAGGTCACCTCATTGGCTCTAGGACGAGGTCAGTAAGGGGATCCCATTGGTCCCCTCATTGGTTCTATGAGATCAGCTCTGAAACCAAGTCAAGGATCTACTCAGGTGGGGTTAGTGGTTCACACTCAAACACTTGCTCAAGTGGTGTCTCTAATTCATCCTCCATCTTCCTTAAAAGATCTTGGCTTGTTTTATTTGCTCTTTCTCCAACACGAGATTGGGGTACTCTTTGAGTTTCTTTGGAAGATTTGTATATTTAATGGGTTTCTTCTCTCGCTGTCTCCGCCTCCACAAGGGACTCCAGCTTCAAAGCTATCATCCGAACCACTTTCAATTATCATGACATCACTGTCCTTGACAACTAAAGAAGCATTGCCTTTCCACATGCTCTTTAAGGTTTTCCTTTTTTAGACCTCTAGTTCTGGTTCTATGGACTATTGTAGCCTTTTG
The DNA here is from genome assembly GCF_041138505.1 of Cibotium barometz. Taxonomy (NCBI): domain Eukaryota; kingdom Viridiplantae; phylum Streptophyta; class Polypodiopsida; order Cyatheales; family Cibotiaceae; genus Cibotium; species Cibotium barometz. The sequence goes on along the minus strand of NC_141075.1, from coordinate 26,872,071 downwards.
GGCTTGCACCACAAGCTCATAGGTCGAAGATTAAACTTTCTACTTATTCTTGTCTTATATGTTGACTTAGGTTTCCTCGACTTGGTTTGGAATCCTCAACTTTTTTGGAGCCTTGTGATGGAATTAAGGAGGACTATATGAATAAGTCCTCCTTGGACACTTAACAAGTTAAGGCTTGCCAAAGTGGCTGATGCTCCTACCACAATGAATTTTTCTTTTCAATGATTCAAATGTATGGGAATACAAGTTTTTCAACGATTCAACATAAAGCATGCAATGTACATATGTGTACATTAGATAAAGAGATATCAAGCATACTCTTGTACTTTGGATCAACCTTATTTCTGTTGGGGGCTTTCTTCCATCACTTTTGGCTTAACTTTAATGTTGACTCGTTACTATACATGCATGGGGACTTTGAGTTACCTCCTTTGCTAATGTTTTACACTTAAGTGTTTTAAGGTCCCCAGCAAGAGGTCATTCAACTTGAAAATCACCTCTCCCTTATACATGAAGCAGTTTACCTTGAACTTGACTTTTTATGATAGACATTATAGTGTCTCGTGATCCTCTGTCTTGACCTTTAACATACAAATGACATAAGTAGATCTTCAATAGTGGTCCTAATGCAGATGACATAAGTAGATATACGCCTCAAAAAACCACCATATATTTTTATCCGATTGCACACTGAAATACTTTGGGTTATCTTCTGTCATGGATGGATCAAGTGCCCTATTCACCAATGTGACTGTCACGCGTTCATCTCACATTCATTCAATTTAATCACAAACTTAAGAAGACCTTTACATTCTTCAAACATAATACCATAGAATTTCACCATTCTTTTTTGAAGTTGTTGTAAGAAGTCAAGGAAAATATCATTCCATGCATTGTACATTGTACTGCCATTTATACCTTCAAAAGGATCTTTGATATGGAAACATTGTCCAATAAACTCATCCACCTGCTCATTTAAGAGGCTTCTTCGCGTCTACTTCTGCAAGTGTTGGCAGAAGCATGCATTTGATTCTTTAGTCTCGCATTTTTCTAAATACAATTTTGAAAATAGAAGTATACCCTTTTATGCTAACACCGCTCTTATCTAATGCTTCTTGAATTGCATAAACATTAACTTTTTTGCTATCAACAAATTCCTACACAATATTCCTTTTCACCTTTTTATACTTTTTCTCTTCAATCATGTCCTTTACAATACTAGAAGGTACCAATCCTTTCATCTGTTTGATTGAAAGGTTATTAGAATTCACATTTTCTTTGTTTGGTTCTAATATGTTCCTGAAGAATAAATTGTGTTCTCAATATCTGATAAAACAGTATCTTACTAATCTATTACTCATTCAAAATTACATTGAATAATAATTGAAATGTTTTAGAGTAATAATTCTTACCTTGCTTGTCGAACTCTACCCTTGCATCCTCTAATTTATTACTCATTCGAAATTACATTGAATAACAAATGAAATGTTTTAGTAATAATTCTTACCTTGCCTGTTGCACTCTACCCTTACATCCTCCACTATTTGCTTTCAATTCTGCAAGAGTGCAAACTTTCTTCTTTCTTTATCTTTTCCCTAATATTCTTTGCTTCTTGCTTTTCTAAGTTTGTCTTTTGCAATTCTTCATTTTCACTTGCAAGTAGTTCCTTCAACTCTGAACACTCAGCAATCTTTTCAAATTTGTCTGTTGCTTCTTGTTGATATAAGTGTTTGTACGCATCTGTAACTGTCCAATGACCTGATATATATCTAGGCAAACCTTTGTAACCATCCCCCACGACAAATTTTAAGAGTGACGTTGGATTGAAAAAATAGGGAGTGAAATTTATGATTGAACATTTGGGATAAATTGAGCCATCACACCAAAGATCAATATGGTGCAATCTTGATGACCTCATGTTCTCTCTCTCCATATGACCAATGCGTGGACCCTTTCTCCTTTATTGAATTGGAGCATAATCTTCTTCAAGATCTATATAAAGATGATAAAGTCTCTTTTGGTTTGAAAGTTTAGCTCCTTCCTTTTTTTCTGCTTGTCTGCTGATACAAACGAGACCTTTTTTTCTGCTTGTCTGCTAATACAAACGAGACCTTTTTTTTCTGCTTGTTTGCTGATACAAACAAGACCTTTTATCATACCAAATTAGGACTATTGGCGCAAAACTGCTTTGCTACCCACCAAAATTTAAAAATTTGGTGGATTTAATGTCCTTTGACTAGGACTCTAGCTCGCTCTAGTTGGGTACCCTTGGCCGTTTTGAGGCTTTTGATGATGATGTGTCCCCTATTGGGTGCACGGCTTCTATATCCTTGCCTTGGAGATTGTCTAGTAGTAGGTCTATTGTCTCGCTGAACCACTCATCAAGATGTAGTATCTAGACTTGTAGAGAAGGTCATGAAGCCTCTTGCTCTTGAGATGGATCATAAATCAATCAATTTGTGGAAACAGTCATCAAAGATGTAGTGTCTATACCCATAGAGACGGTCATAAATTCTCTTGCTTTTGAGACCGATCATAAAATTGATCGATGAGTGATAAGCCAGCAGCATCTCATGTGAAGATACTTGGTTCTAGCAGTGTTACTGTCAAGACCTCTATGATGGTCATGAAGCCTCTTACTCTTCAGACTGATTATAAATCAAACCATCTCCCGCAACACTCATCAAAGATTCTAAACCTATAGAGATGGCCATGACGCCTCTTGTTCTTGAGAGACTAATCAATGAGAGATAAGCCATCTCTGGGGGCAGCATCGCATGTAGAGATACTTTGTTCTCATCTGCGTAGAGGGGAAGGGGGGGCAGCATCTCATGTAGAGATACTAAACTCTCACGGGGATAGCATCTCATGTGGAGATACTTGGTTCCACAAATATTATCCCGTATTCTTTCTCCATCCTCTTTCTTGTGACAATATATATATATATATATATATATATATATATATATATATATATATATATATATATATGTATGTATGTATATATACATGTATATATATATATATATATATATATATATATATATATACATATATATATATACACACACACACACACACACACACACACACACACACACACACATATATATATACATATATCTATATATACACATATGTGTATATATATATATGTGTATATATATATATATATATATATATATGTATGTATGTATGTATATATACATGTATATATACATATATACATGTATATATACATATATATACATTTATATACATGCATATATACATTTATATACATGCATATATACAATTATATACATGTATATATACATTTATATACATGTATATATACATATACATATATATATATATACACACACACACACACACACACACATATATATATACATATATCTATATATACACATATGTGTATATATATATACACATGTATAAATATATACACATATGTATATATATATATATGTATGTATATATATACATATATATGTATATGTATATATACATATACATATATATATATATATATATATATATATATATATATATATATATATATGTATGTATGTATATGTATATGTATATACATATATATACATATATATATATGTATATATATATATATGTGTGTGTGTGTGTGTGTGTATGTATATGTATATGTATATATACATATATACATATATATATGTATATATACATATATATATGTATATATACATATACATATATATATATATATATGTATGTATATGTATATGTATACATATATATATGTATATATACACACACACACACACATATATATATATGTATACATATATGTATGTATGTATGTATGTATGTATGTATGTCTCTGTGTGTGTGTGTGTGTGTGTGTGTGTGTGTGTGTGTGTGCACGCGCGCGCGTGCGCTCCATCACTGGTTGCAACAATGAAGGCATGTCTCAAGACCTCGTCGCTAGCCTTGTCAAGTGGGTTTAATTATCTAAGCCAGCATCCTACTTTGCCTCCAAGGTAAAGTCTAAATGAGTAGATCTTGGGGTGGGACTATCAATCTATCCCCCCATGGCCTTGAAAATTTGATCGAACTTCTCTAGGTAGTACTGATTGGGATCTCCAATTTCATCAAATTTGGTTCATCAGTGGAACGTAAGGAAGTGGTTACGTGAAACCCTTTGTTTCAAGCTACGGAATCTCTTACCCTATAGGGATGGTTTGTGTGGTTTCCAATGGCACTGATAGTGCACATATCAAGGAGTGTAGTGATGAACAAGTGCTACTTAGGAAAATCATGACCCTCAAGACACTGATTTTTCTAGGGCACCCTAAGTATCTTTTCTATTTGAGTCTAGGGTAGTCATCTAGCTTTGGCAACATGTACAGGAGAGTATCTAGAATCAACTCGAGGATAGTTTGAACTACATTGCATGGAGCTCCCTACACCTAAGCAAAAGACATTGCTTTTGTTCATGTTCACAAGAAGGTGCCTAGGAAGACAAGAGAAGATAGATACAAATTGAGAATAAGTACGAGGTAGCTAAAGAGTCCCATGCTAACAAGGGACCAATTAGTAGTTAATGTTTAATTTAATATAAAATTTTCAATGGAAATTTAATGCCACATGGCAAAATGTGCTTCATTACTTTTCAAAAAACATTGTTATGGTACCTAATTAATGCCCAATTAAAGAATATTATTGTATTTCGAGGTGAGTTGTCCCAATGCAAGAAAATTAGGTTATTAGAGATGTTTGGGCTTGCTTAACATAAGAGGAAGTAAGTTAAAGAGGTGATGGCCAAGAAAGAGTGACTAAGGAGGAGAGAGAGAGTAGGCCATGTTTGTTTTTTCCTTTTCTTTTTTTCTTTTTTTGGGTGCAAGGAGGTAGGGGGGTTGAGGTTGTGGGGAGGCATCATAAGTCTAACAAATAATATAGTGTGAGTATACACCATATAAATAAACAACATAGACATGGTCTCAATGAGACATCACCAAGCTACCATTATATGAAATGCCCTCAACTTGACATTAAATTAATCTAATATAATTTACCATCTCTCAAAATCACTTTCCCGCATGTTAAACAATGTAATACTTTATATAGAAGCATCAAGAAGATCAATCATTTCCTTCACTATCCACAAATCTACCCCACCCGCCTCCCCAAACCCAACAATCACACTTTCTAGTAACTTGAAATTCACCATCCTCTTTCAATGACACCTCTCCAACCTCTTCTGACCGTTTCGAACTTGATCAAGTAGCAACATTGTTATGGCGCCTACTTAATGCCCAATTAAATAATCTCATTGTATTTTTGGGTGAGTGGCCCCAATGCAAGAAAATTAGGTTATTAGAGATGTTTGGGCTTGCTTGACATAAGAGGAAGTAAGTTAAAGAGGTGATGGCCAAGAAAGAATGACTGAGGGGAGACAAAGTAGGTCATGTTTGTTTTTTTCTGTTTCCTTTTATGGTTGTTGGAGGGGGAAGGCCATAGCATAGAATAAGCCAAGGAATTGAGTGCCCTATAAGTATCTGAATACTCACTTAGTAACCTGTGATTGTTGTGGGGAGGCATCACAAGTCTAACAAATTATATAATGCGAGTATATTGTATGTATTTAAACACCATAAAAATAACATAAAGATGGTCTCAATGAGACATCACCAAGTTACCATTATATGAAATTCCATTGAAAGAGTATATTAATCTAATATGTTAAACAATGTAATACTTGCTATAGTAGCATCAAGAAGATCAATCATTTCTTTCACTATCCACAAATCTCTACCCACCCCAACGCAACAATCACTTTCTAGTAACGACATCAATATTTGAAAATTGCCAGCTATAAACTCTTTTAAAGCCACTTCTACAACCTCTTTTGAGTGCTTCGAACTCGATCAAGCAACAACATTTCTATATAGTCGCATATACAGCTATACAATATTTTACCTTCTCTGCACATTTCACACCCCCATCCTGAGGATAAGGAGAGTACATATGATCAAACTTCATAAACATTGCCCTCAAAAAACGCACAATATAAAGCAACGTAATTAGTATGACTTAGTGTTCAATTAATCATCAATCTTGTCTTCTCAATCTTCAGATTAAATCTACTTATTCGCAATATTCAATTACACCAACACATTATCTAATTGGTCAATTAAATTAGCTTATAAATCATAAACAAGATAAAACATCAAAAAGACTAATAAAACAATATGGGCTCTTGAGGATACAAGATAGCCTCAGGCCAATGAGAGATGGAAGGTCAATACACACTAGCTAAAACAAAGGTCGTCAAAAATCCTGATGCAATACACGCCACCCAGAACTAAGGTAGCCAATTATCTTGAGCAAAAAGTGATATGTATTCTTGTCATCGTGTAATACATATGAACGTCCACACACACTTTCAAGTGCCACAAGTACGACTTTGCCTACTCCTATCTAGGCTAGCTTTCTTCTTCTTTTTACTAATTTCAATTCTAAGGATTGGCATTTACACTGAAACTTTAAAGAATTTCACAGAATCTTTACAAGGTACAACTCAGTCCATCCTCTCAATCTAAATGATTCGAATGCAGCACTCAAAAGAAATGGTTCATAAACTATTCAAGATGCTTAAGTTCGAGAGCTTGTGTCAAGGCCGCAAATTATTGGCTTCTTTTTTACAACTTTGTGGGATGTCATCTATAGACGCATCAGTACACTGATGCTATAGGATGCATATTGGCTCAACCCGGGCTATTAATTAAGTGGCCATGTAAATAATAGTATGTTTTAAACCATCCTCCTCCCTGCGCCAGCACCAAGCCCCTACCTGTGCCTTGCTCCTCCCTTACGCTCTCACGTTCACCCTTCCCTACCCAAAGCTGCCTATGCTCCCAACCATTCCTCTTTATAGGTTCTCTTGCCTTCTCCCCTTTGAAGCCCCCTCTGGATCCAAAACTGATGCACTCCTAGCTGAACTGTTTGTCTTGATATACTTAAGGTAATGCAATCATTCACAAACTCTATTTATACAGCATTTTTAAAGGGTGTTCGAAATTCTCCTTCCAAGTTCTCCTAGTGTACTCTCTGACAATCCTGTTGATGGAACCCGACAAATCACTTGAATTAATAAATCCACTAGAACTCACAAACTCACTGATGAGGACTTGTAACAGCTTGTTTTGCTTACATAAGGTATGGCCAGCTGGCATAAGAACCTGACGACACACATGCCGCCTCGTTTTGTCTCCGTTTAAAATTTGACAATGATGAACAATAAAAACCACTGAATTACAACACAAGGCCATTAACACAAGGTGCTTGAGATGTCATCAAAACAAGGGAGATCTTCACAAAACTTCCTCCAACATGACCGATCTACAAAGTGGCACTAGCAGCCCCCTTCACAGCTTCTCTTTTCATTTCAGCAGCTTTTCCAGACCCCCGGAAGTACATATACACTTGCTGCAAAAACAAAACAATTAAAAATGTCAATTGATTGCAGATATCTTTTCTGTACACACGCGCGCGCACACAAAATCTGTTATTCAAACCAATACCTGTAGGACCCACAAGCTGAGCAGAGTCTCTAAACAGAAACAAGCAAAGCCAACGATGTAGAGTATCTGCACTCCATGCATTACACCAAAAAGGGAATGTTTAATTCAATACAAAACTCCAAGTCTTCGGGTCTTTACAGACTGAACACACCCTCTCCCCCTCCCCCACACACACACACACAGAAGGGCAGGGGTTGGACACAGTTTTCACTGAGTTCTTGTCTTTGTAAGTACTTACCCCAACAATGGTAGAATTCGAAAACAAATCAATCGCAGGTAGGATGCCCCTGGGATTCGGGATGCACAAATCAAGAGAAAAACAAATTTAGCTTATCACAAAACTCTTTTATAGCTAGAAACCAAGGTCAGAAGAATGTACAAATTTTTCCAGCAATTTCGAGAAGATAAAGCCCACATGGTGCTTTCTCTTTAATTCAGCCATGTGCATTTTTTAGAAGAGTGCATGTGGTAGACTTTCATAACTAAAATGGTTGGATGCTTGTGCGTGTGTGAGCCATAGAGGACTTACGCTAGAGAATCTCCTTTGAAGACAACAGGTGGTGCCACTGCTGCAAATATTGTGAAGCACAAGTGGAGCTGCCAAAGATCCAAAAGATAACCATTGCTTTAGTTCCAATTGGTGCCATTCATCCCAGTAAACTTTAAGAGTTACTCCCCATTCTGACAATGCAAGAGCGCTCAGTTTGTAAACGTACGAAGTAGAACAAGAAAAACCATCCAAACTTCAAGGCACTCTCGTTCCTGAAAGAATAATTCAGGGAGGATACTAATTAAACACGTATTTTTCATAATAAAACAACATAGACTCTGGTAAGAAACTTTTATCCACCTCATTGCTCGATAGAGTGGCTTATACCACAAGACATAGGAGCCAGGAATGCCTGAAATTGCATAGATGACTGCAAGAAGCCATAT